>NW_028262290.1:141838703-142141734 GCF_047370975.1 Nipponia nippon | reverse complement strand
TAAATAAATACTTTAAAAAATGAAGCAACTAAAGGCTATATGGCATTGTTTTCAGAATTGTGGTACTACATAATAATATGCTATTTTCCAATTTCAGTGGAAATGTTTAATTTCACTGTAAGATTTTATTTGACAAGATTTTTTTGTTATTATTATTTTACTGATTTCTAAAACTAATACCACTAACATAACTGGATAAAATGCAGGTCCACCACAATCAATCTTCATTTTATTCTTTTTATTCATAAATTCAGTATTTCACCCTTGGAAATTCGATCAGGTTTCCTTTATTCCACTAGCTAAGGAGGAAACATATAGAAAGTAATACACAGGTAGGAGGATTAGGCCAGAGGATGGGAGAGGATCTCACTGGACCTGCTCATGTTACTTCAGATGATATATCGCAAAAGCAGTGACTGACCTTAGTTCCAAGGAGACGTTTACTAGAAATTGGACCAGGGTTTTAAAAACAGCAGCTGTATGTTTCCTATAACCAGGAGATAAAATTCAGTCCCAGTCTATAAAGCCCTTTGAGGTTTTCAGTGATGAAAAATTCTGTGTAGATATAAAATCAATTCTATAACTATGAAATAAATTCTGGTACCTTTCTAGAATTGATTAATATTTTTCAGAGCATTGCTAGGAAGTGTTTACTGTTTTGTTTTCTGTTTTTATTGTACCATAGAATAATCAACATTTTAGATTATTCAGCATTTGAACACCAAGCTCAACCTTTCCTGCAATGCTTTTTTGCATGTTTTTAGAGAACAATAATTATTGCTAACAAATTGTGCTCAGACATTTGTGCAACAAAGTACAACTAACATTAAGCAACTAATATTAAGTGTATGAAAAGTCCCCTTGAAATCAGACACTTAAGTGTTTTTCTGAATCAAAGCCTAGAAGCTACGATGTCTGTAATTATGCAAGAGCATCAAACTCACAGGAGAGCGTTTCCTTGGAGTTTACCTTGTTCTTAAAAGACATCCTTCAAAATCAGGTGAAACAACAGGGTTTTGGTCAGAGCTGTGCACTGGTCATTGCTGAATAAGGAGAGCAGTTTGTTCTACTGTGTGTTCAGTGTAGAAGGGAAAAAAATTCAGGCCAGCTATGAGTTTATTACCTGAGAAAAGTATTTTTCCAGCTTTCGTTATTCCTGAAGCAGTAGAAGGGACACTACAGTGATTTCATACATCAGGGAGACATAAAAAAATGAGTGGTCTCCTGGGCTGTGGAACAAAGAAAAACAAACTTCAAATCTCAGAGCTAACTCCATTAAATAATGTTTTAATTCAGCTGTCATAGACATTTGATTAAAGAACCTGCTATACAATTTCTTTTGCAGTTTCTATAGCTCCGATCGCATAAAAGCGTCCCATGCCCTTGGAAAAACAACCTCCCCCTTTCGTGTACAAAAGGGAGTCTTTTACTCAACATCTTCACAGCTTGCTTTCTTTTTCTTCAGGCAAGGTTTTTCATTTTCATTCCGCAATTTCATTTAATATAAAAGCACGGTCATTGTGGATGCTGCACTGAAAGATGGCTGTACGCCTGTCCTGGTTTTATGCTTTTCCCTGGGCATCCAGCACTGCATATTGCTGCAGTCGAGTCAGAGTGGTGGCGTGAGCTGATGGCCGTCCTGACGTCCCCACGTCACACCAGAGGGTGGACAGAGGCAGCAGAGAGGGGCAGGCTGAACAGGTAACAGTATTCTCAAATATTCAAGACAACAACCTCTCCAAGAGAAAGGATGGCTGTTAATGTGCCCTCCTAGAGATCGCCTTTCTTAATTGCATGCTGGAGGTGGCAATTTGGTGATATTTGCATTGCATATTTATCAGCCGTATGTCAGTATGTCAATATTTTCCTCTAGATGGTGGGCAGACATGGATTTTAAGCAGAAATACGTAGCTGGCACTGCACATGTATGCTCAGTTGTGCGTTCTGTGTGAGGCGTTTATTTGCAGTTGGTGCCTGGATGGAAAGTTCTGGTCTGCACTGGAAACGGGTGCATTTCATCGTGTGTACAGTTTGCAGGAACAGCTAAATCAAGTGTCTTTGTATGAAAATTTGATTCTTAATATCCACACTGATGTTTTAAATCAATCATTCCTGGACATACAAACCATGTCACAATTAAGTTTGGACCTTCTTTGTCATTTGATGCATAAACATGAAATTGTTTTGCTGTCTAACATGATCTACTCACTGCTAATACCCAGCTCTCTGAAACCCTTTGTAAATAATTACAGCTTGCATCACCCATTTGGCTAACACGCAGTGTCTGCTTTCCAAATCTGCGTAGATGATCTGTTTTAATATCTGTACAAATCAATTAAATTTATTTTGTGCACTGTTCACTGTATGCCAAATTGGGTGGGAGAGCAGAAACACTTAGCAGGGGAATCAGACTTCACATAAAGGTGCATTAGATAAGCCTTGCCATGTGAGTGGGGGAGGAGGTGAAATTTAGCATATAGCTCCCTCATCTACAGACAGATTAAAAAAATGGCTTCCAGAAACAAAAATATAGGGCAGGATTGTGGAGCCCTTACTTATGTTGCTGAGCAGTTTCTCATCGGATTTATCCCACTGAAGCTTAATAATATCACCTCCAGGGTGGCTGAAAGGTTGCAGAGTTCCTTATGAGGCACTTTGATGCTTTGTCTACTGCAGAACGTAGGCAACATATCTTCAAACCTCCTCGTGGAGCCAGACTTCTGACTTCTCTTTGCAGTTTCTGATTGCCATCGCTGCAATGTAGGTTAGGAGCCGGTAAGTCTCCCAGCTGCCCGGAGGTAAAACCAGCGGGTGTTCTGATGCGCCTGATGGGTTCTGCAAGAGGGGCCGGGTTCGGTCTTCAAGCCTGTATATTCCAGCTTTCAAGCCTTTTATCTTAGACTGCGTGAATTTCGTCATTTGCAAAACGAAGCCTTCTTCAAGCAAAATTTATCTAGCTAACCTCCATTTTCTCCCTCATACCTATCCTCCCGTAGATAACATGTAGTTGCACTGGGAAAATTTAAAGTTGACTGTGACTGAAATGCTTTTTATTCCTGATTAGAATCCATAATTAAGCAGCGATACAGATGGATTCAAGAATAAATTGCTAAACACATTTCAAAATATGGGGGCAGAAGGACGAAAATCTGTTCCAAGGAAACTGTTGTAAGGCTAAGGGTATATCAAGTAAGTGCTGCTAAAATTTTGCAGCATAAAACATGTATAGAAAAGATCATTGTCAGAGAGAAGATGGATTGATTCATCCTGATATTACAATAGTATTCCTGATTGCAGGTACCTGAAGACAGTTTTAGAAACAGCAGTATATCCTTTGTTCACTTGGTTTCTCACTGGTGAAAAAGATATAATTTTCCTCCTCATATCATATGTAGAATTCTTGTTAAAATACTCCATGCTATAAAATTTCTTGGGGAGGACAGACTACCAAGCAAAAGTAAGTATTTTAAGATTCTTCCTCTCAAAAGGGAACATTATGTGCCTGTACCCTTCTAGTTCTTTTCGAGAATTTTCTGGATAATGCAGAAAGAGGGCAGGCAGGTAATCCGGCTGCTGCGCCAGCCAGAGCCAGCGATTCCTGCCATGACCTTGCTTTGGGTCTGTTATCTGTAACATGGGGCAACGAGGATGTAAATGCGAACCTTGGAGGAAAGATGCTGAAATAGTATTGAGTGGCGTAGTATTATCGCACTGAAGGTATTTAACATACATGGTAAAAGATGACGACTGTGGTAATAAGGAAGATTGCAGACCATGTCCTGCTGGCAGCACGTGGGCAGGACTGTCCCGGTCCCGCATGGCGGTGCTGGTGGGTCAGAGCGCTGCGCTGGAGGAGCAGCAGAAATGCCTGCCTGCCTGTTGTCTTACCCCGAGCAGGTGCACAGCTGGCCCTGCTCGCATCTCCTGCGGGCGAAGAAGTTACGGGTGACTATGTTTTCCAATGTGAAATTCACACTCGCTTTATTTAACTCTTTAAACTCAATGACATGACCACTTAGGGCCTGATTGTGCGGATCCTCTACTGACTCATTCACCCATGCAAGAGCTGTCCTGCTGACATGAGTAGGTTGCCAGTGCAAGCATGTTTTATTTAGAGTGTGAGGTGCAGAGCCTTTCTTTTTTCTATATTGCTCTCTTGCTTTCTGGGCTCCAACTCAGTTGCTAAATGTGTATTTTTTTGACAAGGGATGTCATTGAATGGGATTTCTTTCACTTTCTGAAAAATAATAAAAGCTCATCCTCCTGTTCGTCATTTCACGTGTGACACAGATGGGTTTTGCAGAGGCAAACTCAAGCTTACTTTCTTTTGAAAAGCTTGATTACCTTTCTTCCTCTTTATAGTTGCGAATATTTACTTGCCACCAACAGCCCGCATACTGCTGGCTTAAATTCAGCACTGTAAAAATCTCATAAAAAATGGAAATATCCATCTTTATTCAATGTTCTCAGTAAATTTCTGCAAAGCCTTTTGTAGCTGAAAATATACTATTAATTTTTAAAAACATGGTGGGAAACCAATCACATTTTGGAGATACTTAGAAAATCACCTTATGTCATGTTTAAAATGAGAAAGTCCGAAGGACTGGCTGCCTACCCCTCTGAAGCTATAATCATGAGTGCTGTTAGTCACTTGAGTTTTTACATTTGATTCTGCTTCCCTAAATGTTTTGGATATTTTTAGTGCCATTGTACGTACACTCCAAAGTTTTTTTAATTACAGGTAAATGTAGCAGAATTCTTTCAATTGATTGAGAATTTTTATTACAGGCATGGTCTGATTTTCCACTAGTTTGTATCCTGCATGGCTATTTGCACCAATGAAAAGAAGTTATAAATAGTGTAAAACCAATTGCATTTTTGCTGTACTCTTGTTTAGCAGTAATACTGCATAAGATGCAAGGTAGCACAGCATTCAAGATGCACATTTACCAGGAATTATCAAATATTAATGCTACTGGAATTCAAATGAGCAAAGGATTACAGAAACAATGTCATACCTTCATTTCTTGGGAAGGAACAACAGTTCTGATGTTGTAGCTCGTGGCTCAGAAGCCAACTGCATGTTGATCACCAAGCCCTCAAATGACAATGACCTCTGTCACTGCTCGTGTGAGCTGGATTTGACCTGGTGACGTAGAGGTTGAAAGGCCATACATTTCCTTTTATTTTGTATGTTATTTGCTAATAGATATTCTTTTTTCTTCTATTCAAGCTCTTATATGCTACCCACCACTGTAGCTGAACGCTTTCATTTGAATGCTTTCTGAGGGGACAGAAAGTAACATGACTCACATGTCATTCCCAGTTTTGCTTTCTCTTCATTTACATAGACATTTCTGGAAGGTTAAAGATTCTATGCTTTACTTTTTCTTTATTTTATTTTTTTCCTTTTTTCTTTTTACTAATGGAAGTGGATTAAGGACCTTGTCAAATGCACAGGGCAGTTCAAATGATGTCTGTAGCATTGGCTCTGCTTCCTGGAAAGCTCTCTGGCTTGCACAAAAGACATTATTTCTTGTTACAGATGGATCCTTCATGCCAAAGTAATTCAGTAGTCAAGTGCATTCCTTGTCTCCACAAATTTTTTAGGCCATTTAATGGGAGCATGAATCTGAAGAGAAGCTCTATAGGGAACCAATGTAGTGAGTGGTCAGACTTAATGTTTTCGAAACAATTCATGTTGCTGATGGGGAAGAAGGGGGCTGCAAGTTACAGTTTCTGTAGGCTGTCATTTTCTTGATGGATAGACTTGAAGCACTGTAATTTTTCATATGTGTAATTCCTGCATAGTCACAAGTGCATTTTACACAGCCTTTCTATTTCTCATGTGTGAGTCAAAATTAGTGCCCAGCTCTATGCATTCAACTGCACTAAGGTGCACAAGTTGAACTCAGGTTAGAATTCAGCCCTGTGAGTTTTGTGCTGTCTCCATCAATATGAGGTTAATGGATGAAAGTGTGCACTTCAGCTATTATTGCATATTTAGAAAAAAATATATGCATAAGTTTTAGCTCCTGGATAAATTCACAGTGGAATGAGAATAACCCTTAGGATCTTCTACTGCAAGTTGTATTTGAGGGGTTTAATGCTAGTTAAAGGTCTGTAGTACAGTGACACAATTTGCATGTAATTATGCAAAGGGCAGAGACTTTCAGAGAGAGATGGGGCATGTATGTGTATAATGCATTACAGCATGTGATGTGCAGGCAGAAATACTGTAGGGAGCCCAAGGCAAAAGCTGAGACTGTGACCCCACTGATTTATGACTCTCTCAAAACAGAGTTGGACAAGGAAACTGCACTCTGAGTCGTCCTGACTGCACTTCAGGGCATGATGTGCTGAACTGACTACTGGTGGCGTGTTTTGATTTTGAGGATCTTGAGGCCGGGTAGTGATGGAGATAATCCAAACAGAGGCAGGAGAAAGCTGGGTGTGTATGTTATACTGCAGCATGGGTGTACATATATCCTGTGGTCCTGTCTTCCTGGTGGATGAAACAACCCCAGTAGCCTCTGGCAGTGGGGATAGTTCTAACTGGTTGGCAGTAGGTGCCCAGCACTGTCATAGTATCAGCAATTCCCACAAGACTGAATTTTCCTATTTGACAGAATATATTGCTTATATATTCCAGACTAGATTGCTTTCATTTCTTGTAGAAGAAGAACATTAAAAAAAAATAAAATAATTTTAAAAGAAGTTGCTGGTCAGCAAAGAGGAGGGAACCACCTTGCTCTGGTACTATTCTGCATCTGCACTGAAACACAAGACAGCAGCTGCCTCGCAGCTGCCCCCACGGCAGGGAAAGAGATTCATCTACATTTAAAGATTCAGTGCACAGAAAACGGAATGACGACATCTCTCATTTCCATGCCCAATGACATGCGCTCCAACAGACAGCTATGCTGCTTCTACAATATCTCTTTATTTTCCTTTATCTCTGCTTTTCTATTCCGTTCCTTCCTAAAGCCCTTCTTTGAGCTTTATTTTTTCTTGTGTTTGATTTGGAACTTATGTTCTTCAGTGACCAAATCCTTCTCCCTTTGTCTCTCATCAGAGCCTTCATTGCTTCACATCCTCTGGGAAGAACTGATCCAGTTATCTCCCAAATTACATTTCAAGAGCCTGCAAGCCTGACTTCGCAGATAAACTGGAGAGCACCCCAACTGATGTAAATACGGGACATAGCCTTTTCTGCTCTGTTCAGCAGTAGATGATGATTACCCAATTTTGCTACATCCGTTGCTACCAGAAGGAACAGCATGCCCTGACATCATTCCCAATATTCAGTCATTATGTCGTGATTGTTGTTGTCTATTATTTTATATTAGGGTAGCAGTTAGCACTTTCAAGCTTGATGCCTCCTGTCCAGACAGAGAAGATCGTTTCACTCCCAGATTTCTCACAGACTAAACATAAGACAAGAGACAAGCGATAAATCCAGCAGGCAGCTCAGATACCAGGGTGTCATGGTTTAACCCCAGCCAGCAACTAAGCACCACCCAGCCGCTCGCTCACTCCCCCGTGGTGGGATGGGAGAGAGAATCAGAGGAGTAAAAGTGAGAAAACTCGTGGGTTGAGATAAAGACAGTTTAATAGGTAAAGCAAAAGCCGCGCATGCAAGCAAAGCAAATCAAGGAATTCATTCCCTACTTCCCATTGGCAGGCAGGTGTTCAGCCATCCTCAGGAAAGCAGGGCTCCATCACGCGTAACCGTTACTTGGGAAGACAAACGCCATCACTCCAAATGTTCTCCCCCTTCCTTTTTCTTCCCCCAGCTTTATACGCTGGGCATGATATCATAGGGTATGGAATATCCCTTTGGCCAGCTGTCCCAGCTGTGTCCCCTCCCAGCTTCTTGTGCACCCCCAGCCTCCTCGCTGGTGGGGTGGGGTGAGAAGCAGAAAAGGCCTTGACTCTGTGTAAGCACTGCTCAGCAATAACTAAAACATCCCTGTGTTATCAACACTGTTTCCAGCACAAATCCAAAACATAGCGCCATACTAGCTACTGTGAAGAAAATTAACTCTA
This sequence comes from Nipponia nippon, assembly GCF_047370975.1. Classification (NCBI taxonomy): domain Eukaryota; kingdom Metazoa; phylum Chordata; class Aves; order Pelecaniformes; family Threskiornithidae; genus Nipponia; species Nipponia nippon. The sequence goes on along the minus strand of NW_028262290.1, from coordinate 142,133,685 downwards.
CCCCAGCCAAAACCAGCACACAGGGGAAATGGTTATTGATGCAATGAGTCACAGCAGTGCCTTGTTATAATTTCTGCAGGCTTTGTCTTTCTGGCTGCAGAAGGCAAAAACCCCTCTTGTTTGATTTTGTTTTGTTTGGAGCTTAACAAGCTCCCTCTTGGTCAGATCTACACTCTCCTTATACCTCTGCATCTGATTCCAGATCGGTGAATGTAGCACGATGTGATTCACGATCGGTGAATGTCCACGTGTCCCTTCCTGGAAGGGAGATATATTTTCCTTAAGCAGCAAAGCCAGTATTTTTCAGAACAATGCTGACTATCTAATTTGCACTCAGTAGAAGTATTAGGGTAAGTATAAAGCAGCCTTGTCCCTGGACAGTGATGTGCTCCACTCAGCTGAAGCAACACTTCTTCAGTGGTTTCAGATATCTCCATTTTACTGTCATCATGAATTTTGTAGACTTGGACAACACTGCTAGCACCCTAATAGTCCTGCAGAGGTACTTAGGGATAAGCTGCCAAAGAACATCTTACTGCATTAATGTAATGGTGTGTACATTTGCTTGACTTGATCTCACATAATCCATCAGATTCTTCATGAATAGAAAAGGTAGAATCAGCCTTACTGGTAGAAATTACATCCTCCCTTTCATCTCCCTGATAAGTCGACCACTTCACTGCTGAGGGGTTCATATTCCTTTGTTTTACAAGGCACTTGGTAAAATTGCTCTTCCTGGGAAGGTAGAGGTTTAAGACCAGTGGTTAGAGAAAGCATCCAGTCAGGGGCTGTGCTTGGTGTTTGCTTTTGGTTTGCTGTTTATATCACACCTCCTGCTTTATTACAGGAGGCAGGAAACAGTGACAGAAGGAAAAAAATTTGGGGACCAGTTAAAAGGACGTGAAGCTCATTTTCCTTTAAACGCACCGTTAAAGATGCGTCGAGGGGAGCGTTTATTTGTTTTCAGTTTTTCAAAAGGAGAAGATAAAACTCTGGATTACATTTTTCAAAGGTGGGCATAAGCTCAAAGCCTGATTTGGACACCCTCGAGCTGCCAGGCACTGAAGTGACTGGTTCTCACCATCAGACAGGCAAGCGCAGGAACAAGGTTGCAGAGGCAGACTGCAGGATCTCCGTAACCGAGCCTGCTAAGGACTGCTGAGACAAACATCTGCCAGGAAGGGGTTAGCATCAGCAGTCTTGCTTTGGAGCTGGGAGCTGGACCAGATCACCTCTCCCTGTCCCTTCTGTGGTTCTGTGGTAGCGAGACTCCAGAGATCACACCTCTGCTTGCAATTAGGATAATTCAATTAACATTACTCCCCTAAATTCCCATGGCCACTTTTTCATTCCTCACTTCATCCCTAGCTTTAGAATCCCTGCTGTAATTAACTGGCTGCCATTGACATATTTTATGTTAGAAAAGTCAGTCTTGGTAGTGAGAAAAGTGGTTCCTGCCAATATTGAATTTTTATCAAAATTTAATGAAAGCTATTCTGTAAGCAAATCCCTAGTTGCAGGTGCTGTGAGTAGGGATTTTTCCATGTGAGATGAGAAGGCTTCAGGGAGCCTCCTGGACAACGTGAAGGTTAGCACTTGCACGCTGCCCAGCCCTTTGCAGCCTCAGCAGGCCAGGGTAGCGCATTCTGGCTTCATACCTGCCTCTTCCCCAGCAGAGATAGGAACAGCTGTTTGAGCAGAAAATGGTACCAGAAGGCAAATGCTCCATACTGACACCCACACACTTACACCTAGGAAATATTTGAATCATGCTAACTTAGGCAGAGGCTCCGCCCAGAAGTCAGGTAGCGTGGAGTGGCTTAGATACTCTTTCCTCTTCTGGGTTTATAGAGGCTCCCAGGCATCTTCAGGTCAATGTGATTTATCTTGTCCTTGCTGGATTGCCCTGTGGGCTGCTCAGCATCTCTGTTCACTCTTGTGCGCAGTGTCCCACCAGGAGGTCCTTGCACAGTTCCAGCACTGGAGAGTCTCAGGAAATCCTCTGGGGCCGGTGCACAGCTATGCCTGCGCAACCTGCCCAGAGAGCCCTGCCTTTCTACAGTCAAGGTTTTTCAAGCCCTTTTACATTTCTCCAGCCCTTTTATCCAGCAGAAGACAACTGAAGGAGGGGTGTGAATCTAACCCCTGGGTTTTATTGGCAGCTGTGCCATTGACCTGCCAGGTGACAGAAGATGCTCTGATGGGAGGGCTCAGCTTTGGCCCATCTGTTATTTAAATGAAAATGATGCAGTTTGTTTCTAAACGATGGTCATGTGGCAATATTAATCTCCAGTTACCAGATCAGTCTATTTAGTCCCTTTTTCCTTCCTCACCACCGGCACTTCCCATCTTTGCCCGTTTCCACTGGCACCTTTTGTGCACCCCAGGCGGCGGGAGAGCCGCTGGGCAAGCCTTGTCCCCCACAAGCACAGTGGGGCGCCCGCCTCTTGGAGGCCTCAAGGAGCTACTGTAATGCAGATCATATTTTGGTTCCCCTCTCCCTCTCCCCTTTTGTTAGCAGGGAGGACGATGGTGGCACAGGGACTGTCCTCCTCGGAAATAAAGAAGCTGCGTAGATTTGCTGAGAAAGGAAGAGTAATTCACCCATGTAAGAATGTTTACAAATGTAGAGTGCAAGTTGAAAGAGAAGGAAAACAGCAAACTTGGAGTGCTTGGGTTTGTTTTGCTGTTCAAAACTGTGAATTCGTGTCTCCCCACAGCCTGCACTCCAGCCTGAGCTCCATGCCTGATTGCACGGGCTGGTGTTTGAAGGACCGCATTGTCCGTGTTGCTGGGAAGCCAGGTTATTAACAGTGTACTCTTCGTGGCTGAAACCGCTCTTACCTACCTTTCCTGTTTCTTCGTTACTGTCCCCATCTACTTCTTGCCTAGCTTTCATGTTTTACCTGGTCCTCCCCAGGAAACAACCCATTTGTTTTCTGTGAAAGCATTACCCGAGGAAAAAGAGCAGGACTTGTGTGCCTTTTGGTGTATTTTAGCTGAACTATTCATCACAACTGAACAAAAGTTGGCCTTTTTGGAGAAAAATGATTTTTCATGTGTGACAATCTTTTTAATATGTTGCAATTGTATTTCTCAATATAATTTTGAAGCCAATTAGGGTGGCTTTGCTGGCTGTTTTTCAGAAAAAAAGCTATTCAGTGTTGAGATGGAGAGTTACATTTCCTGATCTGATATTTTTCAGTCTTCCTCACAAGCTGTGATTTTTCTAACTCAAAATTCTAAAGAATTTTAACTATTTGGACAGCATTTAATATATTCCATGGACAAATGGTATAATGAAATTAAATCAGTATAAAGAACAAAACCAGCAGAAAATGAATCAGCTCCTAGTTTTGTGACGTATCTCTCAGCCACACCTGATTGTCAGGTGCGCAAAGCCTGTTTCCTAAATGGATGCTCTTTCACCTTTTCAAAATAAATAAATGAAATGAGCTTTGTATCTTCTATATTATTCACATCTTACTAGTCTGATTTTATTGAGATTAAAATTTAAATTGCTTGTGTGAAATTACTTAGACTAAATTACTATTCAATAAAACTTTGGGATAGCAACGGTTTCTTTGTTTGGGGTTTACACAACATAATGAGGTCCTGGACCATATCCTGGGGTCTTTGAAGCCCAGAGCTACCACTAGCAAATGTTAAGTGAATGTTAAGTGTTGTGAATCTGCTTCTCCACCCCCTAGGTGAGCTGCTGCTTCTGTGGCTTTCTCACTCTTGTTTTTTTCCTGACTTATCACAGACAAGCTGTGAGCACCCCACTGTGTCATGACCTCAATGGTAGAAGATGTACCACTGCGCGTCCTTGTTTGTATGGAGTGCAGCAACGCTTGGGCAGTGGGCAGTGGTTTCTTTGATACTTGTCTGCCTTCCTTCTCATCACTGATTTCCAAAGAAGCCATCACCTGCTGCCGAGCACAACCCTCACCCTTCTTCAGCCTGACCACTTAAAAAAATGTCTTCTCACGGGGAAGAAGATTCATGTGAGGATTTCTCTGGAGTGGGAATCAGGATGGCCCTTCAACCAGACCCTCACATCTGCATTGGAGGCTACCACACTGGGCTGAAGACTTCAAAGCACGCTCAACCCTTTTCCTGCACTCCCTGCCATGTCTGATTTTTGACCTTTCCCCTGAGAGACAGGTCCACTAGTGAAGAGAAGATAATTCAGCTCATTTGGTCTCTTGAGACTCCCACTAAGGGGAAGAATAACAATTCAGCAGCAGCTTTACTGATCTGCATAGAAATTTCAGGCTCCTTTTTTGCTGACCCTACTGGCTTGCCACATACATCTGTAAAACTTTATGCTCGTAATCCAGAAAGGCAGCTGGAATTTTCAGTCATAGGCTGTCAAATGTCATGTTCATAGCACACTGGATTAAATAATAATAGCAGAATAATTCTTTTAATAAGATATTTAAGACATATTGAAATAGAAGCTTTTGTGAAACAAATGCATAGGAATTTTACAGCATCAGAGCAAGAACAGACACTGAATTTTGCAGCTGTGTATTTTTAGAAAAGATTGTTATTGGTAATTCAGCAGATCTGTCCTGGTAGTGTTACACACACGCTCATGACCTCAGCTCTTAGTGAAAGACCACCAGGCCATTCATCTGGAAACTGAGCATGCTGAAAATCTGCCACTTCATAATGCCCTTACTGTGGGGCATCGCTCATCTTTCTCTCTTTTGCATAGCTGCCCAGCTTATGTGAAAAGTAAAATTATTATATGAACATGGACTGAAAAGGACTGTTTAGATCACTGAGCCCAGCCCCCTGTTACTGCATTTGACCATTTGATAGATGTTCAGCCACAAAGGAGCCACAAAAAGCTTGCCAGCTCCCTATGAAAACTTGCAGTCTATAGCAAAAGGCGCAAACACACTGGTCTACATCGCAGAGACAGCTGGGGGAATCAAGGGTTTCACTGCTGATTTCAGTTTTCATTAGCAGTTATGCTGTTAGTTAACAATAACAATTATAACACGCTCTGTCCTACAGAGGAAGGTAGATAACACTCGATCATCCCCACTAATCTGATTTTGGGGAAAATTTCTTTGAAACCCCAGGTCTGCCAGGTGGTATGTATAACCTTCTGGGTACACCTCCAAGGCACCCGAGATTCATATTTCAATAGAAGCACCAGTGTAGCCTGTGCTGTCTCTAGTTGTGACCTATCTCTGGTGCTTCAGATGGGAGCCAAAAAAATCACAGAAATCATCTGTGGGAGCAAAGGAAATGAAAGGTCTCTATAAAGGCCAAGAAAAATCCGAGGCATTAGATTATATAGCTGTGGTGCAAATGAACACAATGAACAAATGCCTCCTTCTTTTGGAGACAAAGGACAAAAAGACTCATCACAAGTTCAAACTTCTGATACCAGGGTCTCCTCCTCAGCCTACCACACGATCCCATTCAAAAAGCTGTAAGGCTCTGTTTTACAGCTGATGGGGATCTTTGCCTCTCCTGGCCGGTTAGGAGTTCAGCTCGTCTCTGCTCATCAGTTTGAAAATATGCTCCATAACCTATGAGTCTGTTTTGCATTTTATTTATTATAATCTTAAGCAGAAGGAATTCTTTCTCTCTTTCACTCATTATACAGGACAGGCACTGTATAACTTTCATGCCTTTAGCAGAATTTTCCTTCCCTCTTCATTTTTTTTTCAAAATGTGTTTTGTTCCGAAGTGGGAGCACATACCTGGCTGGTTAAATTGCATGGAAATAGACTGAGACCTGTTTATTTAGTGATCTGCTTCTGTAAATGTAGACACATTCACACTGGAGGACCTCAGAAGCAGCTTAGCTGGTAAGAGGTAGTTGTGCCCATAAAGATGCATGTTAAACAATATCCAGCTGTTATTATTCACACACACACTGAACACAGTCGACTGCGATGCTCAGGAGCGTGTCTCTCCCTGTCTTTGAATCAGAACAAGATGCTTGCTGACCTTGACACGAGCGATCTTTGGTCCCTGATCAGGAGAATATCTTCCCTGCACACACATACAAGTTGAGAAATAGTCACATTCATTGGCCATAAGCATAATAATTTTAATTCAAATCTTTTGCTTTGATTACAAGTAAGAGATATGCATACATAGGTAGATACAAATATTTCCTCCTTTTGGATGTCCCTAATACAGTTTATAGATTTAGAAAAAAAATGGACTTCTAATAATCTCTAGCCCAATTTAATTAGCTTGGATTTTTATAACATGCTGTGTCTTTAGAAATGCTCCAGCAATCTACAGAGGAATATTTTTTCAATATTTTTTCATAATGCTGCGCATAAGATGAAACTAAATTTGAGCAGTTTCCCCCGTGATGGTTAATAAAGGATGTAAGAGCCTAGTGTTTACATAATAACTTACAGCTGTTGAGGAGCTATTTTAGTCAGTGCATACACCAAGTTTACAGTTACTGTCTCCAAATACCTGTGGTCTAGCCACTTTCTTCAGTCTGCTGATTATTTAGCTGAAATAATCTACCCATAGCTCCTCCTTCGGCTCCCTCCGCTCCAACAAGAACCAAATGCAGAACCATTTAAAGAAACCCGAACCCGACTTCTGGACACCTCCATGACCCCCAGCTGGAGTTTCCCCACCGCTTTGCCCCACAGGTTTGGGCTGGCTGTGGCGAGGGTGGCTGTCACAGTGTGTTCAGATCCACTGGGGGCTGGGGTTAGGGGAGACGTCACCAGCAAAACCACCATTGCTGGGTGGGGAGTGGTGTGTCCCCAGTGCTTGGCTGTGTGATCCGACTTCAAACCCAGTGTCTAAAGTCTGGAGCTCACCCACCCAGCACAGGTGGGTGGAGAGGGAGTAACAGAGAGGGGTAACAGATTTTTAAAAAAATATATAGTTTATTAATTTCTTTGTGGTCTGCACATAATTGTTATTTCCTTTTTTTTTTTTTTCTCCTGCTGAATTAGGGGAAATTGCATATCCTGATATGAATGCAACCTGGCACTGGATGCTTAATTATTTAATTATGATTTTTTTTTTGACAAAAAAATCTTTTCATTCAGTTTGATCATTGCCTCTAAGATTGCTTCATGCCTTTAATATCTAAGTTAGTCTAGTTCCTGAAACAGAGCATATCTTTCTAACGAGCCTCACAGATTAATTTATGTGCTTATTTCTCCCAATTATTATTATTTCTGATTTTTTTGGAGGAGGTTCACTCGGTCTAGGATTTCACTAAGGCTTTTTTTGATTCAATTCTTTTAACAAGCATTGGAACCAGTCTAGGAAACCACAATAGAAGGTAAATCCCTTTTAAACAAAAAATAATACAGCTGAGTTATCTGCTGCCTCTGCTGGGGTTAGTAGGGTTGTTATGCTTTTGTATATGAATTGCTTTGGGATAATAATGTTTTCTACTTGCTTATACATTTTTCATCAGGCAAATCACGCAAAAAGGTTGTATCATACAGATCTGTAACCATAGCTGCTTTCCTGTCCTGTAGCTGCAAGGGAAAGATGAGACACATTTTCATACTTGGAGAAAAAGGGTCAGAGTTAGAAGGGAAAAATGGTATGAAAGTGCAAAGCCTTGGATATAAGTAGCTAGCCCCTAAAGCAGGTGCTAACAAGACCTTCTTGACAACCACTGAGTTTTGTGCGTAGCAGAGGAAAAGTTACAGCCAAAAGAAAAGAAACAGGCAAGGAATAGCATTGTACTGTATCTGACTGGGATTATAGCAGCTGAATGAGTCATTGTTATAAAATATGGGCAGCGGAGTGTCCTTTCATGTCTCTCGACACAGATTGAATGCAGTCCTGACCAAGATGACAAAATTCATTTTGATTGAATAATTGTCCATATTTTTAAATGAAATGCATGTGGGGCTATTAGCTCAGCTCCCCGTCGAAGGCGGCTGCACCGCAGCCCTGCCATATGTTTGGCAGTGTTTGAAGCACCTGGCATCCTCCAGAACAGACAGTCACATTTGAATGGGGATAAATATTAAACCACCTCACAGCTTTCTTTTCCAACTCCAGGTTTGGTATTTTTTATGTTAAAAAAATACATAGCACAATATAAAAGGTTAAGCAAAAATTTATGTACATAAAGTGTTTTATAAAAACAGAAAGGAAGAGGAGGATAGAACTGGCAGGGATCCCGGGCTCCTCCCATGTCTGAGGAGGGCAGGATGGGCAAGGACACAGACTTCTTTCTTTGTCTGAAGGAAACACTGGACTTCAGAGTCTAAAAAATACAAATAATAAATCGTGCTTTTATTACGCATTTATCACATTATTATTAAAGCTAATATGCAATTTCTCAGCCCGGAACAATCACTCCCACAAGTCCCACCCCTATCAAATTTTCCTCTCTTTAATATCATTAAGAAACTGATATGCTTAGCTGCATGCTGAGAAGGTCAGTCAGGTCCTTTGGCTGAAAAATGAGGAAGTGACTTTTCCATTGAATAAGGTTTAAATCTTTAGTGACCCATGAGTCTGGATTTCAACCAAACAGGAATACTGCATGTCCGTGTGCTTCTCCTGGGCCAATTATTTTAAAATGTTACCACGGATTTATGGTATGTTTTGTGGTTAAAGAGCTATTGACATGATTACGCAGGGCACTGTTAGAGCAGTCTCGACTACCTCCACCACTGAAAGGTGAACTCAGGTGGGAATAGGTGAAAGCAAAGACTAGGACGATAACCAGAGAATGGAGAACCCATCACATGACAGAAGTTAAAAGGACTTTGCTAGTTTTATGTAGCAAAGGAAAGTCTTAGAGAAGATACTGTTTATTTCTCTAAGCATGTCTCCAGGAGGAAAAGGACCTTTCTTCTGAAGGGCAATGTGGCAGAGGGATATAAAACAGATGTGAATACATTCATGTTGGACACAAAAACGACTAGCAATGAAAGGAGTGAGAGTCTGGGAAGTTACTGGGGTCTATACCACAGTTTGAAGCTAATTTTTGATAACTGTATTCATAAAGTGTGATGCTATGGCTGTCTACAATAGCAGGTAAATTACCTTGATGAGAAAAAAAAGCGCCTTTTCTAATAATTTTATCGATGTTCCTAATACCAAAAATGTCTTCCAAAATAGATTAATGGGGAGTACTGAAGATTTCACAACACACTTTCTAGCTGGAAACAGTGCAGCGTTACTTCTTTTCTTTTTGGTACAGTATAAAGGTGGAAATGAGTTGAGTGTTTGTGTTGTTTCACTCATTCTGAGGATCATTTTCAGATCTCACTTGTATCATTCTTCTGCCTACAGCTGCTTCCACAAACACCTCAGTGGGTGGACTCCATCTAAGAAATCCTTGTGCTTCTGCCAGGATTTCTCTCCCATTCCAGCTCCCCACCTTTTAATGAAATTCTAAGTAGTATATAGCAATAATGATACAGAAAAGATGCCGTCCCTGGAACACAGTATTTTCTGTCAGTGTTTTATTAACTAAAGTGGATGACCAGCTCTGTAAGAGTGTGGTTGCTGTTTATTTTTCTAGATTGTTATTATGATCGTGCTGATTTTTTTTTTATAACATTCATCCCTGGTCATCCATGTCCTATACAGTGTTGAAGTACAAATGAGCAAAAAATACAGCCAGCTTTTCTACCATATTTTTAACTTAGAATAGTCAAAGTCTAATAAACTCAAAGGCAAATCTGCTAAAATGAAGAGTTCCAAATAATCACAACTGTACTGACCATTTTTGGTCCAGCCGTGCACTGATGGGCATTGCCACGGGAAGATGAGCATTGCCCACCTTGCTTACCATGCCTCTCCCTGGAAAGCCTGTAGGAAGTCTGAAAAAGCAGGACCAGAAAAGCGTAGGGGTAACTGCGCACTCATTTACTAGTACCAAGCACTACTAGAACGCCATAAAAATGAAAACAAAACAAGGATATGATTATGTCATACATATACATGTCTATATATCAATATGCTTCATTCATAAGACGAGCTTCAACCTCCATGCAATTATACTGATCACTGCAATAAAAAGGCTGTTCCACTAACAGAGGCCAAGCAAGGTCATTATCTGCATTACTTAGCAACACTTTCCACAAAGACTTGTAGGATATATGACATTTTACAAGCTTCCAAGTGTTTAAAAAATAAAATGAAATAGCCTTTTCACCTATGTATATTATTTTGCTTGCTGTTTAGAAATGGTAGTAACAGCAGCCTCAGACTGTTATTTTATTGTCATTATGGTACCAAAGAAGAAATATATCATTTGAAAACAAACCAAAATAAAAACAGCGTGAAGGAGGAATTGCTGAGGCCAGTAGCCTGTAATTAGAGCTACCATCTGTGTTGAGGTTCCAAGAAAACAAATGCATGCTGCACTGTCCGATCGGCTCTGCTTAGTCTCCAAGCTTTAGCTGTATGGGCTCTGAATTTTTCGTATGCTCCATATCTCACCTGGATGGGCCAATCGTCATATCATATGGTTTCATATGCACATATCAGATCATGATTGCCAACTCCATAGCTGCTCTATGTGCTTAATAATGCATCATAATACAGGTATTGTTTCATAGTACAATAAATTACTGATGCATTTAACTGAACATTTTCACCATCATTTTTTTGAATCAGTAGCTTTAAAGGAATTAAGAGGAGGTTTAGAAATATTTGTACATTCTTGATAGAGTTTATGGTTTTCTTTGTTTCTGCGTACATTCCTTTTTAAAGGACTAGGGAGAGAAGTGTTTCATTGTTTTGACTCAAGCTTTTTTGGTTTATAAAGCAAAATGCTGATAAAGGCTGTGAACTGCTCCAGTAATTGTATGTAAGGTCTCAGATACCATCACTGGCTCGAGCATTTGCGATTTGTGCTTCCTGGATTGGCTTGCTGCTTCTCCTTGGCCGCAGCACCGCTTTAGCCTTGTTGTGCTAGAGTTAAATTCCTATCTGGGCATGTTTGTATCGTTACATGGGCATGGTGACCTTTGGTAGTAAATCATTTTGACTGAACTAGATTGGGTTGAATTGCAAGGAGCCAACAAATGCATGTTTGTTTTCAATTTGAGAGACACAGCAATTTAGATCAATTTAAAGTTTGGTTGCAGGAAAACATTCTGAACTGTGTGTTTATAGTTCATCAACCCAACTTTGATATATCTAGCGTGTGGAATTTGTTTATTGCATATATAAATATACATATATTATTTATTTACATGCATTTATATGTGTATATATGTATGTGTATAGCGATACACTTGCACAAATAGATGTGCATTACATACACGGTAATAATATAGCTCCATCATTACGAAAACATGGAGACTGGGATTCATCTCACCTATATTTACCCATCAAAAAGTTGGCATCTATTCTAAGCCAGTCGTGTGGGTCCCTCTGAAATCTACGGAGAGAGACAGCTGGTTCCAGAAGGTGATCTATACTCATCTATTCAGAATGGTAGATACTTGTCTCTCTCCATTGCCTGCAGAGAAAGCCTACATGACTAATTCAGAACAAACACATAACTTCCAAAACGCTAAGGTTAGGGACAGGAAACCCAAACCAACTGTGCTCTCAAAAGACCCCTCTTTTGTGGAGCTGACTGATCTAGATTCATGCACCACTTCTGGTTCCTACTCTTGTTTTTTGTGGTGGTGATAATAGCGGTGGTGCATACCACCAAGTTAGGAAAGATGTTTTCCACTTCAAATCAGAAGGATTTCTTTCTTTTTTTTTTTTTTTTTTAAATGGTTATGGTAATGATTAAAGCAAAGAGGAAATTGTTCATGTTGCCAATTCATCTTTTATTTTGTTTTTTAATTTTCTCCTTAAAAATGTCTTTGAAGCAGATAATTGTATAAATGTGACTTGATCACTGAAATCACTGGGTGGACTTTGAAATCATAAGGGAAGAAGAAAAAGGGAGGAGAAGAATTCATGAGATCTACAGTAAAGAGAATTATTAATCTGCAGAAATATGTGCCTCTTACTACTGGCTCTGCGAAAAACTGATTTCACATGTTATAATGTGCCTTCTAAAACTGAAAAAATAGGAATGGGTGTGGAAACCTACATTTGTACAGCGTATGAACACTTTGATCTCTTAAGAAGGCAGATGTAGAATAAAATGTAAATTAGATTTGGAAAAAATGCAAACCCATGAGAGAAACAAAATTAAAGACCAAAATTCATGTCTCCTGGTTTAATGGTGAGACTTGGCAATAACATCTCTGGGCACTTCTGAAAGAAAAACTCAGATGCTTGGCTCAATGTGCAGCACAGAAATTGCCTTGAATATAAATTTTATCTCTCCCTTTCCAGTACATTTTGAGAGCCAAATTCCAGCACTGTCTGAGAGAATGTTAATATTTCTCTACAGTGATGGTTTGAATCAATAGTTCATCCTATAAGCAAGGAAAATCATTGTGGCGAAGTTCTTTGCTTAAGCAAAACAAGTAAAAGTGGAGAACACGCTGTGTCTAATGCAGGCTAGCTCCTGAGCTACTGTAAAATAGCATGCAGTGCTTTGCAAAATTTGGAGGACATGGTAAGTGCACTAAAAGGAGTGATAACTGCTCTGTGACGCACAACAGCACTTTTGGAGATAAAAATAAACTGGTAAAAAACTTGTTAACCAAGTTAGTAGCATTTTGCTGCTATCTAAGACAAGAGGGTTTAGGACCATAGTAATTTGCAAAGCTAATCTAGTTCAGTGATCTGCAGGCTCTGACCTTTGACAACCCTCCTGGTGATCGGAAGAATAGAGCATCTGGATGTCAGGAAGATAAGAAGGTTGGGAAGGCAGCTGGGTCTGCAAGAAAAAGCAACCAAACCCCATCCTGTGAGGTTAGTAAATATGCCTTTTGTTTAGGTAGATGACGGATAAATTAGATGTATTAACATCTACTTTTCAAAAGTTGCTGTTGAATTAATATGCTTCAGTTTCACAGAGGCCAACATAAGAAATTCTGTGCCAATTTTCATAGCTTCAAAGTGCTATTGGTTTCTAAATTAGATAAACAGAGCTTCCCAAAATTATGTCAACTATGTGTCAAGTTGGCATAAAAAAAGAGAAACACCCTATGTTAGTGTCATTTAAATAAACAAGTTAGCAGCTAGTCATAAAGGCCATGAAGGGAGTAATTTAGAAGAATGTGAGTTCCTGACTTCAGAATTCCAGTTCTCTGACCCAAACAACAGCACTCCCACACACTGGGGAATGTACGTACGAAATAAGTATGGGAGTGCCAAAGCTGGAAAGCTCTATCACAAAAGGCCAAAGACACAGGAAACCAGATTTGGATCTAGATCTGAAATTCACCACTTTGGCCTCTTTCTGAAATTAAGTGCAACTCCCTTGAGTTTTGGGGACAGCTCAGCATCATACTGCAGGGAAGTCAATGAGGGGAGGCAGAAATGAAATGGCAATAGGCTCCCCGGATGGCAAGAGGGGGAGTGCTGGAGTTAAGAAGATGCTGCTGAAGGCAGGGATTGTTTTGAAGGGAGCTAGGTGCAAAGGAGAACTTGTAGAGAATTGGGAGGGGATGAATAAAGTGGAAGGAACTTATGTCTCATGATGGCTCTCATATGCCATCAGAACTTAGCTCAGCTTAAATGATTAAGGCAGGTTTGGCACAGAACTGCTCCAAATAAAAATATGGAAAATGAATCCTGCTTTTAATTTTGCAGAAACAAGTCTCAGGGATCATTCATATATCAGTCTCATTTTTTAACCAAGCCCCTCTATTCGAAAAGCACAATCTCCCCAGGGAGATAAGTTTCCTCTTTTAGTCTGGTTTCAATCTCAGGAAAAAACAGATAGAGATATGAACTGCAAGTTGTTTATATGAACAACCTCATGTCCAAACCTTTAGAGCTTTATCCGTCACTGGTGATATACAGTCTTAAAACAAAACCCTCAATGGGAAACAATTATTGACATTTATCTCTCCTTTAGTATACTGATTTCACTGAGCTAATAATAATAATGATGAGAAACTTTTGAGAAGATTTATGGAGCCCAAATACTTTTTTCTTTTTTGTAACCTCTTTAATGTGTCTCTACCATTTTTGGAGTCCATCATTTCTGTGAAACTTCTGTATTAAAGGGTTTGATGATTTTGGTAACGATCTTGGGATGAGTATAATTGATGAGCTAGAAAAATCTTTAGGTTATATTAAGGTTGAGGATTACTTGAGGAATATTTGAAAAAGAAGCAAGCCTTCCCCTTGTTATTACTAAGTATGTCCAACACGGTAGCATGAAAGATACATCTCACTGTGAGAGAAACCATCAGATGAAGTACTCTGGTTGCAGCTGTGGTTGTAATGGGGAGTGGCACACCCTCCAAAGACAGAAAAAATAATGAAAGAAAAGACCATCCCAAATTCTTTTAAAGGTCATATGTGGATTCAGGCTTGCAGCTGGAAGCCAAACCCAGACGGACAACAGCACAGTTTGGGAATTTTCCATTTGGGATCTACATTTTGCAGCAGATCTCTTTCTCTGTAAAGCGTCTACAAGAAAACCTTGACCTGAATGCCAAAGAGACAGGGAAGATCCAGATCCAGATCTGAAGTTTATGTTTGCCTCATTTCTGATCTCCTGATACAGGGACAACCCTTACAAGTGCAGTTCACCAGACGATCTGGAGCCAGTGCTATGCCTTCTTCCTCTCTTTTTCCTTTCCCTCTTATTTTCTTTCCATCCAAGACTGGCTTGAAAGAGATATGATGCTTGCTGTCAAAACAGTCTGTCCCATCAGACTTCTTAACAAATTTTCTTCCACGATTTATAGTCACGGAAAGGAGTTTGAAAACTTTCAGAAAAACATCCTCCTTAGTCCTTCCTTCAGTACTTTTGGAAGGCTTGTGACGGAAAAACTAGAACCTTGAGAAAAAATAAAGAAAAATTACAGGAAATTGTTTGCTTTAGAAAGAAAATAGAGAAAAGGATGGAATACTGTCTAAAAAGATGTTATTACTGATTTGCTTTAATGCTGCATTTACTGTTTCGTTTCAGTGATTTAAACCACTTTCAACAATGAATAGTATTCCCAGTGAAATTATTAGGTATTTCTAGTGCATTTATTCTGTAACTAAACTTTACAATGTTATGGCAGCTATAATTCCAATATATTGTGGGCCAAATTTACTGTTAGCATTTAATGCTTCACTGCACGTATTACATTACCATGAATGCATGTATGGAGATGTCATGTACATTTTAAAGCTTTTCATCTATACATATGAATTTCTTCTGTATTAGAGCTCTAGATACCAACTGGTTCAGACCTGTGGATAACCTTTCTTTTGGTTTACAAGACTACAAGACAACACTGTCAATGCTTTCCTTTTTTTTTTTTTTCCTATTTCATAGAGAAACTGTCAGGGAAAATTACTTTTTCCTCTGTGGGTAGCAAACCTCTCTCTACAGCAGTGTCCGATTTCTCATTTTATTTTTTTAAAGTACATTTATGTATTTTCTACACACATGTAGGAGTAATTGGTGTATTCCTCATCATTAAAGCAAAGAAGTAACTTCTACATATATTTCAATTACTCCTCAAATTTTCTATTTTCAAAAAAAGAATGAAGAAAATTTGTTTTTTGAAAATGAGTATTTCATATCCTTAGCACGCATAAGAACTCCAGGTTCCCCTCAGGGCCACTGTAGTTGATTTAGAAAGTTAGCTGTTCATCTTTTTAAACTTCAGGAGTCTTACAGCTCTCTTCAAATGCCATGTCACTACCAATTCCTTTCACCAGTACCCAATTGCCGTAAAATTTGGAAAAAAAAATCTAGTTCTACACCAGATCTTCAGCCAAGACCAAATATGTTTTATGTGATCAAGCAAGAACAGTTCTAATGATTCACACAGAGAACAATGGTTTCTTGTATTACAGAGTACATGAGAAACTTATGTAAAGGACTGAAAGAAACATCACACAGAGGACTTACCATACAATTTGTTGACAGAATGACTGGGGCTTGTGGCAATAGACTTGCTGTTGAGTAAAAGCGAGGCAACAAACAGATTTTCAAACTACTCAAAACTTAAAACCAAGCAGTCTTCACAGAAATCAAATTGCAAACACAGTCTACACAATTGAGGTATAGTTTGAATGTTACAAAAATCCTTTATTTCTTTTGTATTAGTACATTTTGGTTGAGAGAGAAAGTGAAAGGCATTATTGCAGGGGCAGAACACAGTCAGGACTGCACTGCTTGTTCCATGGGACAGTATTTTTCTCCCCACAAAAAAAAATCTAGATCTTGCTTCTGCTACTTAAAGGTCAAACAGTTTCACTGAGGATTCTCAGCCATCAGGATTACCCTAAATGTATGCCACAGGGTTGTTCTCTGTCAGTATAGTATTTGACGTGAAAGATTTATCTGTCTTTCTCGTTTTTTTATCCTGAACGGACAGTGATATATTATGGATGAAGCAACTGATACTGTGTTGTGTCATAAAACATCCACTTGGCACTCAGGATTTCCCACTTAGTCAAATTGCTCTGTCATGTAAGTGGTGAAGAAAATGTTTTGCCAGTTTCAAAATCCTAAATCTAAGCAAGCTTATATATTGATAGCATTTAAAAATTTGTGTCCTAGTCACATGCCATTTGTTCTTTTCAGGTTTATTCCTAAGGGAGATACTGCATTAAATATACACAAAGCTTGAGCTGTATAACCTTTTCCAAGACCAGCTTTCACAGCCCTGTCTGGATGTTTTCTGTGTGGGTACAAAGTCCTCATATTCACAAGTAATTGGCAGTCTTTCATGCCAATATTCATGATTCCTAGATTAAACTCTCAGTTGTTTGTCACAATACATGTTTCTTGTTTAGATTATTCTCATCAAATTCTGCAGATGGAAGCTGCAGGATATTTGCACATGCTCTGAGGAATACAAGGAAGGATTTTTATTGTTTCTATAAGGTTTCTCCTCTTCATTCTTCAGTCCATTGTACGTTTTGCTTAACGGTAAAGTGACAGTTGCTGAACCAGGTTTTTAAAATGCATGTCTATCTGTCAGTTCCAATGCGTCTCACAGTGGCATACATTAACTTATCATGCTTGAAAGTACAAAAGAGATTATGCTGCGGTGAAATGTTAACAAGGTCATATCATATACACACTAGCTCGTTGCACTTTTCTTCCTTTCATTGCTCCTGTTAGGCATTATTCCATGTCATGCATAAATAATGTTGCTCTAGAGAGAAAGTCAGTGTACTTTATATTACTGGTGCTACTATACTATTGAGACAGGCTGAACTTCTGGAGTGAAGGTAAGAACACGTCACTTGCTAAATTATTGGTACCTAGCCATCAAAGAGAAGTATAGCGGACGAATACGTGTTTTCATGAGCAGAAGATTACTTTCTGCTTTGGATGGCCACAGCAGTAACCATCTTGAGATAGTTTTCATATAAATGAGGTTTGGCAAATCATTTTCTGGCATCATGCGTCTGATTTTACTGGACTTTTGTGGGGTCTGTCAGACTGTACTGGGTGAAGCATGTGAAAGCTCAGAAGAGCAGCACAAGAGGGCAATTTGTGCACTAAGGAAATATTTCACAAGCAGAAAGTCTCAGCTACTGAAAACGCTGACAGAGAGCCAGAGACAAACAATTTTCCCTTGATAGGATTCTGGAGTGCTATGGTGAGCGTGCCAGTACATCTGCTGAAAGACCTCAGCTCCTCCTGAGACTCCTCTGCTCCCAAACATCACCAGCAGCAGGCTGGGACCTCCACAGAGTCCTAGCTCCAGGACTTTCGGCCGATATGATTGGGTCTCTCTGAACCCAAGATCTGTCTGTGTGGGCTGTCCAGGCCTGCCGCCTCCTTCCCACTCCTTTTTATTCCCTCCAGATGGAAAACTGTGATTTTTAGGCTAGATATTCCTGGCAAGTGTTGTGGTAAGAGGCCTGCTTCAGTCTTTGTCCCCCAAGATAAATTACCACCCACATGCTAATTTCAGATTTAATTGTAAGTAAATCTAATATGGTCCATGAGCATTTGCTTGAAGGTCTGTCACAGAATTTCTTTGCTGGTGTGTTTTTTCACATCTACATATATTTAGCAGTAAATGTCATTTTGTCCAAGCCTAGGTTAAGCCAAAGTAAAGTTCTCTATAGCAAACACTTTATTTCCATGGGTGGCAAACAGCAACAATAGTCAATTACAAATGGAGTCATAGAGGTCTGTGTGGGGTGAAGGGGAAGATGTAAATTTTGTTGTTAGTGGAGGACAAAAGCATGTGCTGTATTATTATGGTTGATGTCACAAAGGCTGTTTGGTTATTTCAGCTTTAATGAATGTTTTTGCATAAGTAGACAGTCAGTTTACTCAATAATTCTGAGAAAGGGGAGAGGAAATCTAATGCAAAAGGCAGGTTCAAACTACTGGTAAGATTAATCTGGTTAAGGTACAGAGTTGCAGGTCATGCAGGTTCCCCATCACAAACACGGCTGCATCCAGTCTTCCAGCCCCTGAGCTTGCTATTATCACTCTCCAGCAATCTCTGCTATTATAGGCAAGAAAAATTAAAAGTTGACTTCCTGCAACAGAGATGAGTCAATTTGGTGATGTAACTCGTACAGTGTTTGGTGGTCTTTATAATGAACTTTGACTCTATGCTTATAAAAACATGAAGCTTTAATAAATCTACAAGATAATTAACATAGACATGAATAGATATGTAGTGAAAGAGCGATCTAATGTCGTTCTCTGTTAGGCTGCTAACAACAGCTGATATTTATAGCTCTCAGTTCAAAGAAGAAAATCTTGGTTTCTGGCTCTTGGAAGACGGAAACTCTTGGGTTAGAAGAGTGTGAGATAGGTAGCAACTTCTCTGGGTGAGGCTTCCTCCCATAGGATTTGATTTCTTCCCTGAGACCATGAGGTAAAGCTGTTTTAAACTGAGGATTTAGATTTCATTGTAAATCCTGCATTTCAAATGAGGCTTTGCTCCAGTACAGCAGGAAAAGCAGAAAATCTTGATGTGAAGATCATTCTGAAAACTGTGTTGTTTTGGGGAAAAGTGAGTAGTTCTCTGTTTTTCTAAAATAAAAGAGAGAAGCAACTGTTCAGATCTCTAATGGAGCCCTTTGGGAGCTGGGGTAAGCCAGAGAGCGAGCCATGAAGCAGGTATTGCAGCACTCAAAGACCCCCAGCTCAGGAAAAACTGACAGTCACCCCATTGAAATGAGGGCTCAGAGAATAAGCGTCCACACTTTTCCTACTTGCCCTGGATCTCCTCATTGATGCAAAGCAGAGTCACCATGGGCTTAATCAGGAGCTGCAGTTTTTGGGGACTTCTTGTGTCTCATGAGCAGCCTTATGATGGGACTGCAGTAGAGGTAAAGCCCTGAAAGCCCAAGGAATACCTGGGATGAGGGATTTCACATGATGAAGAAGCCAAGCCACATATTGGACTGTGTCCTTCAAGCAAACCATGAGACAATTTGACAAGAAGCCAGGCAAATTTCTGATGCACCCTGGACTTTATTTTACTGCAAATTCTTCTCAGCTGACTACTTTCCACAAAACTCTTCAGCTTAGTTGGAGCTATTATTTTCAGATCAAAAAAGTTTCATCAGAAAATTCCAGACCAGCTCTACCACTGAGTCTATTTGGATTGCGTTACTCGGGGGCTGTCTCAATAAAAGCAGACTATTAAATTTCACTTTAGTTTATAGTTTCTAACACGGCTGTTCAGAAAATGAAACTTCTGCCCACAGTACACTTCCAGTTTCAACATTTATTTCATCTTGGAATGGGATATTTAAAAACATGAACAAATTGGTTTAATTTTGTTTGCATTTATGTCATTGAGATATCAGAAATGGACTTTCACTTGCCTGTGAAATTGTTGGGATTTTGACAAAATCTCCCCTGGAAAAATGTCAGAGGCTATTTTTTCTTGTTTCTAATTTAGTTGGTTTCTGCTCCTCAGAGACTGCTAAAATGAATCCATACTTTCAAATCAGGAAAAGTTATTCCTCCCATGAATTATCCATGAATAATGGAAGTTAAATAATTAGGAATTTGTGCCCTACATTTTCTGCCTGAGCTTTTCAAATTTCCAGCTTAACTTCTCCCATGAAGCAGTCATGGTGGTCCTACTATTTTCTTGTTTTTGGATGGGCAAGAGCACAGCTAGGTCCTTCAAAACAAGTTAAATGGGAGAAGAAGACACATGAACCTGAAATTTCCCAGGACACACTGCATCCTGCAAAGTGAATCAGTGACCAGCTTTAGAGTTTCCACAGGAAAAACTCCATGTGGCAACTGGACTCATCAAAAATCATGTTGGCAGATGCAGACATGAGACATGTACCATCACCAAAATATGCTGATCAGGAATGGAAATCTGCTGTGTACACTGTCACTTTTTACTCAGTCTTTGTGGCTTCATTAAGTTTTTGCTTGTATGTAACTTGCCACTCCATGCCAGTTTTAAACCACAGGCCATTACTCCCTTGTTTTTTAGACTATGACTTTACTTGAAAAATTGAACTAAAGACTAATAATGCTTGCCATTTCCATATTATGACTAATGCCTTTGGACTTGGACTTCTAGATAACCTTGGCCAAAGTATCCTGATTTCTGTAGTCTCTACAGTGAAGAGGATTATTAGCAGAAAGCAAAATTTCAGCTCTTTTACAGGGAGGAATTCAACACATAGTCTGATATACTTATGACTTCAAGAAAGCAACAAAACTGGGGAAGGTTTATTTTTCATGGTGAAGGTGATGTTTGATCGCTGCTGAATACTTTTCATGTATTTTTAATAGTTAAAATTCAATATTCACTGAAGGATCAAAGCACAACAGGCCAAATATTACTCTCAGATGTATATGTTTGGCTCGTATTTTTCTGGGATCATCTGAAATTCAAGGCACAGCCTTTTGCATTGGGAACTTTGTAACCCAGTGAGAGCGAGGAGCAGCTGCTCCACTCAGCAGCGATGCCCCTGCAGGTGCTCACTCAGTGCACAACCCTGTGCCAGCAGTGCCACTGGGCTCACATGCAGCTCCCAAAGAGGCAGGCAGGAGAGAGGAATGGGTCTTCAACCTGTCTTTCTTGGGTATTTAGTTGCTTAGGACTGCCCCAAGTCCACAACCCCTCATGCTTGCTCCTCTCAGCTTCCTCTCAGAAGCAGCTCCCCCTCATTCTTGCACTTTCCACTCCCTCTCACCTTTTAATCTGACAGCCTCACTTTTATCAATAAAATCCCACAGTACAATCCTAGTGGTACCAGGCACTGGGGAGTCTTACCCCCCACCAAGTTCTGCTGGGAGCAGCAAGCGAGCCTGCCCAGTCCTGCTATGCCCCGCAGGGGACCTGTGCCACAGCAGACACTCATGCACCCAATATCCCACTGACCTTTCCGTACCTGGCACATCCACCCCGCAGGGGCTGCAGGGCTCTCTGCAGGACTAGATGCCACTTCTCCTGTGAGGTGAAGCCAGTTTGTCCACAAGGCCCCGTGTTCACCACGTAGGCTGCGCAGATGCAGCTGCCATTTGTAAATCCATTGGGATCTTTGCCATATTAACACAGCGATACGTAACTGTTAAAGAGTGCAAAGCCTGACTTTGAAGTCTGTCAACTGGGGCATTCACCTGGGATAAAAAAGACAAGAATTTCAGTTCTCCCTCTTCCAATGCATATTTAAATGTATTTTAACTCCATTACAAGTATTTGTTGGAACATGGCTGACTCCAAATTTTCCTCTCCACTGTAAGCACTGGAATATAAAGTCATCGTGAGAGTAACTGCCTTTCTAGGTCAAAATAATTTTTAATTTCTCCATGCACAGTGGAGCAGCAAGAGCAATTTTCAACATGTTTATCCCAGACTAACATGATGGCCAAGTCACTTGCTTGCGCAGATCTTGATTCACATCCCTTCAGGCAGAAAAGAAAATTGAATGTGATTCCCCACATTCTAGGTCAGTGTGCTAAACCTACGGCTGTGAACTGAAAGCAGGGATCCACACCATGTTTAGGGAAAGAATAAGTTATATGCCCAGAAATTAGAGAGAGTAAAGGTGAAAGTACACAGATTTTGGCTCTCTGGTTTCCTTTTGGAACTTGGGTGTCTCCTTGGTATATTGCCTTTGATTAATCACCCTGTGAGATGCCCGTCAGTGTCCCCATGTCGTAGAGTCAGTGAATGCACCCAGTTCAAGGCTGCAAGTCCTAGTGCCAGGGAGGTGCTAACATTACATGCAAAAGTCTTCTAGCATCCACATGCCCTCTGTGATGCTCTTCATGAGTTGTGTTGGGTGAGCGAGTACAGAATCTATTTTTCACCTACAGATTTCAAGGTCTACCTAAAGCCATGGACTGAGATATCCAAAGCTCCGATTTGAAGGGGGCAGCCAGTGGCGAGTGCATGGCCAGTGGCAGGCTACTCTCTGCTGGCAGCAGCAGCAAGGCAGGAGCTGAACGCCATGTAAGCATACATCCTGCAACAGTAGCCCTGAGGCCAACCTTGCAGACCATGTTTGGGAGTGATACGTGAATAATGGAGCGTGGAAATAAAACTAGTCCAAATGTTGAGTGAACATCTGGCATGGGTGCTTTCAAACCATCATCTGTACTTCATTCTGCTTGCCAGCACACATCATTAACTTTTAATGTAAAGAGCAAACAAATGTGTTTGTCAGCAGGATGATTATCCTCCATACATTTTTTTTTAATCTCTGAACATGTTAATTATGGTTTCCCCTAACATACTTCATTAACGTTAGGATTCTAGGCAAATATTTCTGTAACTTAGAGAAGCTCATGAGGACAATTTGATTTTTTTCCAAGCTTTCAAAGGTTTTGTATTTGTTACACTGAAATGTTTATTCGTGCCCTGCTGCACTGTCACCATTCCCAAGTGTTCGCAAGGTGTTTCTCTTCACCACCCATCTTCCTCAATTTCACAATAAGCCTACCGTTCTGGATCTCTGTGCCAAGCAGCTGGCAAGAGCTATCTCCCAGATGAGGACAGTATTTGTTGTACTCGGAATGAAAATCATTGTGGGGCCAAGAGGACATGCAGAAAATTGCAGTAATTTGAGGACTGATTCAAATCGGTTTATTTCATCACCAATACGAGAAATTAGTTTTTCCAACCTCTGTCTTGTTCTGATCTCACCATCACAACCACCAATGTGCAAACACACTCCCAGGAGATATCAAACTTCAGCTATTATCAGCTGAGATCAGAAGAAACTTTTGAATGTTGGTTGTTCTGAAGAGAAGACACTGGGTTAATTTCGCCTAGGAAATCACATGCACAATCCTGTTCTAGAAAGTAAACAAAATGTGTACTCAAGGACCAAAAAAATTGAATGGAAATGAAACAATCACTCAATCAACTACATTTTGTGTCTGGAGCTAGAGTCACCCTGAATATACCTCACAGGAGCTAAGTGGGCTGTAGCTCTTCTCCAAGACCGCTAGCATGCTTCAGAGCAATATGTGTAACTCTGAAGTAGCAAAAAGTAGGCAATACCCACAATGAATATATATATTTCTGATACTGACTAGTTCTGGAAGTCTGCAGTGAGGGAATAGTTTATAAGGAATTATATATTTTTAAAGACCATCATTATAAAATACTAAACTAGAGTTCCAATAGCAAATAAAAGGTTTTCTCCAACATAGAAAGGCATATTAAAAAGATTAACATAGGTCTATACAAAAGTGAAAAGAAAAAAATGTTACTTTCCAGTCTTTCATAGTCTCTGAATGAATCAAATCATGCTTAATAAATTTCTGCAATACAGAGCAGTTTTAACACCTTCAAAGGTTAACAAAAAACTTTTCAGTCAGGGTGGGCCTCTGACATACTAAAGAAATTCTTCATGTACTTGGACTCCAACAAGTCATGAAATATTTAAACACAAAAAGCTATTTCCCCAGTTACATGGCAACATTGCAACTTTAAATATTAAAAACAATAGCACTCTAGTATTCTAAGCAAGTACAAGAGTTCATTGGCACCAGATACCTCTCGTCTTCTCTTGCTGCAGTGGTAGAAAAGATACTTTATTATAAAAACAAAGAGAGACTACTCAGGAATGCACACTCCCCGGATTCCTTCCTATCAGAATATGGAGAAAAGAAATATCTTGCTGATTTATCTAGCTAGGTATTTATATAGCACCATTCTCGAGAGTATCTAAATTCGTGGAGTGAGTAATGCAAGGGGGACCATTTGTTTGTTATGGGAATAAGGTACATAATGTGAGATAGACAGGAAAGATCCCCTGTGAGTGTGTATCACCATAGCTCGAGTAAATAGCAGCAATGATGATTTTCCAAAACATAGTGAAAAGGCAAAAAATATATACTGAAAACTCTTTGTTCACAGGTCAACAAGTGACATAAAAATATGCATAAAGCTGGGAGTAATAACTGGAGAGAAATTCATCTATGCAACTGTAATGATGTGTCCTGTTTATGAGATAATCTCCCTGTCCCCAGACAGGTGGGGCAGATATTGCGGTAAATCAATTTGGAGGCCAAAGGCCAGAATTAAATACCTTAGGATACGCCTGTTACTGAGTTCAAGCAGAGAACCTTCAGAGGCAAGTGCAGCAGCACAGCTGTTAATACATGACTTCTGGCTTTCCATTTCATCTAAAGTCTATCTCAAATTCCAGTTTTGTATTGCCTACTTGGTGGGTTTTGTGGTCTGTGCAGCAGCTCTCCCAGTTATGTCTTCTCTGCATCAGTTTCAATCTTCTGCCCACCATAGTTCTTGTCTTTCTTTCCTCTTCCACATCTCTCCTTCCCTCACTCCCGTTACGTTAGCTGCTTCTCCTAATTGTTTTCTCATACACTTCCCTTCAGTCTCCCCTCACAGCCTGCACCATAAGAGATCCTTAAAGAAACCAGTGACAAAAAAGAAGAAAAATTCTGTAAAGCACAGGTCTGCCCTGCAATAGGATTGTACAAAACCTGCAGTTTTGCTCAGCGCATTTGCTCCCTGGGTGTACTCATTGCCATATTGGTGACTTAGTGACTGAAATGTTTTCGTGCTCTTTGCTCATGTTAGCCCTGCAGAGCAGCACGGCTGAGGCAGGTGGTTTACCTCCTTTTATGTGTTACCAGCAGATTCTTTTTTTGTACTCTAGTTGTGTGCACAGATGCTGGGACTGAGTGGGACTGGGCTAGCTGAGGAGCCGTGCTCACCGACGTCCCATTTGGTAGGACTGGCCTACAGGGTGGTCAGCCATGGATGGTAGTTAACATGAGAAGGAAATAATATAATCTGAAAGGACAAATCCAGGTTCCATTATAGTACTGATGCCTGGCATTCCTTTGCTTACATCTTATTACTATGACTGACCTGAAAAAGAATAAAGTTGACCCTTTTATTAGGCACTCTTGATCTGTCTCCATGGGCAAGTACGGGCAAATGCAAGTTACGCTGCCTCTGGCCCAAAAAAGCATTGGCTCCAGATTCATATAGTCAGGTAAGTCCAGCACTGTGCCCTAGTTAAATGTATATTTGTGCAATTTCTCGGCCAGAGCAAGTTCACCTTTGCCCAGCTCTGCATCCAGGAGGAGGTTATGCACATCTGCCTGCCCCTGTGCATCCCAAAAGAGTTTAAATGCCTGGCATGGGAGAAGCGGTAGTGAGGGCATGGCAAGATCCTGCCATGCTCCCTTCACCCATGTGAAACCACAGGCGCTGCCAGCACTGGTGCAGAGCTCTCCTACTGCTGCTGATCCCCATGTGTCAAGTTACAGCAGCTCCCAACACCGGTCCTCTGTAGCAGGGTCTGGGAATACCTATTAGTGCTCAAGGATGCTTAAGGCTTTTCATTACAATACTTAAGATAAAAGGTGCTATCATCTACTGTAAATGCAAAGTCTAACCTGTGAAATCAGCAAATGTTTCCAGTGCTGAAGAAAAAATAAATTAGAAACTGAACTTGACTTTTTCCTTCCAGCTTTGCCTGAAACAGGTCTCGTTTGTCAATGAATGCTACATAATCACCTCACTGCAACTTCCAGACTTTCCTGATACAGGAATAAAAAAGTACAGCATGCACCTATCTATAATACTGCAAGATATGAGAGCACAGCCATTTTGGGAATATTGTTAGCTAGGCCTCATTAATAAAATAAGGCTAATGATTTATTCATACCCAGGACAATAAGAGGACAATGTAGAGCAGTTACATTAATGGTAAGTAGATGCTTTGGGGGAAAAATGTGAACACTAATGGAAATTGGTTCTGTCTGTCTCAGTGTTTTGTATAAAACAGTGTGGGTGATTTTTCTGACCATATCAGTACATTAGGGACACAGAATTCCCTATTCTACATATTAAGATAGGAACTAGGAAATTATTCAGATTAATATAAGAATGTATTATAACTTCAGTGCTTGAGTAACTCTCTCAATCTCATTTCCCCACATGCAATCTTTTATTCTATCTTTTCACCCTCGTTTTCCAGAAGCCTTGAACTTGCTACTGTAATTATGAATGCAGACATTATTGCTGTGAAAATAACACTCTCAAAGTGGTCTGTGAAGACACTATTTGAAATGGTTACTATTTAAAGCTGACTTAGCTGTACTTCTGCTGTGCAAGATTATATAACGTGTGCCCTTCCAGAACAGTGCTGTAACTTTTTTAAACTAGTGGTAGAAATTTTTTTGCAATAGCGTGGATTTTCTGCTCAGAAAGCAGAGTATGCGAGCTGTGCTCTTCTCCCCCCAAAATCCACATGCCGATCACCAAGTAAAGTCGTGGAGGTTCTTTAGTCACCTTCATGGTTATTTAGTGTCTAAATAGTGGCTATTTTTTGTTGGTGGGATTCAGCAGTACGAGAGTCCTAACCTGGAGTAAAGTCACTCCAGTGTGGAGCATTGCCATGCTCCCTGTGTCCCTGTTCACAGCTGTCCCAGTACCAGCCAAGAGCCACTGAGAGCCACAAGCCCCAGTTTTTTCAGTCGTTTTGCTGTACCAGATGTATTGCAAACAGTTGACCTACATACTCTCTCTAGAGTGAAATTTGGAACAGAAGAGAGAGTTGAAAGCTGTCAAGATTCCATGAGATCACATGAGCAAGTGTTGGTGACCTGAAGAGTGGCAGATGACCAGGCACACGCCCTCGCTGCCTCAGCAGTTTGGGCTGAAGCACTTCATTACTGGGCTCCAGCATGACCACAAACATGGCTAGTTGCAGCATATTAGCTGATGAGCAGTATCTCATTACTTAATTTTGAACTTGCATCTATGTTTAAATAAAAAAGAAGAAAATGCAAAGAAGGGATAAATTATGCCCTATCAATGACAGCATTATGTTATATGACCTAGAATTCTCCTATAGTAATCCCTCTGATAAAAAAAAGATTACTTTTCCTCCATATACCAGTCCTCTGTTACTAACATTTTGACTATATCTGTACTAGTGAATGAAATGGAAGAGGGCCAAGCATCCAGATCCAAGACCTGGGGACTTAGTGCTGCTTGTGTCCACACGCCCAAACTCTGTTTTCCCTAAGCAGGAGGGACTCTTTCATTGCACCTGTTAGGAATAGTCCTTGGCCCCTCTTACAGCCCTGAACTGTGGCCAAGCATTGTCTGGAGAGGGATAGTTGGCAACTAAGGTGCAAGTAATTACCCAGTACAGAGGATGGCATGGCAGGGCTCTAATGTGGCCCTTGTCTTGCCTAGTTAACTAACATCCATGTAGTCCTTAACATTTGCAACCTCTCTTCTGCTGTGGGACATTTCAAGGCAACTATGAACTTCTGACTAGGCTTCAACTGCCCTAATTCCCAGGAAAGCAGGTCCAGTTTCAGACCCTAACTCCTGCACACAAACAATAACTGTCAGGATGATCAAACTCTACCCCAAAGGCAGAGGAACCAACTGAGATTTCCCTGGGTTATTGCAGCAGACACGTTAAACACACTTCTTGGGTGAAATCCTGGAAGGACATGTATTGCTGTAGCATTCATCTCCACAGCAGGTAACATGTAACCCCTCCGTTGCAAGCTGAACGCCTTGTCCCCTCGGCAGGGCACAGGCAGGGTGAGAGCCATGAAGGCCAGCAGGTGAAGTGAGAAACACCAAAGGAAGGGTAGGGGAAGGGTAGGGTAGCAAGCTCTGGACTGTAAGTTATGTAGCCTAACATCGTATGGCCTGGCTTCTCCAGGCAATTCTGATTTTTTCGCCCCATGCTTTTTGCCTCCATATTTTCTTATTTGTAATGTCATGTCATTCAGAGCTGGTTGATGCACATGTTTAATACTTAAAAAACCCCACAACTAGGTAGATAGTCTAGGGAAAAAAATGGGAGAAGGTGGAAATGCACACTAGCATAACTGTCAGTTTCAAAAAAATCAGATGATTTGCAGGGGGGAGGGAGAAAAGAGTTTGTTCCTTTTTAAAAGAAAATACTTTACAGAGAAGAAAGCAGAAGGTCAAATCACATTCTTTGACCAATTTCAGTGCTTTGTACTGGGATAGAGGAACTGTCAAAGTAGCTTAAACCACCATTGTCCTTTCTTTTAAGACTATTATTTCTCCGCTAGGTTTGATAACGTAGCCGACAAAATTTGGATCCAAAATCTGTATTTCATAATATTATTGTACTCTGTACATCAGGTTTTGGGTTAAACCTATTAATAATTACTGTTATTGCTCAAGCTATAAAAACAGATTTTTCTTTTATACAAAGGGTCTGCCTCTGATCTCATTCTTGATTTATATACACATAAATCAGTGATGGATTGAGCCTCATTTGAACTGGGGAAGTGGGAGAGCTGCATGCAATGCCAGTCAGGCAGCAGAGGGAAAAGAAAAGATGTTAAATTGCTCTTGTGGCTGCCCTGTAAATCTGTCCTGTAAATTATTGCATCAAAGTCCCAGGAAGCTGCAGTGGTTGGAATCTAGTCTCGAGTCTGTGGAGAGGTCTAGCAAATCATCCTGTAATGCCTGGGATGAGTGAATGCTCTATGGGCTTTTGAATTGCCTATAATTCACCTCCTGGACAGGTTAATACTACTTCTTTTTTAAACACAGACAGGGCCACAGGCACAAAGATATGTCTTATACCCTGTGTTATCTTCTCTCTGTTGCGAGGCACAGGAACAGCCTGCACTGCTCTCCCTTTTGGTGGCTCTTCCCAAGGGGTTTTTGGGCCCCATTTTGTCACTCATGATCTTGCTATCAAAGACATCTAATTTCTATTGAACGTTTTGGCAGATCTGCTACTCCAAAGCTTCCCCCATGCAGTCTGACTGCAATGGATCGAGAGCTCTGTCTCATGAAGGTGCTGTGCATCTTTGTATGTCATACGCTGGGGAAATTCATTACTGGTGGGTGCCTTTCTAGCCTCGATGGCATCTCCTTCAGAAGGTTTCTGCTCACTGTTATGCCCAGAGAGATAAACTGATCTTGTTTCTCAATGTTTGTACAGTCAGTGATGATGTTGATGTTTCAGAATGTTTCTTTGCCACAAATGCTGTGAGTCCTGCTCACCAAACGCTTTTTTCTGCTTTGGCTGCCTCTTTCTGTAGACTTCTGGAAAACATCAGGCAGTAACTTAATGTCACCAGGCGAGTCTAGGTCTTCCCAGCACTTGACTTTCAAGCCATTAGGGTTTATGTTGCTTGTGAAGTTCCCCCTGTACTTCATAGCTTATTTTCTACAGCCAGAAATGGGTACAGAAATCAGAAATGGGTTACTCTTAGCAGATAACCACTGATTTCTGTTTATAAATCAAGCAGGGCTCCTCACTAAAATGTCAGAAATTTTATACTAGGGCAGAAGGATGAGGTCAAGAATTTTGCTTTAATTTTTATAACACTACAGAAGTTTAAAAAAACTCAGGAGAACTGTCATCAGCAGTCATCTCAGGATGGCTACACTTTGGAAGTGGTGTGAATTTCAGGGTTTTGTCTTACACCTCTTGTCTACAGTTTTTAAGATGGCTGCAGCTAGTTTTGGACATGCAGAAGTTTATTATAAATAATAGCACTTAAAAAAAGAGTCAGTGCCTTTAATGCAGCAATTAAATATCCATGTTGTATAAAACACACCCATATCCATAATTATTTTCAACCACAAAACTGTTTCTGCAATTTCCTTGGAAGAAAAACACACATATTTCATTTCACAACCAGTCTGTTAATGTTACTTTGTCATTATTTTAATGAACTAACTTAATGGTCTTTATTAACAGTTCTCTTCATCAAGTTTTTAAAAATAAATGTATGTGCATGGTGCATTATATAAGGCAAATTCAGTAAAGACATATCAACATTTGAACGTACTTACAAAGCAAATTATGCAAGATTATTGCAGAGGAAAGCAGAAATGTAGCAACATCAGAAATCCGAATATGAAAGCATCAAATTCAGATAAATTGGGCCATTTGAAAATGGTCAAAACTGTACTGTACACAACTGTACAGGATGAATATCTCTCCTCTCTCTCTCCCCTCTACCCTCCTGCTGCTATTTAAGCTGCTATTTAAAGTTCAGTGACTATGCTGTGCCTTACAGTCAAGTGATCAATCCTCTTCATCAGCTAGTTATCTTCAATTACAAGTAACTAAGAGGTATTTTTATATGCTGGGCAAAGAAAAGGCCAAATTTCCCTTTACTGCCTTGGGCACATCACATCACTGTTGGGTCCTCCTGCATCCTATGGAGGACCACAGGAGAGGTATATGGTGTCTGTCTGTCTCACTCTGCATTAGAGTTACCTCTAAGGAGAAGGGTGCTTCTGCGTTACAGGCTGCAAGAATTTCAACCCAATGCCATGGACTTTCTGCCAGTGCTGCAGTCCTCACGTGGTATCTAGGTAAATTGCTCTAAATACAAGAGCCTGTCCCTGAGTATAAATAGAACTGCCACAGCAGATCAGTTTTATTTACATCAAATTAAACAAAACTTTGCTTTTTGGCTGAGAGTTAATGACTTTCAGCCAAAAGCAAATTCTTACCTCTGAGTTATATAAACCCCCTAAGTAGGCCGTTCATAATACAAATACTGACAGACATGCAGCTTCTATGCAGTGGTGCTTCCAGGTAATGCTAGCAGAAAGATCAGCTAAATATCACAGGAATGACAAAATGATGCTCGATGGTGGATATGAGCCCCTTACAAAGCCATGTGAGGAGATACCAGACAGAAGGCTGAAGCTAGGAAACGTTTATTTTTAGGCTCCTGGTTTTTAAGGAGAGCAAAGGAACCAAGAGGGGAAAACAGTGTCACCAGTTCACACAGACTTGCTTTTCATGTTTGGGAGAAGCCAAGCTAGACTGAAACTATAACTATGATGGGATTCAAGAGTAGACACAATAAAGGCAGCCACAATCTATACCTGTAACAAGGAAGGTCACTTCTAGGAGGTTTTGATGTAGTGAAACTTGAAAAATATATTCATTTTTGCCCAAAGGCAGAGGCTGGCATGGCAGCTTGGGGACCACAACGGTAATTGTTCCTAAGAGGAAAAAGAAAATGTTCCATAAAGTTCCAATTGCCTTTGAAAGAGAGAAACATTTGAAGGACTCTTCGGTGCTGTTCCAGGTTCAGCAGAAGGAAACCTCTCACGTAGGGCTGCTTTCATCCATAGGTGTTGCCGCAGTCAACACAAATTGCTGGAGAGGGGAATAGGTCAGGGGTGGAGGGAGGTGTTACTACGCCAGCAAACCGAAACCAGAATAAACAGAGCTGAAAAACCAAAAAGTGCAATTTTTCTGTAGAACCCTGAGCAGTTTAAAATCCAAAAAGGGAAAAAAAGGGGAGAAGTGGCAAAGAGGCATCGGGAGGAACTTTTCTCCAGGAGGTTGGTCTCTATCAGTTATTTTGTTGCATTGTTGATTAATGTAATTGAAGTATATATAAATGAAACAGAAAAGGAAATAAGACTTCTTCAGGGACCCATTAATTTCTTAAGGAGAATGTGTTTGAAGGTTCAAAGGCTTTGTTAAAGCTTATTTTAAATTTAAAATTCCCATTGCCAGGGGATTGATTACCATTCTTGCTTTAGCTTTGTCAAACAATAAGTTGATCCCAATCCTTTCAAAGTTTTATGGTGTGGTACATACGATATTCAGTTAATTGTAAAAAAGAGGGGACTGTCGTCTATACTCAAGGACAGCTATTTCAAAAAAGGTCTGCGAATGTTCTTTCAAATGTTTGAAACGTTGGAAACCGTAGCATTTGTATCCGCTATTACAAGTCACTGTATTTTGAGGTATCATAATTATTTTTGAATATTTCTTCTCATTGGGAAAATTATGTAACGTCATATATGTCAATATTTTGGGGTATGTGCTGTACTGGATAATAATGTAATTTCAAGCCATTTAATAGAAATTACATCATCCTGAAAAAAGCTCTTGTGGCAGGCTGAGACTCCTGTTTTTCTGCTAAACTCTGTTTTTTTAATGTGACCTCATCACCCTGACTCATTTCTCTTGCCTCTAACTGACATCTAGGTCTGTATGTGTCCTGGAGCAGGAACAGACTTTTCTCTTACAGTGACTACTACAGCGGGACTCTCATTTTCAGTTGCAGTTCTGCGGCATTCCCATCATAGCAATAAATAAAGCGATACTTTATTTTTCTTTCTTTCAGAATAAACGGGCAAACAGGATCAATTCATGCATATATACACACACAAACAGAAACACTTAAAAGACTTCTTTCCATAAAAAATGTAGTCTATTAAATAATTATTTTTGGTTTTCAGAATTTTGATCTTTCAAAGAAAATTCAGATACTTGCTTTCGAATAAATTTTTTTGTAATTTCAGGTTAAAGCTAATGTCTCATTGAAAAAATAACCTCTCATTAAGAAAAAAACAAAACAAAACAAACTTGCCAAAACCAAGATGATTTGTTATTTCTATTATGGTAGTAACTAAAGATCTCAACTGTATTTCCAAGTCAAATCAAAATGATTTATTCAGTATCTTACACCTCACTCAGTAGGACTACAGTTCACTCTACCATGGAGTCATTTCTAAAGCTTTAGAGTGCATTAAAGGAAGCTTTTTCAAAATAAAAGTACATTTGGAGCCTTGGTTGCATTTTTTAATCAGAAGAAAATATTGCTGTTCACTCTTAATTGTCTACTCTCCAAATGTTCTAAAATGGAGCTGTTGCTGAGGATGGTGAGATGAGATTGGCCTGAGCTCCAAAATGTGTTTCTGCACTCCAATTTTGGATGGATATCATGTGTTTTGGCTCTCTTATCTGACATGGATGAATTGGTTTTTTAAGGCAGGAGGAGATGAGGACAGCAAGGAAGCCAATGACATAAATTGTTGGCAATTCTTGAGATTTTATTATGAGTCTTAAAATGTTTGATATTTTTCTGAAAGCCTCATCTGTGGAAAGAAGCTATTAATGGCAGCCTGAGGTCCCATTTTAGGAAAAAAAATGTAGGCTTCATGATTGCAATCACTGGCATGACTCTGGAAACTCAAACCCAGAAGGCAAATAAAAAGCATCAAAATATGCCATTTTGAAACAAGAAGATTTTAAGGCTCTCTCCTGAATTTAGACAATCAGTTCATGATATCTTTGGCACCAGTGATAGTAGTATCTGACAAAGCAGCACTGTACACATGGATTGGAGATGGAGAGAGCAGCGGGGGCAGCAGTGCCTGCTGGGGAGCCAGTGAAGGAGCCTCAAGATACCCTACACCAGCAGCTGCTTTCACCATCTCCATCCACCAGCAACACTTTTATGCTTTTATATTTTGGAGTTTTTTCCAGACAGACAGGCTAGAAACTGTTATTTAAGCTGCCACAAGCTCAGAGCCTGAGGAAGGCAATGTACCTGCATGTATTCTCTGGGAAGCCTCCCCATCATCCGGAGGTGGAGGGAGGCAGGGTAAGTCTTTTAAGATGCATTAAATAGGCAAAGTCACTGTTTACAGTCAAAAGCTGCTTTTTAAGATTTCATGAGTTCTTTATTTAAAGACAAGCAAACAAATTCAGGTCACCTCTTTATCCTGCTTAATTTAGGAAGGCAACTCTTCAAGCAGATTTTCCTCCTGTATTTTTCCTGCTGGAATTGCCATTATCTTGTGCACTGAATCAGGAAAAATGAGAAAGTGGGAAAGGCTGAACTTGATATTTTAGATGAATCTGTCATGGCAGGGTATCCCACAGTGCTTTCCAATCCCCCTGCTCCATTACAAGACAGACATCCCACCTGATGACACTCACAGAAAGCCACACAGCAGGTTGAAGGGGAAAATTACTCATTTCACCTATAGAAAAAATTTTAAACCCCATCACAGGCTGCGTGTTGTGCTCAAGTTTTCTCCATTTTTCCTCAACAATAGCCGTGTATCATCAAGTTTGCTGGGATAAATTATAGCCGGTCTCCAAAGCATAGCCCCCACCTCACCAGGGAGTCAATGACTGTCTTGATGAATTACTCATCTACCCTGTTAGCCTTCTATAATGGAGATCATTTGCGTGGGTTGCTACATCTATAGTGACAAAACTACATTATAGATGAGAACAAATAATACCTCCTTGCCATAGGCAGCTTGTGGTGTAAACCAAGTGAATACACACAACGCCAGCATAGCAACAGGCTGAGAGGAAATTTGAGAGGAGGGAACAGAAGGAAATACTGTTCCTGGAAAGTATGTTTCACAAATAGGGCAAACAACATATTTCTCTAATTCCTCATGAATCTTCCAGGTTAAGTCTAATGCTAGTGAGGGTGCTGATGAAGCAAGTTAACAAGAACACAGGAAAAATGTGGTTTGTATTTGGAATTTCAAGGAAACAAAACTAATGGATTTCTGACCAGGTGCAATTTACAGTTTAAACATCTCTACTTGCTTTCACAGCAAAATTAAGCTGATAGGGGTTCATGCTACTGTTAGCTTGGTGAATCAGTATGTTTTTAGGAGCATGAGCTCATTTCTGTTTTGCCTCAAACCTCCAAAGTAATGTTTATAAGTTTAATACTTGCAGAGTCTGAACTCAGATGGCTCCTTTCAGGTGGGCCTGGGAGAGCAGGGAGGAGGGCAAAGGAGAGACACGCACGGACAGCGGGGAGAAGCAGGCAGGGTGCAGCTGTAATGTATACACATATATATGCACAGCAGTGCAGCTACACGTGAGCTTACGCTGATGCTTTTCTTTTTCCACTAAACAGCACGTAAGCCTTGTGTCTGTAATTAACAGCTAGAGCTGTATGATCTCTGGGTATCAGCACCAGCAGATCAATGTTTGCTCTGGGTTTGACTATTCCCAGATACAGGGAAGCCACGCAGGGGAGGGACGGGGGGGAACCTCCGGTCCTTACATCTGCTCATGCATACTACAGAGCCGAGTGTGTCTGGAAACAAGGGCTGTATTTGCAGTGTAGTGCTTGGAGAAAGTGACTCTGTGAAAGTGGGCCTACGGGAAGGAGTCGTGGATGAGAGAAGACAGAGGTCTACAGGGTTGATGGAGAAGCATCAACTCCTCTCTTAAAGCAAAGCACGGGGACACATGGTTAACTTAAAGCACAAGCCAGGACTCACTGATGCAAATTGTCTTATGTAGTGCAACTTCTTCCTTGAGTTATACAGCTGCGTGCTGCCTGTCACAGTATAAAGGTCCAAAATGTCCCTTTTTACCCAATACCTGTTTTCATGCAAATAATGAAGTACAGTAATAGCAGAACTGAAATATTTATTGTTCCCCTGAATAAAAAATAAAAAGCTTTCAGAGGAGTCTTAAACCCCAAAATGAGTACCCATGCTCACTTCACGTAACAGGTGTTTTCCAGAACGTGAATGTACCTGCCTTCAGAGCAACCCGCACGCTTTTCAGGTAGCTGGAGCTGATGGATGCTGCCTGCTACAGCATGTGATGGATGGAAATACACAAAAGCCCTTACCTGTTTTAGTGCTAAGTCTGCTTTCACAGCTTGACTCTCTTCATTTGGCACTGAACACAAAAAGGGACAACTCACAATTATATTCTACTGGCTCAATGATAGTAGAAGTGATGCCGGGGTAAGATGACATGTCTTCAACCACCCCAGCCACACCTGGAAGCAGTTGTCTGTCTGCTGTTCTTTCCCATAGCACAGGTGTCAGTGCTTTTACCCAGACTGCAGGAAACCAAGATGCAGGTTCCTTTCTGAGCAGATTTAAACCCACATTGCAAGAGATTGCCCACCTTTTTGGTGGGGGCCTTCTTTCCTTCTAAAAATTGCACATTCACTAGGTAAAAGAGACAGAAGAACTCAATATCCTAATGATCCTAGTGTGCTGCTTCTAACTGTGCTATTTATGTTAGATATCTATCAAAGCGGAGCTGGAATCTGAATCTCCACCAGCCAAGATCTACCTGTGAAGCTCTAGAGGCTTTCTCAAATTTGTGCCTGTATTCTGACCTGATGCAAAGCTACCTCTCTGCGTAGATTATCAGAAGGATGAAAAGATAAGGCAGTTTTGGTGGCATAGGTGTTAGGGTTCAAATCACCCTCAAACGGAAGAAACACCCAGAACTCAGGTCTTC
Organism: Nipponia nippon; assembly: GCF_047370975.1. NCBI lineage: Eukaryota > Metazoa > Chordata > Aves > Pelecaniformes > Threskiornithidae > Nipponia > Nipponia nippon. Next base: position 142,097,178 of record NW_028262290.1, on the reverse strand, counting down.
TGAGTCCCCGCTAACCGCTGAATGAGTGGATTAGGTGCCCAGCATGGTAACTAGTCACATCGCATGCACGCCCTGCTGTAGATATAGTCCTTTACTTTAAGGTAGTTCTTACATATTGGTGTTTTATAAGTTTGCTAAAACAGCACCAGCTGTGATCTATACTACTCTAAGCATTTTAATGACTTTTGGCTAAACCTTCATAGCTAATAGTTAAATTGCCAAATGCTCCATAAAACAAATATGCAAACAATTTCCTAGTTAATCATCTATCATAAATGAACGTACGCAGCTGCTGAGATATATAATTGCTGTTTCATCAGGGTTGGTACTTTATTTACATAATTCCCTTACTGATTTTAACATAGATTTTTTTTTTTTTTTCAGAGAAACACGGAGAGTGAGAAATGCTAACATAATGTCTCATTAAATGCAGCATGTTAAAGAGACAGTTCTGGTCACAGCTGGTGGATAACAATAGTGATTTTCTTTGATGTATTTTTTAAAATAATTGAAATTTGTATATCTGCATATTTATATATACACACATGTGCATGCATTGTTATATACTTATACAAAATATTTGTATGTAGAATAAGCATACAAATGTTTGTGTTAACATATTCAAATTAAGATCTGTTAAAAGTGCAGAAAATACATCTTTTATGCAAGTGAGAAAGATAAAACATGAGCAATAAAATATAAATCAGCATTTTTTTCTTTGATTCCGTTCAGTATTTTTGATTAAAGAGAATATCAGCTGCAGATAGAATCCAAGCCATACAAATTAATATGTTTTCTGGAAAAGCATATTAAGTGGTTTAGTGTGGGGGTGTGGGTGTTGTTGGGGTTTTTTTTGTTGTTGGTTTTTTTTTTTCCCCCAGAAAAATCCCAATTAAAGATGGAATAACACACCTTACTAGTGTTTTCTAGTGAAAGTGTTAGAAAAAAGTGATTGATAGCTTTCTGATTTTATGTCTCCTTTTCTTTGTCAAGCTCTAGAGAGCTGATGAAATTACGCTAAGCCTAGAAAACATTAATGCTAAAATGATAGCTACTACAATTGTAGAAATAACACTAGCGAGGAGAGTACCTGCAATATCCAGGGCTGCTTTCCTTGAAATATTCTTTTATTTGAATGGAAGGCCACACATACTGACTGGATATTGATAGTATTTGTATCAGAGAAGCAAGGTATGGAGAGTAAGAAAATATAGCATGTGGTTTGTAAGGTTGCTTTTCTTTTTTTTTTTTTTTAAGTTTGGTTTGCCTGCATTTGCTCTCTTTTCTATGCTCTGTTTTTCCAGATCCAGGTATGAAAGCTGGGAACAGGTTCTAGAAGACTGCTCATTACTTTGGGTGTTACCTTCATGCCTTTAGGAAATAGTTTAAGCTCTCTCTCTCTTGTAAACCGTGCAATAAGGAAGCTGCAAAATGTCTGGACTGTCTGAATTTAGCAATATGGTTGTCTGACTTGGTAAGTACCAGCTTTTGTGTGGGTCTAGACCTTGGGGGTATTTACAAGGAAGATATTTACATTCCTCTATGTTGCCTCTTCACTGGCATTTCATCCTGATTCTTGAACTCCCTCTGCAATAACAAAATATTAAATTAGCTTCAGAACAATGCTGGAAGAAAACCATTGGAAAACATGGGTTATTTTACCAAACAGTAGAGCCAATAGCTCTGCTTTTTTTTCTTCCCTTACTAAAGGATTTTGATTTTCATCAGAAAGAGCTGTTTTTCAAATGGGAGGTGAAAGCAGTCTGCAGTTTCCAACTGCTTTTCGCTTCTTAGGTAGAAAACAGTTTTGGCTGAAGCTGATTTCTGTACCTCTACCCAAAAAATGGATAGATATCATCAATGTTTCACTGGCTTTCAGTCATTATAACCTGACCTGAATTCAAAAAAGTGGTTGAATAGAGGGTAAAGGGTCCTGTATCCTACTCTGGTATTTCCACATACCTAACTTTAACATGCCAATCTCTAAATTATGTGCCTGTAAGGCCAGACATTCAGCACTACAAAACAATGCCAGAATTGGCTTGATTTGACTTTAATCTGGCTTCTTTGAAAATATTCTTCATGACAGTCTTTCACAGTATGATTGTTCTATTTGCTTCCCATTAGGTCTACAACTCTACTTACTTTCTGTTGCTCCTCTTCCAGGCCCCGTGTATTTGCATTCCTGAAAATTTAGGAGGGTTTTTTGCCACCTCTCTCCTTTGACCTCATGAAAACGTCACCTCTCCCTACAAAAACTTGGGGAACATTTTATATGATCCTTAACATTATGATAGCATTTTATATAGGAAAAAAAGCAGCTCTTTGTGATTTCGTTTGCAATGGAAAGCATTTGTCATTCATGGCAAAGCATGTCATTCGTGACTGAAGCCATCCTGCAGCCTCTTGTGTGACCCAGGACACATTTTCCATGTCTGGATGAAGCAGTCCTTCACAACCTCTCATCCACTCACCAGCTTTCATGCTATGAGCAATGCCCATCCTCTGCTCTGAATGAGTCAGGGTGCTCACAGAAAAATGAGCATGTAGTCGCTTCTTTTGGATCCCTATCCTCTTATATGGATACAAGGAGACCAAAGACAGGTGCATCACACAACCCAAGTCTAGCATTTCTAGCATCTTTTCAGTGCTTGACTTTGCAATCTTGGTGTTCTTTTAATAGTAGTCTAATTTAATTTCTTCCCTTTTTAAAAAATGCAAAGCTGAAAATGTCCAAGTCATTGTCTGGACCATCTCAGGAGGGATAAAACTCCAGGTCTCTGGTAGTGGGTGACTTGAAGCAACCGAAGGCAATAGCGCGCTGTTTGAGCCATCTCCTGAAAGGACTGCCATGCTGTTTTTATCAGTGGTTTCACAGGTATTTGCTGATAGCAGACTGTTGAGGCTCAGGTCTCGGGTCCTGTGCCGGGGAAAGTGTCTTACAGACTAGCACTCCCCTTTCATCCTTCCCCCCCATTTATCTATGGCACCTTTGCTGCCGTCTCCTGCCACTTGTCTTCTTCCTCTTCTGCTTCTGCCTCTCATTAGTCAGAAGTGATACAGCCAGCAGCTGGAGTCGTGGGAAGGACTTCTTTATCCAGTATGCTCTCACACGCTGGGGCTTTAAAGTTGCAGAGCTGGCAGTCGGAGCAGTTTGCATTGCTGAGCCTCCCAGTCCCCATCTGAACTAGTCCCTCCTGGGCCCACATGGGCAAAACAATATTTTTTTTCTACCCCCTAACCTCATTCTTGGAGCCAGGAGAATTACTTTTGCTGAAACTTTCTCCGAGAAAATCAGCCAGAGCCAGACACCCAGCATGATTTTCCTCAGTGCTTACAGATGGTTAAAAAGTGAAAGTTCTAAGCAGCTGCAAATAAGATCTTCTGCCGTTTCTAACAAAAAGTTTGAGAGAGTGAGGGCGCATCTCTTCTGACCTGTCCAAGCTACCAGGCACTGAGGGATTGATTGACTACCAGACTCTTACAAAGTAAGTCCTCAATATAAGGCATGTGCTCATAGATGTGGATTTATAGGTCTTGCAGACAAAATGTTCTAATTTTTATTTTTCTTCATAAGGCAATGATTTCATTCCTTTCAGTTTGTCAAGAAGTAATATGGACTTGAACCTTTGAGTCCTATCTCTTTTATTTTTTTCTTAAGCCAGTGGGTCAAACTCTGTCCTTTAATGCACCCACCAAGTCCCACTAATGTCAGCTTTCCTTCAGAGGATGAAATAATATGATTTAGTCCCAGAAAGCAGACCTCAAAGTCAGAGGCTTTTATAAGCATGCTTCTTAGACCAAAGGCTTTAGCAGGTGGATTCTAAGGATTTTATTATGAGGAGCTTGACATGGAGTGGAAACTCTGAGCAATGAAGACGTGCCCTTTCTCTCAACCAGGCTGTCATCAGATGTGGCAGATGCTGAGGTACATGTCCTCTGCCTTTGTTCCAGCTGGTATTGATGGCTCTTCACCTGCTGCCAAGCAGGCTAGGAAACAAAAACCTTTCAGCAAATATCTTTTACAGTAAATGTTTTTTCTAGAATTAAACTGTGAGTGAGGTATGTAATACTAAGAAAAGTATATTCAGGATAAAACAAATTTAAATACCTATAGGGTATTTAAGTGTTTATATATGGTAATGGGGGAAATGACTACTTTTTATAATCAAAACCATACACTGTATTGCATTCTTGCACACTAGACTGATACCTTACTGAAGAAAAAATAAATTTAAAAAAAATGCAGTGGTCTACTACCTATTTATAGACTCTACAAACTTCAAGGTATGTTCCTCCTAGTTTATGAGGGCTGATTTTACATTAAATGCTTTTAAGCAGTTATTTATTACCACATACACCTGTGTTATTAAAAACAACTGTCTTCAAAAGTGAAAATTAGATCCTAATGTTGACTAGTACCATTGCTACACTAATAGTCAATGGGAATTTTCTGAGTCTTGATTGTAGTTAATATTAAAAGATTTTACTTTTTTCTCCCCCAGACCTTTTCTGTTGTTTACAGTAACGTCAGATTTCTATGGGCCAGCACCAAATAACACATCCCACACTTTTGTCATAGCTTAGTAGAGGTTAAAACAGTACCAAAAATTCTGTCTGACCTTGTTAAGTATGCAGCATATTCTGTCAATAGTGCTTTTCCCACCTGTTGATGAAAATGGTTTTGCAAGTTTTCATGGTGTTTCCTGTGGGAAGAGCCTTTTCTGTACTGTGCACAGCAGTGTTTGGCAGTGCGTGCTGAGCCCTCAGCTACTGCAAAGAGGTGTAGCTTCATGAGCTCTCTAGAGCAAGGCTGATTCCTCTTAGCAGTGTATCTTGAATGAACGCATTTTGTGTCAGATCACTGTAAATCTTCTGATTTTGTTTCTCCTTCACTGTGTCAGTAACAGAGCTCCAGGTGCAGCAGAGAGAAGGAAGAGCGTTTGCTCTCTTCTAAGGAATGGCGTTGTTTGCATTAAATCATTTTCATAAGTAGGTGGTCAGTCCTGGACAGTGTCCTTGTATGGCAGTTTCATTCTTAGTCCAGACAAATCACAATTCTGATCTCAGCCGTTGCCAGGCAGTGCCTGTCCTCTAGGCATGTTTAAGTGTGCCAAGCCACATCTCTCGCATTCCTTCTTTCCCAGACTGTGCAGTGATGTTTGCTGATGACTAGGGGAAGGGCTTTTCTGCAGCTGAGGAAGCTGCTCGCTGGTGGCAGCCCCTTGAGCTCGGGGTCCCTCTGGATCCTCCCCAGCACCCCCAGGAGCAGCGGCACTGCACAGTGCCTCTTCCAGTCTCCATCACCCTCCCTGCACATAAAGGAGGAGGTGGAGGCCACACTGCAAGGGGACACAGGGCAAGACCAAAGTAGTAGCAATGCTGTGCTGTAGCTTGTGCTGTGCTCTCCGCCTGGGAGAGAATAAGAGGGTTCAAGGTGCCTCATGAAGGAGTAAAGATGTACACAAAGCGATTGCTAAAGCAACTGCTGAGAAAGGTCATGTTGCATTGTCAGCTACCTACACAGTATGAGGAGCTGGACACAGGTTTGTGGCCACCAACACACATTTATTGTCAAGGGTCCTGAAGGAAGACTAACCCCATTGTTATCCTTTTTTTCCTTTTTATATCGGTCTGATTTCCAATCAGTCCCCTTCTACAGTGCCCTCCCTCATAGGCTCGATTTTTTCAAAATGACAACTTCAGAGCACTACAGAATCCCTTAACAATAAAAACAGTTATAGAGCCCTGTGAAAACTGGGTGCAATCCTCATTCATTTGCCTCCCTGTGCAATCCCAGCCTTACCTCAGGTTACAGGTTTCAGAAGATGTTAGGAGGTACGTTACCTACTGCTGTCCAAGGGGGCTGGGAGAATATATTCCATCCTGTTTCACCATAGTGTTGTCCTGTGACGGACATTTCACACCTCAGCATTTTATTAGGCAAAACATATACAAGTTCAGCAGTGAATTCTTTCTGGGGAACATTTCTTAGTATAAGCCTGAGCATGAGTGAAAAAGCTTTCAAAAAAAGATAGGGAATTGCCAACAAGGCAAGAGGAATGGGACACCATCAACACTCACAATTCCCAGCAATAATGGAAAAACACAATTTTTATGGAAGGCATTACATAAATGCAGATAGAAATTGCAGTTTAGGGCATGGGAAGCACCGTATTGTATTTCTAGCATTAGAAGACATAACTGGCTTGCTCTTTGCTCTGACATAGAAAGTTACACTCTTCACGTCTGGTGTGATATTACAGTTGTAGGCTGTAAGCTGCAGGACTGTGTGCACGTGCATGTCTTCAGAAAGCAGGCACTCCTCAAGAGCTGTCCTGCTTCCAGATTCCACTTCTTTACCATTGTTTACATTCTTGTGCAGATAATATTTATGTGAATGTAGAAAAAAAATGAAGACTGGTTTTGTTAAAATCATAGACCCACAGGGTGAGAAGTGAATTCAAGCAATACACCAGCCACCTTTCCATCCTCTCCATTCCCCAAAGCATGGTAAATGCATGTGTCATCCCCGCTGTTGGAGACTTTGTGATTCATTCCCTGCAAATTTAGTGTTTCATTATTATTATAAAATGTTTTCTGTTACTAGGGGTGACCTCTGTGCTGATTGTCAAAGAGGCTTTTTTCCTGCAGCCACATTGACTTGTGTTCAGCAGCACAGTCCTTACGCTCCACCTGGCAGTTATTCTGTGAACCCTGAAACGGTGCTGCCCTGAGCAAAGTGGCCCACAAGACATCCTTCATAAGCAGCTTGTTGGTGTCCTCCTCCCACTCTCCTCTGCTGCTGCAGTGGCTGCAGCTTTCCGTGCAGCATCTCTGGTCACAGCTGTGGTACTGGCCTTGCACATCAGTACTGTCTGTGCTGGCTTGAGTTGTCAGCGAGCGTGAGGTGGATGATGGAAAATTATGAGCATTTCTGAGTTTGAGCCCCAACAGGCCAAAGGGAAAGAAAAGCAAGGGGAGAAAATTCTGGTGCTCTTGTATCAGTTCACTCATCACAGTTGTAATTCATAAGAAGTAATTCATAAGACGAGTTCACTTGTCACGGTGTAAAAAACTACTGCATTTACAAGTGGGACAGCAATACAAACTCTTCCACAGCATCCACGCTGTTCCTCTTTCTTCTCTGACACGTGTCTGCGTGCCCAGGTAAGCCATGCCTGCTTGCTCCCTCCAGAGACACACTCAGTTCACTTCTGTTCAGCAGCAACAGAGCTAGTGTTGCAGATGCTTTAATGGGTTTAAAAACATCTCTTTTTTTCCTGTTCCTTCTATATTTCCTGGTTAGGGATTGAATCAGAAGTACTGAAATGCTTCCCAAGAGTTTTCCAGTAACACATTGATGCCTTTCCAAGACTTCACTGCCAGTAAAAGTCAGATGAAGTTTGGGCCAATATCAATGTTTACAGATTCTTGAGTGAGCTGAACTGAATTTGTCAACGTGAGCTGTCTTATGTTCACTGCAACACCTGTCTATATAAAGCCACTTTTAGCTCTCTTCTTATAGAGAAGTCTTCATGACTTCTTATATCGTGTCAGTCATTATGGCACACTTCTCACATTGGAAGGACTGACAGGAAAATTAACTTTGGTCATGTGAGATAGTCACTTTTTAATGGGAAATTAAGGCAACAAAAGGTACTGGGTATAACTCACTTGCTTAGACGTAAACATCTAAAATAGGTCAGAGCTAAATCTGAGCTAATTACTCTGGGGTCCCTTTTTAGTCTAGGGCGCAATCCTCCTCACCCTGAAGCAGGCGTCAGAAATGGGCCAGCTCATCAGGTCCCAGCAGTTTCTCTCCGCTGGCCACTAAGGCAAGGCAGGGTGGCTAGGTCAGATGTGCAGTGTAGATTTCCAGTTAGATGAGATGAATCTTAAAAAAGAAAACTGTCAAAAGCTGGCTTCTGGTAAAGAATATGGTGAGTCAGTACACTGAGAAGCAATTAATAGCGATTCTTTGGGGATTTATTTTCTCTCCCGCCCACTTCCTTTTTTCTGTCCTCAGCTATATAGCTATAAATAGAGATGAGTCGTTGAGTGCCTGAAGCAGTCACTTATCAGTGTCATCTCAATGAAGTGTGCAATTAATTTCTGTTTCAAAAATGCCAATTGATTGTAATTTTCTTATTGTGACTGAACAACTGCAAAATATTTATTAATTCTTACACTGGTGTACACAGGCGGTTAGCAGTCATACGTACTCACTGCATTAAGCTTCCAGTTAGTGGCAGAGAGAGAGAGAAATCTTCCTGTACAGATCAGTCTGAAACATTAGTTCATTTCAGCTCACACATCGCAGATTCTCTCTTTGCTTCCTTCTTTCCCCATTTGCGAACTTCATTATTTCCCCTTGGGAAACACAAGTTAGGAACCTGGTGGTGCTGCAAGGCTGTGTCATGGCAGCCTATGCCTCCTGCTCACCCCAGCAATGTGGGAGAGACCCAGGGCTGGAAGGACGCTGCACAGACAAAGTGAGCTCTGCTGACCATGGGCCAGCGCTACCTGCAGGCCCTGTGGAAATTTCTTGTGTTGTCTCCACCTAGGAAGAAGGGTCTGGATGTGTGTGAGCCTGAGGAGGGTGGAAATTACCTTAGAGGTCCAACAGGCATGGTAAAAATACTCTGATGGGTAAAATAATGTTGCTTGTCTGTTATAGCCTTTCCTTCCTCACGTAACTCATTGTGGCAAAGCAAATACGAACTGATTGGAAATATGATTATCATTGTTCTTTAACTGTTTCTGACACTACGAGTCAAGATTTGGAAGCTCCATGAGTACTAAATCATCTAATATTTGCATCCTATCTCATTGCACTTTTTCTTAATCCATTTTCCTGGGATAACAGGTCAAGAACAGCATAAAGTATGAGGGAGTGCAATCAGCTGGATCACTGAATTGAAATTCTTCAGTTATGAAATCTGAGAGTAAAGAATATAATAAATGCAGCAGATAATAATAATGATAGCAGTAATAAAGATCTAATCTTTTCCAAAGGAGCAACAGTTCAATTTTTCACTTTGCATTTGCTGCTCCCACTGAAGGCAGCATAAAGTGCAAAACATGTTTACTAATGATGGATCATGCTGAAATAACATGATATCCTTCCTTGACAAGGTAATGGGTTTTAAACAAAAAAAGATTTTTAACAAAAGAATTGTAGTAGAGCTCATTTATCTGGTTTTCAAAATGCAGTTGACATTGTGTCACATAGGAAACAATTAGTTAAGATGAAGAACATGGAGACAGCAGATGAATTCTGAAATAGTGAGCTGGCTCAAAGGGTTATGGAAAAGGATCCTACTGCAAGGAAAGGTACCAATAAATAACTGCCATATGTGCCTCTAAGCTTAGTCTCAGGACTGATCTTGCTTCATATTTTCAGTAATCATTTTGGCACACAAAATAGAATGGGCTGATGAATGATACAGAATGAGAAGAGCTCAGGTCTAAGAAGCAGGAAATGAATGCTCTTGTGCAGACAGACCTGAATAAATTCAATCGTACAAATGCAAGGTTGTGTTTGATATAACACAGACTCCTGCTATAGGCTGGCAATGGAAGAGAGAGGTTAGTTGATCATGCAATAGTAGAAGACATTGGGAAAAAAAGAAAATGCACTCATAGGGACATATCAGTTCCCATATTTCCAATAGAAGTGGGTAAGTACTAATGCCACGTACAAGCCACTGTTGGGACTTTATATAGAAAATTGCCAATAATTGCAGTCATGCTAAGACAAATTCAAATATGTATGGTCAGAGGGGGACTACTAAAATGAACAAGGAAATCAGGTCCTTGTAACAGGAAAAGAAACTGAAAAATCTTGAATTACTGAGCTTAAGACTGCCTGTGCCGGGAAGGCTAGGTCACTCTGTGGAATTGTCTTTTAGAGTTACTGACTGCATTTTAGTGCCCCTTTTGTATTGCAGCATTTAGGCACCTCTTTCCCTTTCTGTTTGATTGGTGTCCAGTTGATCAACTGCAGTAGGTATCATCTGGACAGCATGGGATGGTGGGTCATGTGGCTTGGCGGCATGTGTAGTAACAGGAGGAAAATTACTACGCTGAGGGTAAGAAGACACAGGGAAACATAACTTCCAAAAGCCTGTACCAAGGGCCTCCTACACCCCATTCCATCAAATATTTCATGACACATATCAGTTGCTGGACTGGTTTTTTATCTGTTGAAGTGGCAACTTTCCAAGTTCATTTTGGAGTTTACTGTCACTTTTGACACCACTCAGAAGACACCTCCAGTTTTCATGCTGGAGCTCATCCTTGAGGGCCTTTTACATTTTTTTGAAGTAGAGTCATCCAAATCAGGAACAACCACAGGGCTGAAGCAAACAATCACACAGCTCAATGGCAAGTTTCTATAAGTATTGTACAATTAGTTTGTAACTACTTTATGGAAAATTCAGGCAAATAAAAAAATAAGTAAACATTGTGACTTACTGGCACTCAATTTCTGCATAGGAGTAAAAGCTGTTAGAATGTATTTAATAAATAAACTCTTCTACAAAAAGTAATCTTAAAACATTACAAGAAAAATTAAGAATATGAGCAAACAAAGTTTCCAGAGGCTCTCTAGGCATAAAACCTGACACTATTTTACATAACTGGTAGCAAGTTCTGTTTTTAAGGGAAATGGAAGACTACTGAGAAGTATATTTTAATCACAGTTTCTTTTGTCATGTCTTTTTGCAGCTTTCATGTTATCTTTAGTTTCATAATCCAAACAATTCTAAGTTATTTGTACAACTATAAAATATAGACTTTCTCTAATGTAAACAAACTAGACAGCAATCACAGCCCTGTATATATATTTTACATTCTTCTGTCTATCTTTTATGGTGGTATCTGAAATAAAATGAGAAGTACATTTTCCAAAAAAGTGGCTCCAGAGGACTATGAGCTAGTAAAAAGTTGAACTCCTGTTTTCTTAGTAAACACAAAATGGAAATTATTTAGGGATTATAGGTATTCTAGAAGAAAATATCTTTTTCAGTCACTAAAGACAGGAAAATAGCCAGAACCTGAGCAGTAATTGCAGTGTCTCAGCTGCTCTGATCTTCTCCAGCAGCTAGTAAGGAACAAGTCATTCCCATAATGGCCTTAGGTGGCCAGTTGGGTCCAGACAGTGGGGAAGTGCCTGTGGAAAAACCCTTCTAAGTGAAGTGCTCAGCCCTCTAAAAGTAATTTCTCCCAGCCATGGATGGAGAGCTGTGAGCATTTGTTCAGCTGGAAGACCCTGAAAGGTCTTGCGAGATGTGTAGTGTTTTGTCTGGCTGTCCAAACTGAGGTTAAAAGCTGCCCACATAGCATTATTCATTCAAAGATTTCAAAACACTTTCCAGTGGTGAGATGGATAATTCCCTTCCCTTCTCCTTCACTTTTGCACAGGAAAAGCCTCAAACAAAAACAAAAAATGGAGGTCCAGAGTTTGACTGACTCAAGCCTGAGTGGTGAAGACAGTCACATTCTCCTGAGTATTAGTGCTCTGTAGACTATTTCCTTGTGCTAATCCCACTCCAGTCGTGAGGTATGATGCTAATGTTGGACAACAGCTAAAACAGGGATTCTGTGCTATTGGTGCTAAGTACCAGTTCAAATTCTTAAACATTGAAATCATAGAAGGAATCATTTGTCTTTTTGCCCTTTCAGTCTTAAACCATAGAATCATAGAATCATTTATGTTGGAAAAGACCTTTAAGATCATCAAGTCCAACTGTAAACCTAACATTGCCAAGTCCAGCACTAAATCATGTCCCATCTACACGTCTTTTAAATACCTCCAGGGATGGTGACTCAACCACTTCCCTGAGCAGTCTGTTCCAATGCTTGATAACCCTTTCGGTGAGAAATTTTTCTTAATATCCAATCTAAACCTTCCCTGGTGCAGCTTGAGGACGTTTCCTCTCATCCTATCACTTGTCACTTGGGAGAAGCGATCGACCCCGATCTCGCTATGACCTCCTTTCAGGTAGTTGTAGAGTGTTAAAGTCTCCCCTCAGCCTCCTTTTCTCAAGGCTAAACAACCCCAGTTCCCTCAGCTTCTCCTCATAAGACTTGTACCGAGTTTGAATGACTCAAATAGAGTGTTTTAATTCATGAAGTATTTTACCCCCTCCCAAAAAAAGCCCTAGGTGTGATGCACAAAAGCAATTACTAAATTATTCAACTCAATCCCATGACTTTGTGCATTAACACATGAAGCCTCTGACCCCCTACAACATGAATGGTTTAGTGATTAAAGAGGCATTCTGGCATAAATAGGTCAAATGCAGAGCTCTGGAGCTTCCTTCACCATCTGAATCTGAGCTGGTAGTCTTTCTCTCCTTAATTATAAAAACCCAGAAATTGAGGGAAATACAGAGAAGCCTGAAATTCTATAAATAACACATAGCAATGCTTGGCTTCTTTGGGGTTTCTCAGGTGTTGCCATGTTCTGAACTGTACAGCCAGCATTCTTCATACATTAATAATCAAGAGGAGAGACATTAAAGAAGAGGAAATATGTGAATAATACAAGAGACAAGGGAAAAATAATGAAAGCAGATGTCCTTCACCTGAAATTGGGCATGATCATTCTGTCCCTGTGCAAATAAGTTTCTGGCTTCAGGTTTGGTAATGAGGCAGTAAGTTGCTTATAAGTGCTACTGAAGGCAGATAAAGACATCTGTACTTCCAGATAGCTGGAGTTCTGTTTTACATAGTACTGTAGAATTAAGCCCTTCAAGATAATAGAAATTAAAAAGGCCTCTTAGCTTCACTGTGTTACGCGGTGTGCCTGGCATTCCCTGGCATTTGGAAAAGCTGCAATAAAAGCATCTTGAGAAAATTGAAGCTGCAACCTCCCTGCACAGTTCACCCAGTCCCACCTCTGTTGGGAAGGCTGAGTCCCTGCTGGTAACGACAGATCGCAGCCGTCAACAGCCACGGAGAAAAGGTGCTTTAATCAGTTTGTTATACCCTGATCATTTAGTATCTTTCTCTAACACAGAACCAACATCCTTTTTCATTTGTTCTTATTCCCTTGCCGTCTTATTTTCCCGCAGTGATAATTCCCCAAGCTCTTGTTGCTGGCACTGGCTGCTTCTCAGAGGTAGACAGGCAGGATATTAAATTCATCAGCACTGGTGTGCCTACAGCTAGTTCGCATGTTTTGCCCCTGAGTGAGGCAAGTGGGGACCCTAAAGATCTCTTTCACTTTCCTGCCTTGCTCCCACTCTGTCTCTGACTGCTTACCCCTCAGCTGCAGAGGTACCAAGGTTAATGGTTATGTCAGGATGTGGGATCAGCACTTGTGGGGTAATTTTTGCACTTCAGTAGCTTTATTTAGATATTAATATTATTTAATCTGTCAGAGAAAACAATTGAGGAAGAAATCGGGTGAAGAATACGGCTTCCCTGTGCCAAATGTGGTCATTTGAAAATTGTGGTTCAAAATCACAGCTACTTTTTGTGTGATGTGATTACAACTCTTCAGATGCAGAGCCCTAACCCTGAACTATCTAACTCCATTTTTTACATTTAAATGGTTTTGTCTGATGATAAACTTAATCTAATCTGACTTCAGATGTCTAATAGTTGTCCTCATAAAAAAAAATCACTATAATCAACCTAGTGTAATGTGCCCTCGCAGAAGATCATTCATCGCGACTGTTTGAATGTTTATCAGAAGAGGGGATGATTGCTCTTTTTCATGCCCTCTTCACTGACTTTAGAGGTAGGGGCAATGCCTAGATTAGATTTATACAGCTGTTAGACCTCCAAGGTCTGGTGAGATAAATTGCATCCCATGGTGGCCAGCTGGGAACTCCAAGGGATCAAATCTCACAGACTCTGTGTGCTATTCAATGTCCCTGAAACTCGCCCGCATCCCAGTGACTCAACATAACATCTGGTATATGCCACACATATAAATGATGTTTAAAAGCAATAGGCAATGCTTACAAAGAAAGTGCAATGTCAACACCAGAATAACAGTTAACACAGATATATTTTTGAGAAGGGAAAACAAAGATTTCTCCCGCTTTTTCTCTAATTGAAGTTTAAAGAAGCACATATTCCATACCAGATCCGTATACAGAAATTCTTCCTGTTGGTTGAACTTGGCACATCCTGTTGAATCATGCTTAGTCCTGCTAATGTTCAGAAGTAGTGATTAAATCTTCTTAGAAAAAGAATAAATCTTTTTAATTACAAGAAATCAATCCAGGAGGAGAATGTGTATGCTGACAGAGAGAGAAAAAGACAGAAATGCTGAATTATAAAGTAAGTATTCCACTTGATCCCAATACAACCACAATCCTTACTGGGAGTAACCTTCCTGGAAAACTGTGCCACTCTTATTTAGAAATAGGTTTGAGCTACATAAATTAAATGCAGATTTTTGGGCACCACTGGTTGGCACAATGCACATCAGGGTTTTAGTTTGAGCAGCTATAGAAATAGAGTCCAGTGACAAGTATCTATTTGCATGCTAAATATGGATTCGTACAAATAAATGATAGATTACATATAAGTACTCATCCATACTAATCTGTCAAAAAGCAGTTCATGCCATATTTTGCAGGCGTGCTTTTGAAGTCCAGCTGAAAATATTATCCTTTTCCCATCTTAAATAACATGCAAACAAAATAACTACCATCTTTCTATTTGAGTCAAGAAATATATCTTTGCCATATTAAAAACCTTACACTGTGACTGTATTTTTGGGTGACATGCAGGGGCTCCATTCTGGCAGAGGATGGAAAGGCATCAGGAGTGCCAAGTGGAGACCATGAAAGGTTCAATATAACATTTTTGGCTGATGCATCTGAAATCTCATGTGGATCCTTGAGTACTGAGCTCCTTGGATTTTGTAATTTGTTCCTTCCTACTCAGCTCAAGCAGAAACTCCAGCAGTCTCCAAAGTTAAATTTGGATTTACAGGACAATAGTTTCTGTCTTCATTTACACAGACTTGATGGGGGTTTTATTGACAATTATAGCCTGTGGATAAGCTATCTTTTCTGCAGTTACAAAAGGGTACATGTAATACCTATTCTGTATACGGTTAAGAGACTTATTCTGGCATCTTGCTTTCTTCTCTGTCTTCATGTCATGCCTCGAAAATGTTTATATCCTCCTTTTGTGAGTCATATGTCTCAAAGTAAGAAGAAAAAAACATGACAGTTTGTAAGCTCTCATAGGAGTAATCCATTAATAAAATGGCTATGGATTTCCATCCAGTATGCTGCCCATTAGCTAGTACTGCTTTACAATGCGGAGATATGGACGTTTCCTGCACAACCAATGAAGATCTCTGCATTTTGTGCATGGTGAACAGACAAAGGAAATAACTGTTGAGTTTTCTGTTACAAAAGAAGCTGAGTGTATCACCCTGTATTTAAAAGCGTTTGATCTTTAGTGACTACTGAAAATAGATTCCACTCAAAGCATGAACTTGGCGACGTGAGCATTTCTGATTACATGTCCACTTTCATGCTCAGCGCAGTATATTAGTTCTCATTTGTGAGTGTATGAACTTCCCAAACCTTGGGCTACATCAGCCAGAATGACATTATTTCCTCCCATTTTTCCATGGTGAATATAGTCTGAGGAGCATTCATTATGGTTTTTACTCTTCCTTGTAATAGGACTGTGCTGACACTAGTCATTGAATTAATGAGAACAGGTGTCTTTTTGTATTTTCTCCCTCCTGTTCACCTTGTTCTCCCACCCCCTCAATCCCTTTCTTTGAGTGGAGACCTGCTACTTCTTTGTTCATGAATAACGTGCTGGTTTTCAAGTCAATTAGTATGTAGCATCAAAAGGGGTTTGTCAGGTGTTGTTACCTGAAGCTCCCCCTCTCACTGAAAACACTTTTGTATCCTGCTTCTTCTATAGATCATGTAACCTAGTCAATAGCTAAAATAAACATAGTATCCCAAACTGGAGTGTATCATATTTTATAAATGAGATATGAAGGTGATTTCCAGCTACGGGGCATAGGTTTGCAAAGGCATTTGTGCACCAATGCCCCAGAAAGGGAGACAAGAGGATGTGTTCATGGAAGTACGTTAGCTTAGTTTTCATTCTCTTTTCACTAAAACAGAGGAATATCAGAGAACTGTATGAATGTCTGTATTATAAAGAACAACGCAGAAAACAAAGGTATTTTGATAGCATATTTGATTGCTTTTTCAAAAGCTCCAGGAGTGGTTAGGAAGAGAGGCAGCATTAGAATGGGCTGAAGAAATCAGCAAAATGAGATTGTATCTGATACAGATGATGCAAAAGAGCTAGAGAGCATTATATGAACATCTGACTTTTTTCAATGAATGGTCTGCATTAGGACAGTGGGTTGTAAAGAATATACTCAGAATCCAAAAATATTATCTAGGAGTATGAATAGTCTAACAGGAGAAAGAAATAGCTTGGAGGCAGGGAGGCAGAAGAATAGTACTTCGGGACAGGTAATGACTTGGGCCATAAGAAACAATACTAGCTGCAGCTTACTTGGTTTATATTTTGGCCAAACGTTTAACAGTTTTCACTTGTTAATACTTAGTATGCAGAGGTGTCTGTAGGACGAGAATATTTTCCTCTACCTTGAATAAGAGTCAAAAATAATTTAGAAATACATGGTATTCATAAATAATATGATCTTTCCTTAACGATCTCTGCCATCTTGATAACCAAATGTTAAAAGGAATTTTTCCACACCTTTTTTCATCCTTAATTTTGATTTCTATCAAGCAATTGGCATTTTTTAATTCCTCCAGTTGAGAATTACTCTCTAACTAATATGACTAATACCAGTTCTTTTTAAATTTAAATCCTTATATTGGTGATTAGGAAAAAGAAATAGTCTAATCACAAAATAATTGAGTTTTAAATTACGGAGAGGAGAAAACATTAAAGTAAATTTCAAAATCAGAGTAAAAATTAACAGTAACCAACAACTTTAGAGGTTGACTTGATGAAGTTATAAGCTAATCTCCCCTTTTTCATCTTCTGTTGTTTCATCCTGGGTTTTAGTTTTCCCTGAGCTATCTGGACTGAACTGAACACACCAACATATTTTTAATGGACTAATATACAAAATAGAGGCAATATGCATGTATATGGCCAATGAAGCAGGCAGTGGCAAAAACTGGGATTTATTAAGGCTTTGAACTGCTCTTACTGTTCAGATAAACCTAGTGTACACACTGTTTGCAATTACAAGATGTCCACTGTGAAGTTGCTCAGTTCTCCCCTGGTGCAAAGCATAAAGAGTGGGAAACGCAAAGCCTTGTGTACTCACGGCAGTGGCGACCAAGCACAGCCCAGGGCTCAGGAATGCCACAAATACACAGTAAATTCACTCTTTCCAAGGCATAGTTACTGTCACTTTCTAGTGGCACCCCCCTGGGGTCTTTTCTGGGTATGATTTCTTCTATAAAGAGAGCAGTAAAACATACACTGTGATGCCTCAGAATTTTTGTCCCATTGACAATGTTACTCCCCAAAATCTTCAGCTATCCGAGTATACTTACATTTTCTCTTCCTATGAAAGGTTATATTTCAGATTTGCATGGGGTTTTCAGATCCTGCTTGGATAAAGTGACCATTACAAATCAGAAATAAGCAGTACATGCCTCAGATGAAATCGTTTCAGGTCGTTTACACTGTAAATATTAATAGCTGTGATGTAAATTACATTTACTGTCCAATTACACTGCAATAACTGCCTGGTCTGTACCAGAGGACTGAATGCATCATGCAGAGAATTAACTGGCACTATTAAACTTTGTACTAATCTTTGAAATGACTCATGTTTTTTGAACTTTTGCTCATTTTATGAGCTATATAAACACAGGAAGATCTAGTCATTTGCCTTAGCTCATTTCGGATTTTTTCCCAACATTTTGAGCTTTGATTAATTGTAGATGCTTTTAAAATCTTCAGTTTGGAAGATTTCACGTATATTTTTTGGAATAAAATTGTTTTAAACCATAGTAAAAGCATTTTAGCTGAAATATCATGATAACCTGTTAATTTATATAAAAGTACTAAAAAACTTGTAAAAATTCCAGAATTTAGGGTAATTGCTTACTGGTTCCAAGCAGGTGCTGTAGTACATAAGAGTACTGTATATTTACTGACATTAAAACTAGACACTCTGAGGATAAAATCCTTCAAGGCTGGTAGCAATTTATTTAACATTTTCCAATGCTAATCTAAGAAACCGCTCTTTAAAATTATTTCTAAAATATGTAAACAATAGATGTCCCTTCCAGTCTGTGCTGAAATATGTATGAGAGGAAGGAATGAAATGGAATGGCAGAAGATCTGATTTACTACACTTTTTACAGTCATAGATAGTATGACCGAGTTATATAAATAAATGACTCACTGCAGAAAGGTCTAAATTTTATAAGCCAATACAACAAATTCCAAATGTTTTAGCTAAAATTGATGTCTCTTTTTAAAGGCCATTCTATCATGTCTAGATGTATTACAGGCAGTTCTTGTTATTGATATTCTTAAACTCAAATATGTATATTTGTCTTAATGTCTAATGTCCATAGACATGTATATTTGAAAATGAACATCTTAATATGAGATGTCATGGGTCATGTATAGTGTTTTTGAGATCATTAAAACCAGCCAGATCACAATTACCAATTATTAAATGAAGTAGGTCACAGTGCTTCAAAATAAGCTCATCCTTACTTTAAAGGATCTGGAAGCTACACCATCTGCTATAAATATATATGTGTATATTTAAGCATACAGTGTACCTGTATACAGAGTGCAGGAACACATACCAACACAAAACAAGCCTGATCTGGCTGAAAGAAGAGACTAGGTGACCCAAAAGGATTATACTTTGTGTTTTCTCGTCTGGATTTGATGTGTTTTGTTTTTATTCTCCATGCTCTCCCTTTAGTACAAGTCTTTTAAAAGTATTTTCTTCATTTACTTTACTTTTCTGTAACTCAATCAAAAATAAACTGCATTTCTCTGGTGAATTAATAACTACCTACTGTTGTGCAGTAATATATAATTAACATAAAAAGAGACTTAATTAATTGTTTAATTATTAGCCAAAGAAGGAGATAAGTATAACATAATAAGGGGCGGTAATTTTCTATATCCTGTTTTGCTGTCAAGGGTTGACCTCATTCTTACTGGTTGGATGTATAAGAAGGAGACACAAATACTTACGGCATCCCACACAAAGGATGTAGCAAAAACAAAGAAATAGCTTGAATGGACATCAGCGCAAATATCCCATGAGATAAAGCTATTTTTATAAAGCTCTCTGTTAACTGTGATGTCTAAAGGATGCGTAAGGATCAAAGCTTCTGCCAATAATGCCACATACCTCACAGCATCCTCACTTCTCCTCTAAAATCTTCTGCTCTGTAGTTCTTGCAACTCAATTGCTCCAGGTTAATTAGAAGTTCAAGCACAAATGTTTTGAAAAAAACAAGATCTCAAAATAAAATCTATGGTAACAGATTCACAATCAGTTACACTGTGGACGGTAGTAATTAAAGACCCACTCCTTCCTTTGGGCCCTAAAATTAAACAAATAAAAAATCATTCTGGTCCACAACTTGCCTAGCTCCTTGGCGCTACCACTGCACTGTAGAGGTGATATTAGATATTTGCATCTCCACCGAGATGTGCTTATATGTGCGGTTCTGAGTCCTAAAAGATTTTGGGTGCTAGAAAACAGACTGTATTCATTTCATGTCCAGTTAAAGGGGTTTCAAAAGGATTGATTTAAAACATGTAGGGGGCCATATTCTGTCCTGAATTATACCAGTTCATGCTCAGTGGTACATGCCTATGTGGATTGGATCCAGCAGAAGGAATAAGTGGCAAAGAATGAATGCCCTGATTTGGCTGGAAGGATCTCTGCCCAATGTTCTGCTTGTTTTACAGCCATTAGTAGACAAATCATTCCTTTTCTGCATCTGCTGGCAATGGCTTCCTTCTGATAAAAAGTGCTAACTGTACTATTTTTATCTGGTTTCAGAGTTAGTGAAATGTGAAATATTTGCTGAAGATGAAGCTGAGTCAACAAAACTCATTGCATCCAAAATATATTGCCATGTGGGTGTTTTTCTCCTGAAATGTTAAGAGGTGAAAAGCTAGTGCTTTTATCCAGCATGCCATCCAGTCATCTGAGCAATTACTTGCTTAAAGCAAATGAT
The DNA here is from genome assembly GCF_047370975.1 of Nipponia nippon. Classification (NCBI taxonomy): domain Eukaryota; kingdom Metazoa; phylum Chordata; class Aves; order Pelecaniformes; family Threskiornithidae; genus Nipponia; species Nipponia nippon. The sequence continues at coordinate 142,076,953 of NW_028262290.1, read as the reverse complement.
GTCTAGATACCAGAGAAAGATAAAGTTAAAAGTCAATTCATTAAAAATATTTTTCTCCTCAAAAAATGACTTGTTTTTTGAAGTAAATTGAACATAAAGAGTAGGAAAGAAGAAGAAAAATGTGAAATTTTATCATACTATTTTAAGTTTGATTATGTCACAGAAAAAGTAAATGGCAATAGAGTATAAAGGAATCTAATCCATAAAGGAAGAGAAAAAGGTTAAAGAAGTCAACAGTAATTAAATGGTGATTGAAGCTGAAAGAAAATTGATCTGTGTTAGCTGAAGGCCATTCTTGCCTTTTGGGATGTTATGCATCGGTGAAGAGGGGAAAGAAAGGTTTTTCTTGTTTTGATATGGAAATATATGTCACATCTTCTTAGCCTATGGTGCTGTGACTCAAGACGGCAGTGAGTTTCTGGTACGCTGATTCTAATGTCCTACGCATGCTTGTGGGTATTGTGTAAAGATAAGATGCTCTAACAAAGCTCGGCAAGGTCAAAAGGCATGGGAGCTTCAGCAGTTTGCATGCTGTTTTGTCTTGGGGCAAAAAACAAAAGCACCCTAAAGCAAATGAATCTAAATAGGGGTAACACTGACACATCCATGTAAAAGCTGTGCAATATCCACAACTTGGATGCAGTGATCCACCCACCACCAAAGTCTGGCTGTTTGGCCACCTCTTCTGGAGGGATACTCAGATGTACTGGCATGCATTGGTATGAATGGAACATATATATACACTGAACTGCATAGAGGTTTTAAAAAAGGCAACAGCACTGCCAGGTACTTTGAGATTCAGTTAAGTGCTTGAGAGGCTGCATTGATTAGCTTTCGGTCAGGGCACAGAGAAATGAAGCTAAATCTACGACTGCTCCAGATAAATACTATCAATTACAAAAGCATCAGCTAATGCCACAGTAAACAGTAGTTTCCAGGCCAGAAGAGAATCCACTTCATAGAAGTCTTCTATTCTTGCAAAGGTCAGTGCCACTTCCAGGCACCAGAGCCTTATAAGACGGGATATAGACCCTGTCATGAGATGCTGAGCACAGGCTATGTCTAGACCTTGTCATGAGATGCTGAGCACAGACTGTAAGCAAGGCTCAGCACTGCGCAGGACAAGACCTTGTGGATCATTGGTTTTGACAGAATTAAAAATGAACTATGGCAATGAGTTATAAAAACAGTAATATTTACTGATTAGAGACCAAATCTTGCAGTGATTGTTTTGTCACAATCTCTGTTGACATCACTGGGAGTACCAAGTGTATAATGAGTCAGTACAGCATATTTGGGCCACAGCTATGTAGATTTGTGAAATAAGTGGATTAAAATGAGAAAATCAAGTAATTTGCATTACTTAAAGAATAACAGACAGCTACTAAATGTTCTGAGCTACAGTTTTTATGAGCTTTTTGTCACTAGAGAGAGCTGTAGATACATACAATTAATAACATTTATGTTAAAAAATACATTAATTCCTCCCTCAGTGAAGAATTAGGACAAATAACAAATAAAGTGCAACAACCTTTTCTCTCATAAACCACTATTGGGAATCTTTCCCTTCTGCAGTGAATATGGCACTAGCTGCCTGCCATCATCTTGTTTGAACTTGTCAACTATAACAAATATAAGAATCATTTGAGAGGGCCGCTTCAAAAAGTAGCTCAGAAAGGAAAGTCAATTTATTATTAAAAGGCATTAGAAATCCATATTTCCCACAACTAGCTTCCAGGTGTGGGACAATAAAGACATTTTCCATTTAGTTTAAGACCAGGATGAATATCAGCATTCAGGTTTCCTCAGTTACCATGGTAAGTTTTCAGAGATTTCCTTCTGTCATTTCTAGGTGTGCTGATACCTTAATTGCAAATCCAGGCCATTCACTCAAGTGCAAAAAGGTCTGTTAGACTATGGCTCAACAAATGGCTTTGGGCTTGTTTTAGTTAAAGTTAATATACATTTCCAGTGTTTTCCAGTGGTCATAGAAATATTGCTATTAAGGGTTGTTAGTATTTCTATCAGTCTTTAATGATAACATGTTAGTAAAATTTTGCATCCTATCTAACCAGCTGCTTAGGTACAGCCTTCATTGTGCAACTCTTTTTTGCACTGCAGATCACTTTGAACACTTAAGTTATTCCTTTAGCTTCAGCAAATTCTCCTCTGCATACATTAATGTTGTAAAGGCCCCAAGCCCAGCTTCTAACTGGTTTTTAGGACACACAGTCCATTTTGCCTTGCTGCAGTTCAGACTGAAGTCAGAATATTCTAGGATCTATTGCTAAAAGGATATTCATTGTATTTTTTCCCATGAGAAAGAAATAATAGATAAGCTACGAGGTCAAATTAGGATTGATTCAACACTAAATTCTCACATTTAGAGATTAGATTAAAGCCACAGGAACTTTTTATACTGACATACACTATATCTAGGGCTAGCAAGACATGAAAATTTCGGTGCTTAAATTTTAGGCATCCAGAAACTTCAGGCATCCATTTATGTTCAGACTCTCCAAGAAAAGCACTGTGTAAATGGAGACTGTCTAGTGTGCTGACGCCTTTGGGGAAAATGTGGTCGTGCCTAGTGCCAGCATCTCGGTGAGGCATGGAGGTGATGAGGGCTCTGTGAAGCTCTAGCATAGGAGGACCTTGGCCATTTTGTGTACATGTCACATGGGAAAACTTGCTAATTCCCTGCGTGTCAGCCATCATAACTGTTCATGGGCTCACTCAGCTTATATCAGTGTGCAATGTGGTTTTTCTTTGAGGTTTAAAATAGCTCACATTTGCTATGCACAGGTGGTTTATGGCTGTACAGAGCGTACAAATGATCCATAGCTCCAGGATTTCAATTCATCTGTCTAAATGCAATCACCTACTGCGCTGGCAGGTACATCTGAGCTTCTCACCATGGGCTCACTGTATAGTCCACAAGATGTACTGTAGACCTCTGAAGTGGGTCAGATGAATCATTCCTTAGAAGCTCCCTTTTCTCTCCGCTGAGCACAAGAGGAACTGAGGATGACTAATTCAGGTGTAAACATCTACATTGCAAATGCTTAAAGTTAGGTGATATAAATCCTGAAAGTAAGGATGAGTTAAAATGGTAGGCAGCAATTCAGTGGGAGTATTGAGAGTCTCATTCGTACCTCAGAGGAGATTGGCAAAACCCAGGAGGCAGTGCACCAAAGCTGGCCAGACCCTGCTGCAGAGTCTTGGATCCCAGACATTCTTCTGAAGACCAGCATTTAAACTTTCTGTCAGACAACTCAGGCTTAGCCTCTTTCTCTCAAAAAAATGGGTGTCTGGGTGACTTTAGTATCTCCTTCTGTCTGCTGACTCTACACAATTCAGTTATAAGCTGGGAGACCACAGCTGAGTTCTCACTGCATTCACGGTGAGTTTGGATCTATTCCTCCCAATGTGGAGGAACAACACATTACTTTTTGCTGTAGTTCTACTTTATGTTGATTCTTTGAGCTATAAGGACAGTCAGTATAGCTCTGCAGCTTAAAAGGCATTCACCATCTAAGGGGGCAACTGCCTCTGTACTAAAAACTATTTATGTGTGATATCCAATGGTCATATAACATGAAACAGAAAAAGTCACAGGTGATGAGACCTAACACAAGACTTCCCTTCCAAAACAAATGTTTTGCCACCTATGCAATACATTACAAATGCTGTGAGAAAAGGAACATCATTTCAACATGAAGGGAGGAAAGGGGTATTGTCCAAAAATAGTCTATCTGCCTGTTGATTCGGGCATGGATATAGGCTTGAATTATCTTAGGAAAAGGAAGGCATGGAGGCCAGGCCTCCCACATCCCACATGCTGATTTTAACCCCTCTGCAAAATTCAGAAAGGGAGGAAAAAGCCAATGCTGCTCCTTTCATCTGTTTTCCGTGCAAAACCATTTTTTTTAAGAATTCTCTGGTTATGCCTAATTCCAGTTGAGTGTATCAATTAACATAGCTGGAAAAACACTGCCTTGCACAGTATGAAGGCATCCTTCAAGAACCTGAAGTCATATCCAAACAAGGAAAATACAAGAATAAATTCTGGAAGTTTGAATATAAAAATGCAGTAAGGCCATCAAAACTATTAAAAATATTTTTTTAAACAGCAGGCCTTCCAGGGAGTCTGCAGGACTACTTGATGATCATGATACAGAAGGAAAAGATCATTTCAGAAAAGTTAAATGAATTTTTTTCATCAGTGTTCACAGTGGAAGAAACTAAGGACATTCCCACTCAGGAATATTTTTTTTTTGTTGGGTAATGACTCTCTTTGAAATTGAAATGACTGCAGAAAGGGATAAGGAACAAATGGAAAATTGAACAGTAAAAGAAATTGCCAAGAGCAGATGTTATTCAGTCAGTTGTTCTAGGATAATGCAAGGATGCAATATCTGAGTTAGTAGCAAGGGTGTGTAATTTCTTGCCTGAAATTGGCTTAGTAGCAGGACTGAAGAGTGCCAAATTGGATGTCAGTTTTTAGAAATAATGCCAGGGAAGATCTGAGGAACTGCAGGCCTATAAGACCAACATCTATACAGGACACATCAGCAGTAGCATGTTTAATAAGAATAGAAATAATGCACATCTGGAACTACTCCATGTCTTTGTCCATGAAAGTATTGCTTTATAAATGTAGAGTTCTTTGAAAAATAAAAAAAACATGTAGATAAGGGTGATCTAGTAGGTACAGTCTACTTGGAATTCCAAAAAGGTTTTTACAAAATCCCTCAGCAAAGATTTTAAGAAAGCTAAACATCTATGGCCTAAAGGAGAATTTTTGTTTAGATGACTATCTGAATGAAAGACAGAAAACAGAGGGTAGGATTAAATGTTTAGTTTCACATTGAAGTGAAATCACCAGAAGAATTCTGCAGCGACTCTTTGATATATTTAAAATGTCCTGCAAAAAGGATGAGCACTGGGGTCAAGTTTGCTTATCATACTTAGTTAGCCGGAACATCAAAGGACAAGGGCGAAATGTGGAGGACTTTATGTCACTAAGCAAGTGGGTAATAAAATGGTGAAAGAAATTCACTGTTAATAAATGTAAAGTGATGTGCATGGGAAAATCCTAACTTCATCTAGAAAACGGTGGGCTCTGAGGTGATCTCACCACTCAGGGGTGAGATCTAGGTGCAAAGGTGGATAACTCTATGAAAATGTCATATAAATATTGAGTAGTGGTCAAAAAAGCAAGTAAAACATTAAGGATTTTTTTGAAAGGAGTAGAACAGAGAGCATCACTATGCCACTGTATAAAGCCAAGATCTACCGATGTCCTAAGATTCTGTAAAGTTGTGATCTCCTTGTCTCAAAATGGATGCAGTAGATCTAAACCAGGTTCTAGGCAATGAGGTCTGGAAAAGAGGTTTAGATCTATGAAACCATCAGTGGCATCAAGACCTAGATAGAGATCGTTTCTTCACAGACTCTTCAAGCACCAGAATTAGTGGGCACGCAATGCAGCCAAATGGAGCTGAAAAGAGTTGAAAGCTGGTTGTGAGACTTAGTGCAAAGTATCATATGAACTTGCCTTGCTCCTATTTCTCCATGGGCACATGCTTATGTCCACTGCGGGAGGCAGAAAACAGAGCTACATTGACATTTGATCTGAAGTAGTAAGGTCATGCCTATATTTTTAAATTGTTTAGTGTTTATATGTGTTCTAAACTGCAAGGTTTGTAAACTTGAGAACTCTAAACCTCTCCATGGGGTAGGCAGTTGGTGGGTGGAAGTTGTGAGGATCACTGTTTGTCCAGGAGCTCCAAAGTCAGTTCTCCTCTCTTCTGCAGCTTTTACAGGGATACTGTTGAAAGTTTCACGTTGGAAAAGGCAAGAACTGAAAGGACATGGAAAGAAACTGCTCTTCAGTGACACAAAAGGATGTCTGAAGGCCAAGATTAGCAGATTGGCCAAATTGCAGTGAGGCTTGTTCCTCAGCTCTCTCTAGATTACTTAGTTTGCATAGAAATAGAACATTCAGCTGTGCGATGCATGCTTGTGCACTGTCTGCTGCATGCAAGTCAAATATCCAAAAAATCCAGAGTGATGTGTTTTACTCGTTGCAAAGATAACTGTATATTTTCCAGTCAATACGAAATATGATGCTGGCTATCTCATCTTCAAATATCTATATTGCTCTGTTATGCTTCACTGTCCATTTTAATGACGTATAAAGCACTTCACTTTCCCTGACCAGTCAACCTCCCCAGTTCTACTGAATGGAACTTCCGGAAATACTTAACTGCCGGGACACAGAAGATACAGGGAGATTCTTACAATTGTTTTAATACAATCCCATGCTTGGCAATCTTGTCCTTTGCTTTTGTCCTAACGTATACATGATGGTGTATTTAACATCAAAAATGGAAAAGACTTCTTTTGTGCTAAACATAGGTGTAAAACCATACCCAGCTAATTGGGGCTTCATTTTTCCAAACTTTGATCTAACAAAAGTAGTGACTTCTGGGGTTCACATATAGAAAAATAATACATACTTAACCTTGAGCACAAGAGTAATCCCGATGACTGTAACTGTGTCTGAGATAATGAAACTCACTAAGTTTCTGCCCAGAAGTTTTTGTGGCTTGGGGCCACAAATGCTTTATATTTGCATTTCTTGCATTGCTCAGACGCCATACATTCTGGGTCTGGTTCTGATATGTTTCCAGATTCTAACAGCCTTATTTTATGTAGGGATACTTTGCTTTGAAATGAAATAAATTACTCATAGAGTAAATTACTCAAAATACCATTTACCACAGCTGAGTATGTTAACTACTAATCCATGGTAAGGCCATGAATATTTGTTGGCTAAGGAGGATTTCTTAATGGTAATGAGCATGCCTTCTTCTGTCATATTAAAAATCTTAAGCAATAATTCCTAGACCACCTGAAAGAAATTAGAAATTAGAAATAATTCTTCTTTCACTTGTTTTTGATAAAGAGGTAGTAAATCTTAGTCACTGATAAATTCACAAGAATTAATGGCAACAAGTATAAAAAACACGTTCCAAATAGGGTATGACCAAATTATCTGGCATACAAACATGACTCCAAATTCTTTAATTCTGGCAAGAAAAATAGTCAGTAAATGGCCCCCTTATAAAATTACAAGCTCAAAAGTTTTTAACAAAAGGAAGTAGTTACTGCACAACATAGACTTAAATTGCAAAACTCATTGCCAACGTATGTTACAGAAGCAAAAACTATAAATGAGCTTACAAAATAATTGCACAAATTAATGGAAGAAAAAGCCCACTAAGTGCTATTAAACCCAAAGACTTGGATATACATTCCAGCTATTGTAGTCCATGATTCACAGACTGCCAGGAACCAGAAGGATGTACCAGTGAAATCAGTGTAGGAGAATTGTCTTATGAGCATCTTTTCCTGGACGGTGTCAAAGCCAAAATAGTGAGGTTTATGCTCCCCTAATCACAAGGAATATTAGCCAAAGTTTCTTCCAAGTGTAAATAGAACTGGTCTGAACCATCTTTCTTAGGTGGCCAACTACTTTAAAAAAAAAAGGAAAAATTAAAGCCTTTTAACAGTTTTTTGAATGGTCTTTTAAGGACAGATTGCATCATATATAAGTAGTTGCAATACCCTAGCACAGCAATCCAGCATTTGCAGTTAATACTGTTATATTAACAAAAAATAAAGGGGTTGAGTTCCTCCTACTCCCCACATGCTGACCTGCTCTCCGGCTGTAAGTGTTTCTGGAGAGCAATTGTGATCTGAAGAAATGTTTCATTCTTGAAAGAACTCCTTTTATTCACAGTGGAACACACCTGAATTTTACAGATCTCCATGAAAAAAAAAGTTTTTGTGAATAGTTGGTGGAAGAAGCCTAAGGAAAATGTGTACCTAATCCTATTAACTGACTTAATTTAGAATTATTAAAAGCCTTGATACACAGGATTTAACACAATCTTTCTAGCAGGGTGTGATGTAATCTATTTTTGTTCCTCAGCTAGCAGATGGCTTACCTTTAAGTAATTTCCAATATGTTAGGAGATCAAAAGCCATCCTTACGCCACAGAGGCAGTAATCGTTCCTCTCTGCTGGGGGTTGCTTGGTACTGTGGTGGGGATATGCAAAGGCTGCTGGCATTTCCAAACATAGAAGGCCGACATTTCTTCAGACTTTGAAGTTAATAATCCTTCAGAAGTTGAAAAACTGAGAGATTTTCAAAACCCTTTTAATGTTCTATATGCCATGTGCTGAAGTAAATATCTGTAAGTAATCACTGCGGACTGGTGCAAGGAAGCGCTGCACACACAAGCACAGGGTGCGAGCCATGGCAGGGTGTGCAAGGCACGCTGCTCTGCTGTGGCAGCGCTACTCCGGGGAGCAGAGGGTCCAACTGGGTGGCACAACTCATCCTCAGGACCCTGCTAATCAGCTCAATGCACACCAAAATGGCCTGTTAACTCTGGACCCGAAATGCTGCACGGTAGCCCTACACATGGCCTCAGAGCATCCCTTTCCTATGCTCTCCCTTGCCAAGGCTCTGTGGTAGCATGGTGTATCACAGATTCAGTCTGATTGCTTCCTCTCCGCAGAGAGATCAATGCTTTGTTTTCCTGCAAATGGAAGACTCAGACCTAAAAAGTGTGTATCAATCATCAAATGCGTTCAGACTATAATGGGGAGGTGATTGGGATTGCTAGTGACAGCCTCATTGATAGTACACTGTGCAGTTTCCAAAGCAGCCATATTAAACTGCCTGGTATCTATCCCTACGCCGGCTTTAGAAAGTCATTTCTGTATAGGTAGTTTTAATTCCCCTCCCTGGACCAGTATTCTCCAGCCATTTGGTGATGGAAAGACCATACCATCCAGGAAAGAAGAGCACCAGCCCAGCAAGGAGCAGTGGTCTGGTCAGGCCTTTGCTTTGGAGCAGGGGGCTCAAAGGTTTTGAACAAAGCAAGTCAAGTCTTAAAAAAAATTGCCTACTGGGCACAACCTTTTCTGCTTCTGATCCCACCACATTTGTTTGGTAATCACAGTTTTTGCTCTTCTTACATTAAAAATAACAGTTAACGTAACTGTTAACTCTCTCAATATGGTTTAGCAGTTGGAAACTTCTAATCAACTTTTTCTACAGACAAAAGGTGTAAAAATGAGTACTCAGAAATAATAATGAAAGGGACTATATTTAAGCATTGCTAAAACTGACTCATTAAAATATTTAAATAATTAAAAATTAACTTTGAAATTAGGTTAACCTATATGAAGGCCTAAGATTACTGAAATGACTTAAGGCCATTTCCTGTTAAATTAAAAATAATACTTGAGTTAAGCATATTTATTCTTGAAATTTTAAGAGAGTCTCACCATTCAGGAGCAGGAAGCCAGTGACTGGACACCTGGAAAAATGTTTGCTTTTGCCAGCTGTAGCTTCTCCACAGGTGCAGAGAAGGTTTTTTTCTGCATTTGGACTTATTCAAGTCATTCATTCAAGCTGAGAAACTGATCGGGTACTGAAAAAACAGGAAAGTTTGCTTTTTTCTTTCAATCTATGAATAAAAATTGGGTGGTAGAGACTTGGGTGTATTAGTTTAAAACTCTTAAAAAGTAGAATGGTGAGAAAAACTCAAGGGCATTAAGGAAATGCAGACAATACTATCATAGTCGATTTTAACATATTTTGATAACAAAAATCATAAGGTTCCAGAACATTCCAATTATCTAGAAACATTTTACAGCAGTTTCCTGCAAGCATTCAAAACCAATTTATAGGCTACTCTTGAGCCAAACGTTAATCGTCTAGTTGGTAGGGAGTATCATATACTGTTTTATGAGCATAAGACAGTGCAAAAATAAAAAGTCCGAAAGATGTACAGTATGCCATAATATCGTTACAAAAAATATGCATAAGGCATGCCTGCTGCACAGTGCAGCAGATATTGCCCAGGTGGTTTGAGGTGACCAAGGATGACCACAACACCTGGAAGCCGAGGCAGAAGCAGAGTGCAGGTAGGAGTGTGCTGGCTGTGTTGGACACAGGGAAGCCCCTGGCCACCCATCCCACCATGCAGCCTGGGATGGGTCGCTGGGTGCAGGGCAGCTTCGAGTCCCCACGGCTCAAGCAGAGCTGCCACTGCCGTGTCCAAACACCCTGGTGGCACAGAGGATCAGGAGGGCTCATTAGCCGCTCTCTGCTGAATTCTAGCAAGTGCGGAAATCTTTTTTCGCTGTTTAACTCCCGCAGCAGGAGAACAGGCTCAAAGAAAGGTTAGGGCAGGACCATGTCAGGGTTCTGTAGTGAAAAGAAAGGAATTATACTGAAAGCATGGCCAGGAGCATCGCCTTGGTCCAATTTACTTCTGCCAAGGTTGCAATGAATGTGGCAACAGTTCCAATGTGTTCACAGGCTCAGGAATCAGCTCCGTTTGTCCAGGCAGGAATACGGGGGAATATCAGACATGGCACACTCTGGAGTAGGGTTCAGCAACTGATTGCTAAGAATAGGAAAGAAATGTTGCCAAGGATACTCTTTATTCGCCATCATGAAAAAACCTTCGTAAACAGTCTACTATTTGGGGCATACTGTAAATGTATTTTTACTTGGGGGAAATAGAGACAAAAAAATGATGAAACAATAGTTGCTGATAACCATTTTTATACTAATTGTTGCAGTAAGAACAGCCTCCTGACATCTCCCCATGCAACCCTGACAGTCTCGGCTGTAGCAGCCCTGCCCCTTGCTCAGGACCCTTCTGCTCTCTCCCTGCAGCCCAGGGATGCCTAGGGCAAAGCAGTGGGCTCAGCTCTAGCTAATTCTGGCTTTTTTCTTCCTGTCTTCTTTTCTTGAGAAATTCTCCATGCATGAAGATTTATCCATCTTCCCTGGCACTTCTGTGTCCAGACTGGCTGCACACCACCTCCCCTTGCAAACCTTCACCACCTGCCTCACCGTGCATAAGGATTTCTGACACCCAGTTTTGAGGTGACTGGGCTGTATCCCCCTTCTCAGCTGCTGCTTCTCTCCCTCTGTGGTCTCATCTGTTTAATTCTCTTTTTACTCATACTTTATACAAGTCCGTAATTTTTGTTCAGTGCTGTTCAGCTGTCAGTCTCCAGAACTGAAGAGCTATCTGGTTTATCCCTATTTTCACGTTAGGAAACTGAGGCTTAGAGCGGGGATGTGATTTATTCAGTGTAACCCAGGATCCTGGTGCTTTAGTCAGTCACCTCTGCTTTTTCCCTGAGCTTTCCACGTTTAATAAAACGAGCCTTTGCTTTGACTTCAATATCTATTATTAATGAGAAACCTACACTTACGTGAAGGCTAAAATTAACTCATAGTCTCACTGGCCAATGCTCATAAAAATGAAATCTCTTCACTCAGGTGGAATCAAACAACAGGTTAAAGCAACTAATAATGTGCTGCGTGACCACAGAGGGAAAAACAGTCAGTCATCCCACATTAGGAAGACACCCTTGTATAATCAGGGGAAATCAAGTAAGATTTCCTTTGCTGGCACATGTCTTGCAGAGATATCTTAGTGCAAAGAAGTCTCTTTCAGGTATGGCAGCATGGGAAATCAAAAAATCCAAGTTAGCAATAGGTGTCTGAGGAGGAGTATGAATCTTGTAGCCATTAAAATAGAAGGGAAAAAATCTCCTCTCTGATTTGCAGTTGCATTTCTACTGGGTATTCTGTATTCTTTCCACTAGTTAAGCTAAACTGGGTGCCCAAAGGAAACAAAATGAATGAGTCCACAATAGGCTGTAAACAGGGAATAGCCAGGGCTCAAGCTAATTAAAAAAAAGAGTATGTCCTCAAGTTCGTAGCTCAGTGTCTCGGATCCAAGTCCCTGTCTGAGCACACATTTGCAAAATACAGACATCTTAGCAACGTTTCCCAGGTATACTTGCTGCCTGAAATATGAACTGAGGAGGAACCTCAGGCTGGCATATTAGCAAAAGCAGAAGACACCAGTTTCTTCTGAGCACAGCACAGGGAACAATTATGCACAAAAATCTCTCTGATATATATTCCAGTGCAGGCCAACGGTACACAAGTCATCCCATCCCAAGGTGTCTGGACATAAAGGGCTTGTCAAAATGAATATGAGATGACTACTGTGTGTCTGTATATATAGAAAAAAGCATAGCACAGCAGTGACTGCACAGCACTTTCTGTATTCCTACTGTGTACCAGGCAAAGATTTTTCAGTTCATACATCATTCACAACTTGCTACAGGGATTCCACAAAGCCAGTACATATCCTTTACACAAAGGAAGGGGGAAAAAAAGAATAGATTCAGAAAAGAAAAGATTCTGAAAGTATGTCTGCTGAATGAGTAGTCAGTGTTGGGGCACTAACAATATACAAAGCTTAGCAAGAAGCAAAGTAAATAAGTAAACAGTGACATTGCCCCTACCCGGTCCAAGCCACTATGAAGCAGAGCGCTACCTCTGATATCACGGTGTGTCTTTTCACAGTAGAGAGAGCAAGCAACTGTTAAAGGATTTTATTCCTGTTCCCCCAAGACATATTTGCACCATTTGGCATAAAAAGGGCAAGAGAAAGGAAGAGAAAAATCAGTATAAGAAACTATCTGGAGGGGAATCAACTCACCCAACTTCAGCAATCTACAAGGTAGGTGTCTCATCTAGGATACTTATTTAGGCTCTTTTATAGTGCATAAGGAGAGAGGGGCCCCTCCAAGGGCCGTATCTTTCTTCTCTCTTCTCAGGCTATTGTGCGAACCTGACAACAACAGAGGTGCACACAGATGGACAGTGGATAAGCACTATTGCATTTGCTTTTTAGACAAAACACCTACCATCTTGACAAGGGATTGAACCCAAAATCTCTCTTGCTGAAAGATTCTCATCTTTTCTGCAGAAGAGAGTCTGTACAGAGACATGCAGGAACATTTATTCACCAGTGGACCTATATGGGCAGTGACACAAAATCAGAGGGTCATCAGTAGTAAAAGCAATTCAGAAGGCAAATTTGCAGCTAGGAAGTTCAAAGGCAGTGGCAAGACAAAGCAGATTAAAATAGATCCAGATAATCTTTTCTGGTTAGATCCCTTTTGGGGTCGAAAACAGCAAAATGAAGGAATTCTTTGGCACAAATCATTTGTGGAGCAGACACATCTGCATGAAGGGAAGATACACCAAAAATTAAGCACCTTTTTACCCTCACTCCTGCAAAAATTTTGTTAAGAAATTACAATAATAGCTAGTATGATTGATGGCTACAGGTAATGCCTGCTTTTGTGTTCCTTGATGCATCATCCTTAATCCACTATTTAAGTAAACTATGCTGAAAAGAAAATTTTGAAGGGCTTCATATAGCATTTGTATCACCATGGGTTCTGTGCCATAAGCAGTGGTTAAAAAGTAGTTTATAGATACTACATTACACACAAGGCAGTGCTGCAGCATAGTGCCAAGCCCAGATCTAATCTAGAAATGTGTTTTAACTCTGAAATGAATACTGTAAAGCAGACTGCCTGCTAGTTTGGTTTCAACCATATTTTATCTCCTGGGGTTCTGAGCTGATTGTAGCAGAAAAAGGTGCCAAGACAGTCTCTTGTATTAAAATATATGGGTTACATATGCACCAAGTTCTATACACAGTTTAGACTTAAATATCAGCAGCATAAGGCATGTTGGGATGTAAACTGTTTTCAGATGTGTCTATGGGCTTGAGTGGAAAGGAAAATACTAATGCTACTCAAACTGATGGCAGTCAGGACCCAGAAGGTGAGCTGCAAAGTTCTGAAGGGGAGCTGCTGTGTTTCTCAAAAGCTATAACCTTGACATTGAGGTTAGCTCTATTTCTCCCTTATACAGCAACGTGTTGCATTATGGCTGTCTAAATATTCCTGGAAGCATTTCAGAGATTTTGTGACCCAGATGTGGATTATGTGTAACACTAACTATGTACATGCTGGAGATGATTACACTGGGAGCTTTCAGATTCCATTCTGCACGTGTAGCACTGAAAAGAAACTTGACTTGTACTTATGAAATTCCTTTTGACCATAAGGAAAACAGAAGGAAACCCCCTTTGGAGACTTCCATAATGCGAAACAGGAAACAGGGCTGTCAAGAGTGGAAAGTTTGCAGCACAGGAAAAACAATGGACTATATAAACATAAATGCCATTATCAGATATTTTGCAATGGCCTTGCAATAGGTCTAAAGTTGAAAATATGCAGTGGTTTGTGTTTTCATTCACATCTAAAGATTGCTTTATGGGCTATTCCTGTTCCTGTTGAGATCAAGTGGTATTTTCATATTGACAAACGGGCATAGGTTAAAACCCAGGGGTAGTGGTTTAAAAAAGACACTCTTTATGAGAATTTTCAGCATCTTGATTCATTTCTGCTCCTTGTTTTTGCATATCTTCACAGTCAAAACAGTTGAATTGGAGCATTTATCACAAAGCTTTCTTGAGTAGCAATACAATGAGTTACAATGATAGCATCTAAATATTAAAAGCAGAATCCTGGTATTTTGAAGTTCCATCCATGACTTTAGTTTCTCTACAGGACTGATAAAATGGCAGATTTTTTGTCAGCATGGGAGACTCTGTTCTAGGCAAAGTACCACAGCTTCTCGCTTAGACCTCAGTTAGGGACATTCTTCCAAGGCTTCCCTCAACAGAAGAAAACACAGAGGATGCCATATTTTGGCTGCCTGGTGCTTGAGGACTGCAAAGGAAGAAGCTGATTATTGATTCGGAGTATTCCTACAGTGCACCAGAGGTCAGTGGTGGTAGAGATACTGCTTGCAGACCTGCTTTAAAACAGTTTAAAACAACTCGGCAATCTCTAGGGAGCAGGTGGCCTCTTTGGCTCCCATTGCAAGACAAAGCAATCTCAAGACAGCTTGTGTTAGCTTACATTTATACTTTAAGGTCTGTGTCGCAACAAAATTCACTAGAACAGAATGTAACCAAGCCAGAAGCTGCCCTGTTTTTAACTCAAGCTCTGGGAGTTTTCCAGGTAATTGTTACCACCAGTCATTCTACTAAAGTAGCTTTCTAGCTCCTTTGCACTGATGCCAGAGAAGGCTCTAAGACATATCCACAGGACAAAAGTTGTATCCTTGTCCCACAGGTTTTGTGGTACTACAAGTGGGGAAGGAAAGGCCTCTGATTAAAAATAGATGTTTACATTGAGGTGGTCACCAATGCCTTTAATATCGATGGAACCAGTGCATGCTTCATTTCACTTCAAAACTTTAAAAATAGCCCCTGTAAAATGGCTGTTTCTCTGCATTGATTGTAAATTGACACTAGCTTGGGCAAATGCATCCACACTGTAAAAGTTAACTTTTAGGTCAGATGAATTCTCCCCCTCACTTGCACTTGCCAAGTACATCCAGGAGCCTAAGCAGGTCACCCACATGGTTCAGCAAGTTACCTTGAAAAAGGCTGAATTCAGCTCAGTCTTCTGTGTAGCACTGGCTCTCTTTTGCACACACAGCCAGACTGAAGATGGAACAAGACAGGACCAGCTCTCTTACGCACATGCTGCAACTGCAGAAGATTTCAGAGAAAGAATATATTCTCCAGGTGGGATATACACATCCTGGGCTTTCCAGTGCCTTCAGTAACAGAGTGAAGCGGAGGTCTATTGCATGCCACTTCCTCTCTGTTTCTGTTGGACTGCTATGGTGAGAGTTGGATATCGCTCTTAGAGTCTGCATACTGACTTAGACCTGGTGAGAGAGATTGTGTTGTTGATTGGATATACTGAATGTATCACTTAGCTTTTATCTTCAGAGATACTTCACAGCTCTTTTGTTATTCCTGTGTTTGAAATCATATGGTTGGTACACATCAATACCTTTTACTTTGCTAAAGCCAACACCACAGATTTTAAAAAGTCTCTTCTGCCTCAGGAATCAGAAATTAAATGTTTTTATGGCCTCTAGAAAATTATCTCTTTCATCTCAAGCAACTTCACTGACAATGTTTAGATCTGATAATCGGATTACAACGATGTTGAAAGATACACCCCGAAGTGAATGAATAATGTAATTTCTGTGTAGCACAAAAGATTTCTACTTGAAATGGCACCATCTACTCTGGATGATCTCTACTATCTTAAAATAATATGATTCAGTCAAAGCTGGTTGGTTTAATAAAAACAAGGAAGAATGCATTAGCTAAGTGGAATCAAATAATACTTGTTCATCTTCCAAATATTAAGTTTGCCCTTTCACCCTACCCTACTCACAGGGTGCTTCATCCATCCCTGGGAACTGACTCCCAACATCCCTTGGGTATCCACAGCCTTGGTGGCCACCCACAGATGGGACGTCTCTGCTGAAGGAGGTCCTGTTTCCACTGGCTCAGCTGGTAGGGTTTCCAGTCCCTGTGCCTGGGAAAAGGTCTTTTGTCTGTGAAGCTCAGTCCCACTGTGCCTCAGCATTGATCAGAAATCCTCTTCCTGGCCTCTGTTTTCACCTTCTCTCTCTTTCAGAGTCTCTCAGCACATGAGGAACTGAGCAGTTATGTAAAGAGAGCATAGAAGGGGGCATCTGCCTTTGCGGTCACCCCTTACTCCATGCCATTCTGGATGGTTCTCCCGAAATGATGGTTAAAAAATGGTGATTATGCCGTGCCAAGAGGACAGCTCAGGGTTTCAATTTGTCAGAGTATTCTCTGCATTTTCTAGTTCTGCAGTTCCATGGAGGTTTTCCTAAATGAGCAGTGGCTGAGGGAAGTACAAAAATTAACTGCCTCTCTTCAGGATACAAGGTGTAAAATTAAAGCGATCAGAAAGAAGAAACCACGCTTCTAACAGCCAAAGGCTCAACTTCTGTCAGCTCAGCGCTGAGCTCTCCCCACCATTGTCTGCCCTCGGAATTAGATTCCAGTTGCCGTTTTCTGAAGTACCTCATTGACTACAGCTTAAATTTTTCTTGTGTATTATTTGAAAAGCCTGGCTATACTTTCTGTTCACCCCAGCCACATCATTTTCAATGACTCCTTTATTCTGGAATTAACAACAGAGCATGCTTCGTGGTCCTGTTGTACAGATCCTAGGAACAAATGACTTCAGACTGCTCTAGTCATTGAGGAGAGATAGGACCTCCGCAGGGCAATTCATCTTCCCTATCTTAAACACCTGTTTTAGGATGGAATAAATCACCCTCTGGAAGTGCCTATCTCTTCCCATTGACTATTAAGGGACCCTAATGACTGGCAGAGAATAAATGCCTAACTTCAGAGATCTAAGATGAAGGATCATGAATCCCATCATAAATAGGCAGCTGAACATTTCACCTAGGCTGTGTTCCCTAACTGGAAAAGGACTCCAGACAAATGTTAGCACCCCCAAACTTTGTGTCATTACAGGAAAACTGATTTTCTTTAAGGATGGAAGAAAAATGTTATTGAAATGCTGCTTTGTTAGTACCTTAAAAGAAGAAAGAAAGCAGGAATATCCTAGAGACAACATTAAATACAAGCTGGTAGCTGCCAGCAGGAGAAACCCCAAGCTCTATGTATTGACTTCTATGAGGTTTCTTTAACTTTGCATGGTAGGATTATGTTAGACATAACTAAGACAATATTCTGAAATTGTTTATGAAATCAACACTGATGTAAAAATCAAGGAAGTAAAAACTTTCATTTCAGAGCATAAATTATTAG
Source organism: Nipponia nippon (assembly GCF_047370975.1). Taxonomy (NCBI): domain Eukaryota; kingdom Metazoa; phylum Chordata; class Aves; order Pelecaniformes; family Threskiornithidae; genus Nipponia; species Nipponia nippon. Next base: position 142,059,284 of record NW_028262290.1, on the reverse strand, counting down.
GCATATAAAGCCATCTGCATTGTCCACCCTGCAGGACAGGCTCATTGGACAAGATTCCATTCATTTCCTAGAAGTGGCTGGTTGGCGTATGCAACTTAGTTCATAGTGAAACATGCAGTAAGAGAACCTAAAATGGGGCTGCTGGTCAGTACAGGTATTGCTCATTTTGCTCAGCGAGTTTGGGAAATGGCAAACTTGAGGGAAATGGTGATTCAGGGACTAGCAGCCAATGCTGCAGTTGAGCTCATTTTCAGTGTTCACTGTTGCTTAGACACACGACTTTTATCTTCTCTGGGACATGAAAGGTTGTATATGCACACAGGACCAAGCTGATGACTTACAGACAACAAATGTTGCAGAATAATTCATTTTGAGAAAACCCAGGTGAAAGAAAGTACACGGAAAGCCCACTATTTTAAAGTCACACTTGGGTTTTTAAAAGAAAAGTTGTAATGAGTAATGAGTAATGTTTTATAGAGATTAGTGTAGTCACTCTTTAAAAAGGTTTTCAGTTCTGAGGTTTCCATCCTTCATCCCTGAATATCTCCTTCATCCCTGAATATCCGGAGTGACTAGAGTCCCAGTTGTCTAGCAAGATCACTTTGGGTTTAGCAGTATTTTACATGTTGAGTCCTCATCAACTGAAGACCAGTCATAAATAATGCCTATCAGCTCAACATCACACAGACAGATGCATGTTTTAGTCTCTTACTGTTATGCAAAGGATCAGTGCTGCTACTTTTACCTTATTACTGCCTTCAAGGAGAGAGCTAGGCAAACTGCACTGCAAATGGGTGCATGTATCTAGCAGCTACCTAATTTTTTTAATGGAAATTAGATACTCAAATTGCACAGACTGGGCTAAGCACCTGCAATATCATGAAGGACATGCAGAAGCTAGATACATAAATAAAGCATATTGTATTGCCCCATAGTATAATTGACATCGGTACTACCGCTGGTCTTCTTAGTATACGCAGTTGCTTGAAACTGAACATCTGCCTGTGCTGTTATATGCATGGGACCATATTTCCACACCCACATCCCCAATAAACAGTGAGTATTGTCACGAATCAAGAAGAAATCTTTCTGTGTGTTTGGGCTGGAGTCACTGTTGCCCCATGGAGCATCATGGGAGGCAGCGGAGCCATGGCTGTTCCCAGAGCAGCTCTCCACTGCCGAGCTTCTCTCTGCAATCTGACCTCGAGGAATCTGTTCCATCTATCAAAGAAGCACAAGGAGTTAAAGCAACAGGTGTATCAAAGATGACAAGCCTTTCCCACTTTCATCTCTGAGAAAAGCAGCAGCATAATGAAGATAAATAGGAATTTTACAGACAGGTAATCACATGATAACAGATCCCTGTTATTTAATACCACCAGAGCTATTTCAAATAGTGTTAGGACTTGTCTGTGCCCACCAGTATCAAGTTCTGCTAATCAGTGATCTGTAAATGTGCATGGTTCATTAGGGCCCCGAGAACAGCTGTCCGTGACTGCTCAGGATCAGATTACAGGATATCATTAACTTCGATTCTACATCCGCTTTGAGGCTTTTGTTACAACTAACTCGTAATTCTTACTTTCTTTTTTTTTTTTTTTTTCCCCAAACTGTCCTGAAACCAGGAGAGCCAAAGACTAAGGTTTCTGTTTTACCTGCTTCTGTTCAGTATCATTTTAATGTACATTCAAAAGAAAGCTGTAAATATAATGTTCATTGTAACTAGTGCAATAAAACACAAAATAGTTTCATGCCTCTTGCACATGCCTGTGCTCAAACTTTATAGTTGAATTGTTTTAGTGGAACAACTTAAATCCACTTTAATCTCCTACCACCTGTAAAATATGTAAAAATACATATATATAAAACCACATTATATATTTCAGAGCAACCTTTTCAGTTTACTTTAGTGACTCTTATCTGATAAAATAATACATTGCTTTGGCTATTATTGCATGACTGACTTAAGTATAGTTCCAGAAACATGAAGCTGAATATGCTCCTTCTCGTGAACTGTACTCTAATTATGGTATGGCTTGTTTGATTTTAAATGCTTCCTATTACATTAAGAAATTTATAGGGCATATGTAGAAAAAATAGTGATGTTATTTTTTTCCTTACTTTTTTGAGGCAATTTGCTTCTTTCTGCTTTTTTCTGCATTCATTCTAAGAGAGATCAAACAAATCAAAGAAAAAGATGGATTCACAAGTAATGGAATTCGGAGCAGGAATAAAAATCAACCAATACATTATTAACTGAATGTTATTGGAATTATCTTGACTATTATTCTCCCAGGGCAGTTAAACAATCACAAATTGTATTCGTGAATCATTTATTCAAATAAAAATACCCAAATTCAGTAGTCAGTGTGAATACCAGCAAAAAGGCAGAAAAGAACACTCTAATGGAGTCACTGCTGTCTACAGCAAATGTGAATTTATACTATCCTATTTTAATCATGTCAGCTAATATGCAATTACTGATTAGTAGATCTATTAGATACTAGGCCTGACCATTCACTACTGTTCTTATAAGCAGATTTCTTACATTCAATATGAATATGACAAAAATCTACTTATTTCAGTACATGGAACAGGATTAAGTTCCTAGTACAGACTAGGGAATATAATTAGTAAGATTAATTAATTAAGATTAATTAGATTAGTAAACTATTAATGCAAACTGTAGATATCTGGATATAATATGATGCTCAAGCTAGGGCTCTAGAGTAAAAAGTGTTTTTGAAAGAAACTTTCCAGCCTTTGTTGCCACAAATCCATCCCTTGTAACAGGCTCTGCTGAAAATCCGGATACAGTGTATGCCAAATATTCGGGTAGTATTCGGAATGGAGTGGCTCTGAAGTGAGGCTGTCAATCGATATCTAGACACCAAAGCAAATGGCTCAGTTCTCTCCAGAAGTTGTTCATAAAACATCTGCAACAGGAGTGGCCCCCTCATCAGTAAATATCACTCTTCCTGCAAGTCCCTGAACACACTGTAATGGAGTGCCCCTTTGCAATTAAAAAGAAGTCCCAAATTTATAAAACCACTTGATAAAGTAAAACAGAATACACATGAGCTATAGAAGCAAAGGCTACCTGAAAAAAAAACAATACATCTGTGGAGATTTAAGGTGTCGTTTATGGAGCTCAATTATGTTGCAGGGTTTTGATTGTCTCCCATTCCTTCTGAACAGGCTTTTCCATAGGGATGACTTTAGATCATGATAGTTAGTTAGACACTGAAGCCTGAAAACGTTGGCCATATCACTTAGCTTTCCATAGCCTGAATCCAAAAATACTAATGCTCCTGATCTGGCATGAGTGCTTAATAATGTAAGTGAGCAGAATTAAATACAGTTGTGTGTGCTGTGCCCTTGAACCTATGGCTGTGAAAATGTGTTCACTTTTGTTCTGTATAAATGATGTGTTATGTACATTTTCTTAGCGAAAGACAGGCAAAATAAGACTCAGATTTTAAACAATTTCAGATGATTTTTGCTTAGAAGAAAATTGTATTTGTCTTCAAAAATAGAAGGTGCTGGGGACTGCCTTTACAGAAACTGCAGCATGGAAAGCCTCAGATGCTAACACACTGACCCACAGCCCTCAGCTGCAGATGCTAAAAGTCCTGTTTTAATGTTCCCTTGTAAGTGTTCATGCCTTGCATCCAGCTGAAACACTCCTCAGGGGCTACCAGCAGCATCTCTTTCTGACAGGACAGCAGACCATCCCCGAAACTACCAAGAGCCCATGCAGTCCCCAAGGCTGGCAGGCTGCAGGCAGCAATCCAGGGCTGCCGGGATGGGGGAGCCCCACTGACCCCGAGGCACTGGCAGTGGGAAAAGGGGGACTAGGTAGGATCTTTCTGGTCATTTGCCTGCTCTTGCAGATCTTGCTGAGCTCCCTGATGATATCCTAGGAGGAAATCTGCTTGGGCAAGATCTTCTTTCTGGTGTTCACAGCCTGCCAGCCCACGATGACAACTTAGATTGAGTGGAAAATTAGTCTGAAACCAATCTATCACTGGAATATTCTATTAAAGCAGAACAAAACAAAATCCTTGGTGGGCAAATTAGTTTAGTTACAATGGCCTGCAGGTACTGCAGAGCTGGGAGGCTTGTGGCTTGGGTTGGGATGGATTTCTCCCAGCTGGAGATGTTGTCACAACAATGGGAAGCAGATTGTAGGTCATGTTGTGTAAAGCAAAACTTCCGTCCCAGTTGGAAGAGCTCAGCACAGAGCACAGGCAACACGCAGAGCCAGAATGGCAGCCCATCATACAGCAGTTTGGGAACTTCTACCGAGCCTTAGGAAGGCACTTGCAAGCTGTGTGTGTGGGACAACCAACAGTCATCTCTAAGCATATATCAGTATGACCAGAGAAAACCCATCTCCTTTATCTTTCTAGAGGGTATCTCCCTACAGCTAGAAGCTGTAAAGAAGGTGCATGATGTTTGCATGCTAGCCGTTAGTGTAAAAGATCCCATTACCATTAAAGCTGTAGTACTGAAACCTAGTGGCAAAGCAGAGCCCTGGTTGTAAAACTGAGTAAACAATAAAAAATAAGATCTGTGACTACTTTATTTATTCATGAATCATCATCTATCACTAATAATGCTTATTAATGAAAAAAATATAATATCAAGCCATCTGGTATGAAAAGGTAAGTCTCAAAGGATCAATAAGCTACAAATTATTGTTATGAAACAAAATACAACAGATGAGGTACTGATGTTTTTTCACAAAAGAGTCATCATTTAGCTCTGTGCAATGACAGCTATTGAAATTCTGGTGAGACCTCAGTTCTCTGTTGCAATGCTGGGGAAGGATTAATGTTGGAATCTGCTGGCAGGACAAATCACAGCAATGTGCTTGATGTATTTTTCAAAAGCATTCATTTTAATACAGGAATCTTTCTATCTGACATAGCTTAGTCAGTGAATGGTAATTAAAGGTAATCATTCAACTCATTTAGTGTATTTTTTTAAAATTTTTTTGCCAAATGAATAATAGAGCTGTTGTAAAGAGAATGTTGCTACCCCAACTTTCTTTTGATAAAGCAATAATAAGAGACATAACAAAATGCTGTGATGAAAACAAAGTCACAGCTCAGAGCCTTTTCTTACAGCTTTTCTTGCAGCTGTGGCCCAAATTATAGGAGTTTTCCACACACTTAACTCTGGCTCTAATTTACAGTAAGTAGGTTTACCATGGGCATCTGGAAATATGTGATTTTTCTTTCATCATATTGATTTATATGACTGTAATTATGACTATCATGGTGTTTGGCAAAAATGCTAGTTCTCCTGTTACCTGCTTGGACTTGTTATGTTGTGCAAACTCCTGTAGGGCTTTTTCCAAAAAAAGCACATCTGTATGCCGGCTCCTTTATCCTATCGTCCTATCTACTCTGTCCTGGGCATGTAGGAGCTGGAACATAGAGGGACAGGCAAATGCACCAGGCTGCCTGTGATGATGGCAGCACGGGTCAGCCATGGGAAGCCTGGTCTGATGAAAGCTTTAGATGTTTCATCATAAAAATATAAACCCTTCCATCCCCATGAGATCAGGGGTCAAGAAGAGGATGACTCCTTCAAGTTGTGCCTCATTTCACAGCATTGAGACCAAAACCCCAGAACCAAACATCCTGAGGCTCTCCAACATTTGAATTCTAGATCCAGATCTGGACCCACATTTTGCATTTTGGGCTTATTTCTGAATAAGTAGAAGCAACAGTACCCCTCTGGTCCAACATTCACAGCTAAAGTCAAAGAGATCTTAAAACAAAGCAAAGATAACTCCCCAGCGCGGTTAAATTCCCCAAGAAGGGACTCAAGCTGCTGCTTTGGAAGTAGCTGAGGAAGACTTTCAGATGCCCCAGTCTTTTGCATCTGCTTGCCAGTCAGTTCTTTTCATCATTAAACTCAGCAAGGATCATTAACACAGTAACTGGTTCACCTTCATGCATGTAAAAAACGTCCTATAAAAATCCCATTGAATTCTCTGAAGATTCAAAGCATGAACAACGTCTTCTACTGTGAACCTGTGCTCTTTATTGTCTTTAAATCAAGAAAGACCATTATGAGGAAAGGTTGCTCTGGGACTATTTGGGGAAACTGGTTCAGAAACTGCAGTAGGTGTAGAGCCTTCACTTCTTACAGGAAGCAAACCATTCTGCTGTGCAAGCAAACCGTTAGGGTTTATTTGGTTGAACTGACATATTTGCATAGCCGGCATGGAATGGCATAACATGGGTTAATTTTTAGCCTGACTTCCTATGAAAATGAGTCTCATATGGCTTTGTTGTTTGCATATCAAAGGATATCGAGGTGCTGGAGCGTGTCCAGAGAAGGGAAAGGAAGCTGGTGAAGGGTCTAGAGCACAAGCCTTATGAGGAGCGGCTGAGGGTCGGTCTCTTCTCCCTAGTAACAAGCAACAGGACAAGAGGAAACGGCCTCAAGCTGCGCCAGGGGAAGTTTAGGTTGGATATTAGGAAAAACTTCTTCACCGAAAGGGTAGTCAGGCGTTGGAACAGGCTGCCCAGGGAAGTGGTTGAGTCTCCATCCCTGAAGGTATTTAAAAGAGGGGTAGACGTGGTGCTCGAGGACATGGTTTAGTAGTGGACTTGGCAGTGCTAGGTTAACAGTTGGACTCGATGATCTTAAGGGTCTTTTCCAACCTTAACAATTCTATGATTCTATGATAAGTGTATATATATATGTATACATTTTAAGTTTTTAGGTTTGGGGATTTGACTTAGATCTATAAAGTTCCTACAAGCCATATTAAAATAGCTAGCCACTTGGTGAGAAAAACAATATTATTGCTCATATTGAGGGAAATGCATCAGTGAATGTCTTCCCCTGTATGAAATGCCAGAGAATCCCAACGTGGGACATTGACCCTTGGGAAGGCAGGGTTGCTGTGAGATCCACTGCCCACAAAGCAGCCTGCTTCTTTAAGCAATAATTAATGCTGTGTTAATAAAAGCTATTTGTAAGTCATTCAGGTTTTAAACCTGAGGAACTGGGAGATGCTAGAGCCCTGTTCAGGAGAAGGTCCAGTTGTTTGGTCAATGTCCTCCCACAGGCAGAACTTTATCACAAGGAGGATGAGCAGAAGATACTGTCAACTGTGATTTCTGTGCTCTGACATGTTTCTGAATCAGTTGCTCCATGGCAGTTGTTGACATATAGCCCATGTTCCCATAGAAACACAGCCATGGGATTGCTGCTATTTGTGTGACTGCTTGGGTTTCTGCAGAATCATGCCTTGTCAAAACAACTTTTCAAGATATATATTTCAACCAAGTTCACAATGGGATAAATTCTCAAAGATCATTCATTTCCTAAAGAGCCATTAAATTGGGAAACTTTTTACAAAAAAAAAAAAAAAAAAAAAAAGTCTGTGCCAGAGCCCTGACAAAAGTCCTCAGGCATGGAGTTCCCAGCTTCCTAGATACCAAAAGCATGAATACTGTGGGACCTGCATATGCTGCTCCACCCTACTTTGCTGTTCTCCACATGTGCAAAATACATAAACTAAGTGGAAAGTAGCTGTTTAAAGTGGCTTAGGGCATCCATTAGCTTGCCAAGTGTATTTACAGCACATCTAAAAATTGTTGCTAGGATCACTAAAATGTTTATTGGCAGAATATGAGGAGAGAATTTTATAAAATGTTTGCTTCTGGACAATAAAAAGAAGGAGAGGGTGATGATTGTACTTCTGAATGTTTGTAACCCAAAGGTTTGCACAGTCCTAAATCCCAGCCCATTCATAATGATGTATAAACGTCATGCCTTCCATGTCTGAGTAGAAGCCAAGCTAAGGACATATGACATCTGCACCAGATGAAAGTGATTCGTGCTCATAATGTAATTCCACATATATAACAACTTCCTCAACTTTTTTTGCAGTTACCAAAGAATTATTTGGGGCATCTGGGGAGGATTGTCAATGTAACAGTATTGGCTTGTTAAGAGAGTTTGGAATTCAAATTCCCCTTGGGAAGATGAGGAGTAATAACTCAGTAACTACTATCTTGCAAAGAATTATCCATTTGGTACACACACAGATATGTGAGAGATTATCTCATGCTGAAGTGGATATTCCAGGCTTCATTTATTTCCTGTGACATTCCTGAAACATGTGACTTTGTTTATTTTTTCTTGTGCAAAAAATGCTACAGGCTTTAAGCAGAAGCAATGCTGCAATACTGGTCAGTCACAGCACTCTTCATCAGCTTGGTACTTCTCAACCACATGGAAATCTATTCAACTGGTACAGTGCTCTGCAATTGATTACAGCTTGACACCACTTTAAGGATACACTCCCCCCTAACATACAACCTTGCTGGTATCAGCACCTGCATATTTTACACCTTTTATGTTACCGCAGTTGTTAAATCTATTCCGTTTCTCCTTTGGCACCCACATCAGTTAATCTAGAGTCATGAATTCATACGGGCTCAATAGTCATCTAATAAAAAGTTAGTCTCTGCCCCAGTAGCATTTACTGCATCATCACTTTTCCTACAGGACATGAATTTTTCAACAGCTTGTGAAAAGTTGTGAACAGAGCCTTAATTAAAACCACATTCAGCAGAAAGGTATCTTACAATATGAGTGAAGGAAAGATCTGGGTAATATTAAGCAGCTGTTAAAATACACAATTAAGTCAAGCTAATTGTTATTACTGGCAGCCCCAATGACAGATGAGTGGTGAAACGCTTGACTGAACAGGCCTTTGGTCAAACAACTGATGTTGCATAGCTATTCTGCAGTAGGCTCCTGACCCCCATTGAATACAGAGATATCATACTGACAGTTAGATAAACAATGCAATTTGTATGAGTATCAAAAGCATTGTCCTTCCTCCTGTTCTTACTGAAAAATACTGGCTGGCTGAATTCAGACTTGAGAAGCCCTAATGAGAGTTCATAGATTTGAGGGACAGGATCCACAAAGGCAGTCTGATCTCCTGACACAGATTCACAGCCTCTTCCAGGAATTCCCATTCAATAATTCGTGGCTGAACAGGAACACTGCCCATTGAACAGACAACCAGGCTTGATTTTACAGATCTCAGGGATGAAGATTCTACATATTTTTCCAGAAGTCCTAAAGCTTCTAAAAGTTTCAGGATACAGGTGCCAGCATAACAATTTCTTGCCTTCCCACCCTCTGGCTACTCCCTCTTGCCTCTGTGCTGCTGCTCCCTCATTTGGGCCAATGCAGCTGTTTGTGGATCCATGCTGTAAAACAGATTGCTGGAATGATTAAAAAAACCATGGGAACCTCTCAATTTGACTTAATTACAGAAGAAACATATTGTTAACTGCTTCCTTATAGGCTGAGGCATTGGTGCAAACTTGATTTAGTCTTGTTCCACATGCTTTGTAGTTATTTACATCCAAAGTGTGTATAAAATGCTACCTTTCTGCTACGGAAAAACTTTACAACCACTACAACTGTATTGCTCTCACTGTGCGCTACGTGAGCAAGCAAATTGCATTATAACTCTCAATTAACAAAGTTATTGGAACGGTGAATATTGACTATGGGATTTAGGTAGCTAGATACAAGAGCATGAGAGATCTCCGATTTAGAGAACTATGTTCATGCCAAACTCCAAGCAAATCAGGTCAGTCAAGATCTGAGTTTTCCCTTTAATTTAGAAGTGGAAGTCCTTTCTGGTGCCTTCCCTTGGCAAGGCTTGTCTGCCAACAGCCTAGGAGCTTTTTTGAGGTCCTAGGAAGCTAAGGAAGAGCAATTTCCTTACAACATCAGTCGCAAGACTGTTTTCCATCTTTTGAGCCTACCTGAGAGACTGGAAGATGACAACCAGTTCTGAAACAAAACCAGACTACCTTGTCTCCTTGGAGCTCTGTGCAACTTCTGCACTTAGAGGACTTTGTGGCATCAACTGCTCTGGCAATTACACCTGGCAGTAAAGGGTCCCAAGGAAGCATCTTCTGCTTAAACCTCCACTCCTTGGCCAACATGATGACTAAGTACCTGCACTGCCTATGTACAGCCCTGCTGTTCCTCAGGAACAGCCTTGTGCCTGTGGGAAACAGGTTGTCCTCAGCAGCTATACCAGGACACAGGAATTTACTCTTGAAGTGACTTAGCTTCTTGGCAAATTCTGTCTCTTTCAAGTCTCCACTCAATGTTTTCTTCTTTGTCCTCATGTCCCAGGAGGCAGTTCCTAACCCCTCAGCATTTACTGCACGTGCACCCCACGGCCGAGGAAAGAGAAAGGGAACTTTTATGTGTTAGTGCTGGTTCTGCTCTGAAAGGTGCTCATATACATGGTGATGCGCACGTTGGAGGAACCTGAATACTACAGAATATGCTGCCAGCTCTGTTTGAAATCGCTTTTTTCCCAGTGAGGTGGTTCTGCTTGTGCCTTCATCCTGTGGAAAGACATTATCATTCATTTAATACAGCTTAAAGTGGAAAGATAAGAGTATTGTCTCTGTGTGGGGGACTCGTCTAAGGCTGCAGTTCGCTTCTGAGCTGGTGAGCAAACAGGAGCAGTTACAGGAGGGAATACAAGTGAACAATGTAGAACAAGCCTGATGAGATCCACAGATGAATTGTTCTCTTTTCTAATCTCTTCCTTTAAAGAAAAAAGCAAGGAATAAGACTGGAAATAAAGCACTAGTTTTTTAACAGTGCGTGCAATTAACTATTGAAACAGCTTGCTGTGGATTCTTCTTCATTTGAAGGCTTTCAAACAAGGCAGGATGTCTTTCTAAAACAGATCCAAAGAGAATCAGCCTTGATGGCAAGATTCCTGTGTGGTGCGGAGGCTCGGATGCGATTTTTGTTACAATCCTCCTGGCCTTAGGTTCCCAGTAAGTTTCACTTTAGTTGCTCTCCCTCTGCATGGTGGCAAGAGGGCTTTTTTTTTTTAATTAGAGAGCAAAGCAATAATTTAATTCATGGTGATTGTATATTTCATATATATATAGTTTTAGTTGTAGACTCATACAAAAAATTCTGTATCTCCATCATGTCTTTGTCTTTTCTTTACTTCTGCTGATTAAATTTTTAAGTTCCCAGCCCCTGTGACTAAAGCCAGGACCAAGAATAGAAGGCAGCTCCTTTTTCTGAACCTACTAGGATTAAATATCAGACACAAATAAGCAAAAAAATAAATCATCCTATAAAGATGCACAGCATGACAAGTCCTCTTTCCCCAGAGGTGCAGAGTTGGGAGCACACCTTAGCAATACTTGGGTTAATTTGGGTCCGGCTGGGCTTGTGAGCTCCAAGTCAGCACCAGACCCAGCACGCAGGTGCTTTGCTCTCTTCCTAACAAACCTGGGATGCCCTGTTCTGTCAGAGTTTCTGCAAAGTCTGTTTGCAAGTTCCACAGCAGATCCTGGACAAAGCACAGCAGCTTCTGAAGCCCAGGAAGGATCGTGAGTAATCAGAAGCCTTGCTAACCAGTGTGGCATTCATTTTGTAAGGAATTGAGAAATATTCTCTGTTCAGCCAGGCACTCAGGGCAAGATCCGACTCCCCTAATTTTAGTTATCTGCAATTTAGGTGTCTAGTCTAGGCAAATTATCTAGTCTCTCTGGATGGAGCCTATATGGAGATACGCATCTTTAAAGCGTTATTCATTCCACCTACTCTAAGCACCTATATTGAAATTGTATGATATGTACTCTGAAAGAGTCTATCTTTCTCCTTTGCTTATCAAGGAATTCTGAGGAAAATTTACATTAGTCACTTACCTGGTAGATAGCTGAAGTTAATGAGTCCCACTCAAGTGTTTTAGGGCAAATTCTTATTTCTTGTACTGAGATCTCCTGGGTGGTTATATGCTTACTATCAGATTTCTTCATATCGCTTTTCCAGTACTAAATAACAATTTTTCTCCTTTCCTTTGGGCGTAAGTCTTCTCAGTGTTTCAGTGCCCGGAGAAGACAGGTGGGGTGTTGTATATAACTGGTTTCAGTTTGGATGGACATGGTCAGATGATCTTGCTTTCATGCTGCTGAGAGAGTGTTCTGCATAGCCAGCATTAGTACATCTGCTAGGCACAGCCCAAAAGGAGAAAATGGAAACATATGCACTTATTTAAACATTTCCTTTAAAATAGGTTTTTAACTTGAGGATGGCACTGAAAGTGAGTAGTGAGAGATCCTTGTCTCTGGAAAAGAGTGCTCTGCAATAGCAGAGAAAGCTTCTTTTTTTTCTTGAAGAGCACTTAACAGACATGCAACTCAGGAAAGGAAATTTGAAATATCTCAGCTATGGAAATTATATCAATAACACCAAGAGACATTTTGTAAGCATTGACTTATGGGTTTTGCCCTCAATGCAAAAAGACCAAAACATTCATGATGTTTTCTTGGGCAATATTGCTTGAAGGAAGGAAATTTTCAAGTGTACATGGATACATTTTCCTAATCAAGGAGAAAAATAGTGCCCACACCACCTTATTCCATATTATAGGCCATCCTATGAGCTGCAAAATGTCTAGAAACATTTAAAAACCCCCAAACCATTATGGAAAAACAACAGAATAAGGTATTGCCACAATTTTAAAACAGTTTCTGAAAAAGGAAAATTCTATTAACAATTTATTCACTAGAAAAAAAAAATGCCTCTTTTTTAAATCTGTTTTCTATTATTATTCCACTTTCTTTTATCTAATTCCCAACTTTTAGATCTCAATTTTTGGAAATTTGGTATTAATTTCTGACCAAATAGTGACAGCTGGCCTGATTTATTTTCTGAGTTCTGCTCTTAGATTATGACTTTTTAGAAACTTTTTTTTTCCTAAATATAGAGGCTGAAAGCCGAACATTATTCAGAACTAGATTCCAGATAAGCCTGAAGGCCAGGACACACGCATTGAGGATTTCAGTCCAATGTGTCAAAATAGGGACCTTTTGAGAAGGGATCTGCATTTGGATTTTGGACAGTGGATGCAGGCAATTGGTTTAGGCTTATGCCTCTTTTTCAGGAGGACTATAAATAAAATTGCAGTTAATTAACCTATTTAGAATGCTGGTCAATGCTTACAAGTGATGATGAACAGGATTAATATTCAGAAAGAAAACGGAGACCAGTGCCAGATCCTTCTAATTATTGTAATTGCAGTGAGACTGAAAATGTAAGCTCAAACTAAACACCATCCTCTCACAGTGTTTGCTGTACAGGTCACATTGAGCAGAACCAAGACCTCAAAGGAGAGGAAAATATTTTCCAGCCTCCCACAGGACAAGTTTGGTATTTTGACAAAATGTTGAACACAAACACTGTTACCTCCAAGATAATCCGTTATCTGGAATAGATCTTTTAATGGCTGGGTTTGTGTACTTTCTATCTGGTAGTCAAGTTAGCCAGCTATAAATAACACTGAAAAGAGACCAGAACGGTAGCTTAGATTACCAGCAGGAAGGTTCACTGACAGCCCTGACTTTAACATAATTCTCTTGAAATCAGTTACCTATCACAGATGCTATTCAAGTAATTAAGTGTTATGGGATAAGTTCTCAGATAACATAATATCACCCTATCTTAAATTAGTGAAGACAGACCAGTGCAGGCCATTTGAAGTCTTAATCTCATACTTATTTTCTTTCTTAAATCAATATGCTTTTGAATTAAAAAAAAAAATGCTAATTTGCTTTATATATTAGACAGCAGGGAAGTGAATTGCTGTCCCAGTAACTCCATGGTGAAGCATGGGTACCGGTAAGACTTCAGGGCCTCCGGGCTGTCCTGCCTGTCATCCTGCTACCACTCTGGAAGGGCACAAGCCTCCTCTGTGGCCCTGTGTTATACATACCAGCCCAGGCAGCTGTTAGGTAACCTTAGGTGTCCAAAATGACATCAGCTACCTAAGTTTAAGCACTAGATGATTTTTTAAATAAGCAATATTTTTAAGATCATACTGGGAAGATAATGATAGGCAGCAAAGTTCCATTATCTGATCCACAAAGATGTATCAAAATCTTTGACCTTGGTATCTTTGGTGTGTGTACATGATGATAGCCTTCAATTACACAATCACAGGTTACTTCGTAGTGAGGTAACCATCTCTCTGCGACACTGATGGGAATTTGTTGGTCTAACATCAGAAATGAAGTTTGGAGTTTTTCTCATAAAGCCAGGAGGTCTTGGTGTGCCTCCCCTGTGGGGCAGGAGAAAAGGAGGGACCTTCAGAAGGCTGCCGTCTCCATCTGCCGTCACTTGATGTACTCATTAGAGCAGAGGTGTGGACCTTGGCTTAGAGAAAGATAGGGAGCTATATTTTGTATGTGAGAGAATATTCTGATTAAGGTAGGGAGTCTCAAGGGAGATAGAGGGAGGATTTTCAGCTTATCAAGAGATAAGGAAGCTTGATAACATTACAGAAAGCTAGAACTTTCCCCCTTTTCCAGAGGAATTTTGGCAGTGTTAATGAAGGAATGGGTTTACAATATCTTGGTAGCCTCCTAGCAGCAAGGGAGTCAAGACAAAGCCGCAAAAATCTAGATTTACTGGCTGTGGCTGCTTTTTATTCCACTATATCACATTCATACAAAGTGTTTTTGCATGAATATTCACAATTCTGTTTGCAAGGGCTAACGTACATGTTTTCTGACCATGTGCTGCAGAGCCAGTCTGTGCTGACTCGAGCCTTGTGAAATACAGACATGTTTAGTGAAGCCAAAAAAGGGTAAACTTTAAGTTTTATCTGAAAGATGTCCTAGGATAATATTATGCATTAAAGGACGTAATTAACCAATTCTGAACTAAATTCTGATTAAATTGACTGAGTTTTAGGAGAATCTGTACTTTTATACACTGTTTTAGAAAACAAATTATTTTGTTGCCTTTCTACGAACATAGGCTTTCAGCTTTTCTAGAGTTCATGAGTACATTTGAGTGAACATTTATGCATATAAATGCATGCATTTGCCTTTTAACATGAACATTGTTAGATACATAGCTGCCAGAAGAATTGGTGAGGAGGTGCAGATCGACATGCTTTATGTTGATTTTCTACCCTTCAGATTCATCTAACCTTGATAGTATTTGTAAATGCCTTGCTCAGTTTCCAAGGGAGAAAAAGCTTAAACCAGGACAGCTGTGGCCCATGTCAATCTGTGTAAAGACACAAAACTAGGAAGCGACCAGAAAAGCAGTGATGTTCCCTTTTCACTTGAATGTGTGGTTACTGGTTATTAGTCAGGTGCCTGGAGCCCGAGGAGTTTAAGAATTCATTCAGCTTTGGAGGATCACCTAGCAACAGTGTCTGGGAAACCACTGCTCTGAGGGATTTTTTACTTTATTATGTTTTCGAATACAAGGCAAGAGTGGGCAAAGCCTCCATGAGATCAAAATCTAAGCAAATCAACATTCAGCATCCAGCTATCACGATAACAAGAGTCAGAAAAATAGGCTGCCTTAGACTACTCAAATTATATGGAGAAAATATATTCCCCAAACATTTGTGCAGACAAAGTCAGTCTCAGTTAAAAGTTCACTGGAAGCCACTGGTAGAGGGAACATGAAATCGGATTTGATTTAAAATATGTATGGACAGGAAAAAATGCATCCAGTCATCTTCCAGACCCATACTGGCATGGGATGCATTATACTACAGAAATAGGGGGTTACTGCAAATCAACAAAATGTGATTGGAATTTGACCAGGACACCCATCTGAACTTCTGCTTCAAAAAAATATTACTAATTTGAGACCTAGTCCCAAATGTCCTGCAGAAAATTTTGGGGATGGGGATGGCTTTTTTTTCCCCTTCACATGTCCCAATAGCCATTGGATAATTTCCAAAAATGTCTCATTTAGACTTCATTTAAAAAAACAGATCAGAGCACTCCCTCACTAGGTCGTGGTCCTGTAGGCTGCTGGAGGAAGAACGGTCTGTACCTATCACATCAGGATCTTCACGTGAGCGTGATAAGGGAATAAGGAGCAAACATTTAGTGCATTTTTCAGTTCTCAAGACTTTAATCTTGCCTCTGTGAGAAAAGTAGGCCACATACTGTGGATGTCTCACCATTATCCTGTGGGGACAATATGTATAACTGTGTTTTGACTTGTATGCTTGTAGGAGTTTCTGCATACTCTCTCTCCTTTTTCTCTTTCACACACATGGGGAATATTTGTTCTTCAAATAACCTGATGTATTAGAGGACTGTTAAAACTCCTGTGAGCCAAAGAAGCACTAACAAATTTGTCTGTATGGTATATATGGACTAGTATATCATCATAATGAATTATTCAATTAAATGTGGTAATGATAGCACATTGACATATGAAATGCTCGGGTGAATAAAGAGGTGCTTTGAAGTGCAGAAATATTTGGAGCCAGCTGAGGGAGAATAAACAATTTTTAAGCATGGGTTTCTGAGAAAGAGAGTGGCTGGATCCCCCTGCTCATAAAAGTCCCCAGTCCAAACCCACTCTCTAATAAACTCCAAACACAGCTGGACATAAGGTGCTTGCTGCCACCGGTTCAAGTGAAATCAGGTGCTGGTCATAGTCTCCAGCTCACAAAGGAGAAGCTAACGGTCAGTCAGAGGAATGTGAAAAAAACATATGGAAGTCTAGAGCATCAATCTTCAAAATCAGGGACAGATGGAGCACAATAAAGAGCCAGTCTTTCCATTTATGCTTTGATTACAATGGCTGGGCACATTTGTTCCTGTACAGGCAGGGTAGTGAGGCCTCCCTTGGTGCAGAATAAAGGCAACGGTGCAATCTTCCTTTTGTGAACCATGCAATCAGCCATTGCTAGCGGTAATACCACAGTGGTGTCCAGAGCCTCTGCCAAATCATTGTCTTCTACCAGAATATCTACATGTCATATATCCGCCGCTCCCCAAAATTAAACTTCAAGTGACAAGCAAACTTTACACACAGGAAACCACGTCAAGAAATGATAAGCAAGTCTTCAAGTGTAGGATTCATCTCATCCAGCTCAACTTGTCTGCAGTGTAGCCAGCTGTACCTGAGCTCATGGCCCTTAGTTCCCAGCGCAATTGGTGGTGAGAAATACACACTTTTATAATATCTGCTCCTTACTAGACAACTACTTTCAACTGAAATTAATTGTGTCTAAAAGTGTCTATTTTCCTGTACTAATTATAAAAGAACACCAGGTAACTAACTCAGGTGTATATACATAAAAATAAAACACAGGCATGTGGTCACATGTCGGCATTATTTTGGGTGTATTTAAAGCACCTAATGGAATTTTTAGAGGTATCTGGGGCCCAAGTTATCTGAGGTGCCTGGGCACCCATTTGCCTCTGTAGCCTCTTTAAACATGTATGTACATGTATGTGTCAGAGACCCTCATCTGATCCTCAGCTGAGCTCTGACTTCCCTGAATGCCCAAGTCTCCTCCTGAGGTCAATGAGTGAGGTGGGTACAGAAGGAATGCTGGGTTATGCCTAAAACACTTTTTTTTCCTCACCTTTTGTGACTCCTGTGTAGCTAGGGATCACGTGGCAAAAATACAGTTTCTAATCATATACCATTTTCCACAATGGCCCTTGGCCTCTGCTTTCCTGGTCCAAAAAATCACAAAGCCATGTTTATTTTAACATCTCCAAAATGTAAACCAATTTAAAAATATGAAGATAAAGAAGGGGTACCACCAGATAAATAGCAAAGTAATAAATATCCAGTGACATCAGAAGGATGTTTTTGCAGGATACCAAGGGGAGTTCAATCTCTCTGGACTGGATTGCAAAACAGGAACTCCTTTAAGCCAAAAGAAAGAGAAATAAATTATCTTGGTGGTATTTCTCTACTTGTAGCATTTCTCTCAGCTGCATCCCTCTCTTTCAGTACCTTACTTTGTCAGCTTCCCATATCATGGAAACCGTTGCTTTTCAGGATCTCCTGGAGGAGCAAAGCCTGGCAGAAAAAAAGAGGCAAACACAGGGCAGGGCCCCTGGTCTTGTTTATACCATGTCTTCACTGACAAAAATGGAGGGTGTTTTACCTCTGGAAGGTAAAGCTAATGTTAATTGTCTACTATAAAACCATGGTGGAGACAAGACACTAATATCCTTTGTCATCAGAAATTATTTAGGAAAGGCTCTTACAGCCACTGCAGACAGTGCTATCTGCTGGAAGGACTGTCCTGTGTCTCCCTAACTCAGCCTTGTCAAGGGGATAAGTGTGTCCTGTCACTCAGCATCCACTTTTTTCCTCTGGATCTTACTCCAGAGCTTTCCACCTGGGAAAGGCCCCAGGGAAGGACTGTTACTTTACTGAGAGGTAATTTGGAGAAGGCGACTGCAAGCAGGGAAGTTACATGCAATAAGGTAATTATTATGTGTTAGTTATCTTGTTACCAAAACAAATCAAGCAACAGAAACTCCCATATTTTTGTTCCAAAGTCAAGCCTTAGATAATTAGTTCTCCAAGATTTTCAGGCCCACTTCCCAACTCATGTGTAGGGTTGCGCACTGAGGGTACTACCAAAATACAAATGGTACATTTAACTCACATGGAGCTGATTTTTTTTACTGACCTCAGAGATGAGAGGAGAAAGGGTATGGTCTCTGGGCATAGATACAGGGGAGACAAAGGGCAGAGAAAAAACAAAATACACTCTCCTCTCTCGGAGGTTCCAGCACGACTTCTCTCCTGATGGAGAAGAGAAAGGAAGAAGATACATGTTATTCTCCCCCCTTGTTAGATGGGGACATGGAGAATATCTCCTTTGAGAATATTCTGTATGGAGGTTTGCATGCTGCACACCGTATTTTGTACAGAGATGACTCTAAAGGCACAGCACATATCTACCAAAAGATGTGTTCAGCCATTATCACTTGACCTTGTGTGCTGATTATTCTTCAGGGACAAAGAGAATTGAAGGTGATAAAATCCTGCCTTTCTGTAGTATCATTCTTGAAGGACCAAAAAGGCATTAATTAAGTTTCCCAACAGATCCCTGTGTATTTGAGAAAAATGCAGTACAAAGAGATTAAAGATCCTGTTTTCAAACTTGTTCCCCCAAATATGGGCAAGTAACTTTATGCATCCACATTTTAAAGCATTTTCCTGAGACCTGCGCCCGTCCATGCAATGAGGTCACAACTGCCCCATAAAACACCTCAGCAATACTGCTTCTGAGCCATACCTACAAAAAATACTTCTTCCCTCTTACAAAAGTTATTTCAAGTCAGCAAGGAGTGTATTGGTAATTGTAAATCCACCTTGAGAATAATCTCTTTTGAACTTGCATTTTGGAAGGTTTGTTTAAAGGTTCAGAGGAATGTGCCAGTGCTTATTTTAGGAGCTCATTCCTTCCCTCTTTTTGGCAAGACAGGAATTTTGTCTTAAGCAACACAGTTCTCAGACAGGGGGTTATGGGGCTAGTGAATCCCAACCAAAGGTATGTGCTCATCTGGCTGGTGAAATCCTTTTGGCAGGAGCATTCGCTTGATCTGCCATGTAAAGCACCCAAGACCACACTTCAGGAGGACGGGGATTCCTGACCTAATGTGCATTTGCAGGTGGGACAAAAGACATAAAACATAACAGATAATGGTTCACATGCAGCTTGGTCTGAAAGGTCTCATTGATTTTACATACTTCTAGATCAAACTGGCAAATGTGAAAACAACATGATAAACCCATTCCTCATAGTGTTTTTTTTCCATGGTTACAGTGATTTAATCCTGTATGAGCTCAGTTTAACAGATTGCATAACATTTGGCTCCCCATCTAGAAATCTGTAGGTGTTATACTAGCTTTTATATGATTTATTTCTGGTCTTTCACTAGCACTAGGTAAAGAGGCTCAGTTTTTCATATCAAAAGTAATTGTTTTCCATTTAAGGGTCCACTTTCTGTTTGACTCCCTTCAACCTCATGGAATTATAAACTTGTAGGGTTAAAGAATTTTCTGACCTTAATTAGTATGTCTGATCACTAAAAGAATTGTTACAGAAACTAAGGTTAAAAACTGATATATTCATTTCCACCAGTACCAATGCAATGGAAAAACATGGAAAATAGGATGTAGCCTAGAAAAGTTGCTTCTGAATTCATTTATTATATTTTCATATTGCTGAAGACTAATGCTACCATATGTCTGGATTTTCTGAAATCTCCTCTCTTTCTGTCTAGAAATTCTGAGGATTTTTCTGTATTTGCTTGGAATTTCTAGAGTTACCAGGTACCTTTGAAGACAGATACTACTAAGCAGGCCACATGGAAATCACTGACTTGTTCATGAATGATATCTATCTGACACTATGGGAAGCATCAGCAGCTATGTGAACATGGCCTACGTTTGATACACATATATATGTAAACCATGAGTCTTCCCTGCCTTGAAAGCTTCAAACCGAACGTATGTACCACATGACACATACATAGAAATGTGCTGCTATTTCAGAAATGCTGCACAGCGACACAGCTGCCCTAGTGAAAAGAGGCTACGTTATTATTGCTGACGGAACTCAATGGGAACTGCTTTTCATTGCATTGCCTGGCTTTTAACGGGATAAACTTCTGCTACTGGCTTTGTTGCTGATTTGCACTGATAACTTAGACAACCACAAAGTGCTGTCACTTGTGCTTGGATCCACGGCAGCAGCACCAGTCAGTCAGCACATCCAGCACGGTCTGACCGGGGCCCCACTGCTCATGCTGAATGGGGTCTGCTGAATGTCTGACCCTGCAGCAGCACCGCCAGAGCTGCTGCCGCACTCGGCTGCGCCCGAGGGCTGCGAGGCATCCACCCAGAAAGTCCAGGCAAAGGTAGAAAATCCTAACAATCTGCTCTGACAGGATTTTCATTTAAATAAAGACCTGTCCTGAAGAATTTAGGTTTGCAGTCACATTAGGAAAATTGTGCTTTTACTAGTATAGCTTATTTCATTTAAAGGGTAAAATGATTTTATTACATCAGTACAAAGCAGTTCAACAGACTAAGTGTACTTCATGCCCAAAATTTACAGGGTCTCTTATACTACTAAAGCATTCCCAGTGTAGGTACACCCTGTGTTTCAATCACTCATTTCCAAACCAGCAAAAAATGTCTCTAAAAAGGATATGATGAGAATTCAGTCATCAATGGAAGAGAAGTGCTTTCAGATCATGACAGAGAAAGTCCAACTGCATAAAGCATTACATATCAATATTACAGAATCTCTTTCAAAGGTTTATGGCTTTATAAAAACATGGAATAAAAAATTAGTTCTGGGTTGCAAACAAAATGTGACTGCTTTGAGTGTTTGAAAATGATGCTTTACTAATTTGTCAAAAATCAAATGTAAATCCGTGTAATACCTATCAGACACATATTTCTCAGTTAAAAATTTGTAAAGAGCATTCCTAATTGCCCTCATGATTTTGTAGATTTTCTTCTGTCTTACTGGACTAGCTCTTCATGTATTTCAAAGTTTCCTGTTAGTGTGTCTACATATGGCACGTACTAGTTCTTTATGACCATGGAAATTCCGTAAAACAACATATGTCTCTCTAAATAAAAAAGACAGATAGGAATTAAAAATACAATTTATTTATTTAAAGCTTACAAACCAAATGAGTATTTTATTTTCCTGAGCACAGGCTGCCATATCATATTTGTTTTGTAACATGATTCATATATTTGGACTTTATTAAATGCCAAACCATGGAAGTCCTGTCCAGTTTACCATTTCCTACATACTGCAAATACTGTTGAAAGCATTTCCAACCCCAAATAACTTTTTAAAAATGAAATTGTCTGAAAGATCCCAAGTGAAGAGCAAAGTGAACAAAGAATGGGTGAGATTACTAACTATGACTGGCAATTTTCCTATTATTGTCAAGGCCAAGTACAGTCAAGGAACAGTAACATTTCTACAAATAGTAGCTTGGATTGTACCTGAGTAGCTTGGATTGTGCCTAAGGATGGCAAATAATGACCATCTCATATAGAAATACCTGAAGTGTGATTCTTCATATACTTCCTCAGACACTTGTGAACTCTTGCACTGCCTCTGCCATGCCTTGGAGAAGCGCTAGACGCAGTGCCAGACCTGCTATGGCCCCTGGAGAACTTCTTGTCCTCATCAGCTGGGCAAGAGAGCAAGCGGGAGAGGAAGCAGGCACAGCTCCTTGTCCGGGGCACTGGATACCTGCCTGCCATGCGCTTCAAAATGCTCCTCCTGGCACTGGATCCCTGCCTTGCTGGCATGAGGGACGTAATCTGACCATGCAACTAGGCTTTTGCTGGGTGTAGTTTGTACTAGCAAGACATAGTGATTAACCCCTTTGGCAAATGAAATATCTGTGGGCTTGAGGGGGTTAAATGAATGACTGAAGTACTGGTTCAGCCTTCATTAGCCCACAGCATTGGATTACAGTGTTTTTTAAGGCCCTGCTCTTGTCTGTATTGGCAGAGACTTTCAATTTAAAAAGAGGTCTGTTGTCAAACATCCTAATCCATGCAATAAGAACAAACTCACCTGATTAAGCCCAACTACCTAAACAGATTAGGCAGCTGTCAGGCACAAACAAGCAGTGTATAGTATGAGATGACATGATATGACAAACAGCATACATATTGTTTGGAAATTTCTATCTCTTCAGGTTGAGATTAAAAATTTATGGAACACACAAAGTCTGACTTTTATTTGGCCATTGTCTCTGTTTCTCCAGGACAAACACTCATTCAGTAATTCTTCACACATGTTCCATTCATTCAAGCTTCATGCACACCTTGTACACTGTGGGTCAAATTCTCTTCTCAGCCGCTTTCTTTGCAAACCATTGGAAATCAATGGATGTGGAAATGATTCACAAGCAATGAAAACAGAGACGTGCTTTTTTTTTTTTTTTACCAGGAAAAGGCTTTTGGGATTATAAGCATGAATTTCAGCAGAATTTGGGCTATGATACAATGACTTTTCAAGAGGGTTTAAGAAAAACGGATCTACATCCTCTTGCCATATGCTTTCTGCTATGAACATCTGGTTCCAGTGAGATCTCACTGTGGGATACTTTGTAATGCAAAAATGTGTTAAGTGACTTTTGCTCAGAGAAATGTTTGGTCACAGACCCTTTATCCTCAGTGTTATATCTACAGTAAGGCTCCAGTCTGTGCATTACACGTCTGGGGACAATTAAATATCTGCAACCAACCAGGAGGCACTGATCTTAGCAGGAATAACGGCCAGGCTGCAGACAGACAAATTGGAGTTTGTTGTGAGATCTGGGTAAGATGGAGCAATATGGAAGAGAATCCACGGCACAGAAAATAGCACAATATATCATGTACTAATGGTATCATTTTTTTGCTGACCGCTTAGCCAGTCATTCTTTCCTCTGAATCCATAGCCTGTGGCAATTAAAGCAAGGCAAAAATACAGTTTTTCCTTAAGCAGTCACTGAAATTTAAACCTGTTCATTGATGAAATTTATTCATGACCTCTGGTAATTTCTGACTTAATGGACTGAAACTTGAGGGTTTATATGCCTTCATTCAAAAATAATATATATTCTGGATGTGTACACATAATGAATATACATTAATGTAGCTCCAGTTTTTAGGTCTTGATTTCCCTAAGTGGTTAATGATTCTGACTTTCAGAATTTAGATGTTGACTACTTTTTGGAAAATCAAAGCCTTCTGAGGAAAATCAAGTTGGACACTCAGAATCCGAGATCCTCACAGCATAGGACCTAGCTCATTTTAAGAGCTTTTGCCTCTGATGATATCATCTGGCAATGACTTCCTTGCATGATTTGTATGTATGAGTGTCGCAGGCTTGCCAGTCACCCTAAGCAGCTTTTACCAAAGGGACAGAGGAGGTGACCCATGGCTGTGCCTTACAGTTCATTGTCACATTAAAATCCTCTTGTCCAAAACCTATATAATGTGCAAGTCATTCAGTATTTAAATCAAATAAGGGCATCCTGTTGCCATTTTTTCTAATTTGAGACAGCTGAATGGGTGCTGTAAGTGGCACCTGATGTAATGAATATGGAGAAGAGATGGGAAGAGTGAAGAAGCAACAAATTAGTTTGGTACAAGTTTCCTGGAAAGGCAGATGCTCTCCTTGGCGGGGGGGGGGGGGGGGGGGGGTATAAAATACCCTTAACAGGATGGTTTGCACTGGAGAGGGCTGAAACTAGGCAAGTGGCAGAAATGTTTGCCCAAGCTGGGCATTAACAGACTTGGGTAGAAAAGAAGCAGAGTGGTCAAAAAGGGGAGTTTTTTTGACTCAGAGACAGAGAGGACTGAGATGCAGGAGTACAGCAGAGAAACTGGATTGATGGAGCTGCAGACAGACAGAGCTTGGGTCGCTCATGCTGGGAAGCCCTGGGAAGGCATTCAGTTGTCGACTATGCAACAGACACAAGCAACATGGAAAAGCTTCAGGAGTGGCTATTACTGGTGTAATGGGGGGGTGTTGCACAGTGAGGTTGCTTTTCAAGAAAGTCAGAGTACTTACACCGGTAGGTGTTTGATCAGACCCGTAAGACCTTCAGATTTTGAAACCAGGTTGATCAAGTCCATCACCAGAAGAGTTCAGGGTGAAAAGAGAGCTTCTGGTAGCACATCTTTTGTGAAAGTCACACAGTTCTAAAAAATTTCCTCCATGATGCTGCTTAACTGGATTTCTATAACTTTCCAAACACACTGCCAAGAGCAGCACTCCTTGAAATATTTGGCACAGTGGGGATGGTGGCCTATGAGGTGAAGAAGTTAGGTTCTTTCAAATGGAAGTTAACTCTGAAACCCAATAATGCTACATTAACTTTAGGCACAAAATTTTGAAGTCTGACTTCTTCCCAATCAAAACATTAAAAAATTAGGAAAATCTGTGCAAACTGCAAGACCACCAGCTCACTGTGGTTTTGTAAAATAGGTGGAAGTGACCTACTGAAATAAGCTTGGAGAACTGAGCAGATTTTCCCTGTGTTACAAGCTGGAATAGCTGCAAGCACTACGTGACATTAGGGGAGATATTCAGGTGCCTCAACATAGGTGACTAGTGTTTTTTCAGATGATTTCTAGTTCTCAACACACCCATGTGGGCTGACAGGTATATGGGAACATGGCCTTCTGCAATGAGGCAGGATACTGTAGGGTATCTGCATTGTGCTGGACATACATGTTCAGGCACCCAAATCACTCCCTAGGTGTCTTCATGTGGGACTAATGTGGCAGCTTACCCTTCATACTCTTAGAAATCCATCCCTGAATAGCTTCACTGTGTCCCCAAAGATGATTAACAGGCCTAAGGTGAACTAGCACACAGGTTCAGCAGCACAGAATGTGATTAAATTCCCAACCCCAGGCTCCTTCGTTGTTTTCCTACTAACATGCACATTTTATAGCCCGAATCACTGTGAGAGTACGTGCTAAGCCAAACCCTACTGTTCCCCACCGGGGCTGGGAGCTGAACTGGAGCTGTGGAAACATATCCTCTTCCTTGGGAGGGAGATCTGACCCACTGTCACCCCACACATTTGTTCCAGCTGCCCCTTCTCTCCCCAGAGGTTTCTGCTGGCTCACGTCTGTTGCGTTGCTTGTTTACCCACTCTACCAAATTCTTAAAATGCTCCAGCTTTACACATCTATGTATACTGAGACGAAACACATTTTTTTTTATGCCAGAAGTCATCTAAGCTAATTTCCATGACTGCCTTGAAACAGATGAAGACCAGCGGGGCAGGCAGCTCCTATCGGCTCCAGGGTGCCGGTGGTGATGTGGGACATCCACTCCTCTCCCAGCTGTGTGGCCAGGATGCAGGGCTGAGCCCCGGGCAAGCTCCAGCACCCACTGGCTGCCAGCTGCCTCCCCTGTGCTGGGACCCAGCAGCTCTTTGGGTGCTCCTGGTGTTAAGGCTCAGTATGGCATGAAAGCAACCTTGTCGGTCAGGGAGAGAAGTGTTATTACTCAGATCAAAGTCAGGATTTGTTTCCTGTTCTGAGTCACAGCTAGAATTATTGCTCTATATCTTATCTGTCATATTAAAGTTTTGAGTGACTTTAACTCAAAATAAAATACTTAAACTACTGCAATTAATGCTTTTAACACATTTCAGCATTTAAAATTATTATCCTTGACTGTGGCATAAGAGTAAAAAAAAAAAGAAAAAGAAAGAGAGACTGAGACTCTAACTTTATTCCAAGCATTAAACGATGTATAAATTATAAGGATTCTGGACAAGGGGATTATAATGTGATCTCAAATTATTAAAAGGCTTTAACACACTAAGAGAGTTTGCAGCCTTTGGCGCTGCTAACATAGAATGTTTCAGTAATGCTTAAACAACTTTTCTGCAGATCCTCCTTTTTTATTTTCTTTGATCATATTTCTGTCTTCATAGCGGTAAATGGAAAAGTTACAAGCAGAGCACCAGAATGCCTGGGTTGGCCAGGCACTAAAACAAAGAACCCTGGCTTCAAATCATGTCATTTAATTGTCTCCCAGTTGCCTCTCAGCTACCAAAACTCTCAGCTATTGAAAGCTAAGACATGTTGTCCTGCTGCTTAAGAAAATGGTAAAGTACTGGTATGGCTTTCTACAGCATTTGCCACTGGGAAAGGTCAAGAACCTCCCCAGCTAAATAAACCAAAATAACCTCAAATCCTAAATGGCCAAAGTAGATGACAACTAAGAAAACCCATCACACTCATACAGCATGTATGTGTGCAGACACAAGCAAACAAGAGGATGCAGAAAGCAGGAAACTTTATTCCCTGAATTTCCCCTGGGAAAGGGGGACTCTTCCCAGATAGAGAGTACAGGCCATTACCTGGGAAGCTGGGATGAGCCAGAGATCAAAGCCACAGTCAGGCTGAAGTTGGAGAATCCCAGGGAGGCCAGGATAGCTCCACTAGCAGGATAGCTGCTGCTCCAGCAAAAGAAACAGGGCTAAAAACCCCAAGTAACTGGGGCAGCCTGGGTGAACTCATGTATGTGACCGTAAGGCAAGCAAATCAGATGGTAACTTCCACCCCAGAGAGTCCATGGAGAAACTAGGGCAAAAGGACTTTATGGGGCACAAATGCAACCTCTGCTTTTGCTCAAGTTATCAAAAGAGTGCAAGGACAGATTCTGAAACACTGGGTAATTCACAGTCAAGGCAAGATGTAGAGAAGCAAACACTGATGCAAAGGCCAGAAGACCTCTGCAACCAGGAAGCCCCAGTAAAGCTGCCGTATTGTTCACTGCAGGACCTCAGCACACAGAGCATGGGACTCTTTTTGGAAAACTGAGAGCTCTTTTAGACACCAAAATTGAAGATCTGGACATATAGCCATCTTTGCTGTCTTTATCTCACCAAACATCTTGCACAATGACCATAATGAGCATCTGTAGTAGTTTTTTACCTCTTTTCTGCAAGACATTCAAGCACAGGAGAATACCTGAAGCGGATCCTACTGTTTGTATCCTTCATAAAAGAACCGCTGGGCCATCACAAAACAGTGTAGCTTATATACTGTGATCTTTCTATAGCGATCATTCATTAATATGGCACCTTGCCTTCCTCTAATTCATGGCTATATCTTTCAAAATTAGGCCAATGACAGCATGGACAATAACTGAACACACAGGTATTTCATTGTATAATATGCCGAACAAGAAGTACACCTTTGTGCCATATATCTTCTCTATGGTTCCAAAGCTTAAAGCAAATAGGAATAAATTTAGGTCTGCTTCGCTTCCTAGGGAGGCAGATTTCTCTCTGTTTTGTAGAGGTAAAGCTAGGCACAAAGGGCAAGATTTTCAAAGATATTGAAGTGCCTGAAGATGGAGAAATGCCTTTTGGGATTTGCAAAAGTGCTTATGCAGAGTAGGTACCTGCCTCCCACTGAGATCAGTGTTTTGTATCTGTTCAACAGATGCAAATCTGACAGCTGGCTCTGTTAGAACAATATTTGCTGAGGGTAAACCAACTGCATACAACAGAGAACGGATACAGGACCCATGCTCCACTTTCCTCCTGAGACGGGACCGATGTGACTTTCACGTGATGCAGAAATCTTATACTTCTGTCCACAAGTGCTTCTGTCCGCTGTTGATCGGGCTGTGCCACACTTGGCTGCTCTCTTGCCATAACCCCACCCTCTCCAGGAGCTCCTACAAGTCCCTCAGGGGAACCTTCTGCTATTTTTCCTAAAGCAACTGCCCTTAGCAATCTTGTCTGCCTTTTCCTGCAGCAGTCATTCAGCATCCAGTCACGGATTAGCCTTCTGTTTGAAATAGTTACATTATCTTGTAATGTCTGAAGATCTAAATAATTATGAATGCATCCATTTTAGGTATCCAACCTCTGGCACCTTCAGAAAAGGGTATCCAGAGGCTCCTCGACTGGGCCTCTGGAGACTTGTGTTCAATCCCAACACCTGCTTATGATTTTCCATATGAATGTAGCAACTCATCTAGGAAGAACTAATTCACAAAAAGACTGGGATATCTAATGTAAAGGCTTGCACATCAGCAACATTCCAGTTTTTCAAGCTGTGTGTGGACATGCCATGAACCACCTTCACCTGCTACTACCATGCAGTTTGACACTTGTGCGACAGCTAAGTCTGCCATTGGGAACTGGGAGGCATCAAGCCCGCAGGTATGCTCAGGGCACAGCTAGTGTATGTCTTCAAAAACAGAGTCCAGAGAGCATGGGGACAGCAGCCCTCTTTCAAAACAGTGCCCAGGCAGCAGCTCCTGCCCACAGCTCTACTGCCACCACCCCCTCTTGGAGATGGAGAAGACTCAGGTCCACTTCGCTCTTTCATCAGAAAGGATTCAAACCAGCACACCCCATCTCCACCGAAAGGACAATCTGGTGGACAGTCAAAGGATACAAGAGTGAACATCAATCTGGAGCCAAGCAGACAGTAAGGCGGACACCCAAATTCCTGTCCCTGACCTGCAGCCTGTCTATGTATTTTGACCAACAGCTATTTAATGCAGTGTTCAGCTTCATGATAGTAATTTGCATTTCATGAGTAATTTCAGGTAAACATGTATCTCTACCTATGGTCCCAGCCAAATGAGGACTTTCATATGGAAACAGTGAAAGAGTCTAGACAGCTTCGGTGCTGTGCCTTTTTGTGTGCTTGTGACAGTGAGTTTGTTGGCTCGAGGGGTTATGTTACTGAGACAGCTAAGCCTGCTCCAGCCCTCCCAGGCTGGAGCGTTGGTGCTGTGATCCTGAACAGGATGCTTGCTACTGAAAAGCACACTCTGAGAGAGAGGAGTGAAAACAACAATTGAAAAACAGCCTACAGCAAAATTCATTACCTGTGGATTCACTGCTAATGTTCCAGGGTTATACACGCTGTTCAGTATTTTATCTGTAGTCACACCAGATATGTGAGCTCCCAAGAAAACATCTCTTTTTTGCCATGAAATGTCTGATACTTCATATTTAGACAGAAGGAAAGACAAATAAATTTAGAAAAACATTCTATTCCTCACTTAGCCCTTTTGTGGTAATTGAAACAAACTCTCAAGTACATTGAGAAGGGATGCTCCTCAGTGCATGCACATGGGGTGGCTCAGCATTGGGTTCAAAGGCAAGCACATTGCTGGTGCACAGCATGGCGTGCATGGGAACGGGCCACTCGCTGGCAAGCCTTCCTCCTTTGTTCAGTCACTCTCTAGCTCAAAGGAAATTTGGAGGACTGAGAATGCAATATTGAAAAATAAGCAAAGAACTTCAATTACATACTCATCACTATACTTTATAAATGTCAGAGACACTGTCAAATTCAAAACACATTTGAAAACACAATTTTGCTATTGATACTCTTTGTTTTAAAAGCCAGAAAATATTTAAGACGTATTTACTTTTCTCTGTCAATAGTGTTTATTCATTGTTAAGGATTTATACAGTTAATTCATTGTGAACAGCAAAACAAGGAGGTTCTCCATTCCTCCTCTCTTCCTGCTGTTTTCCATTTATTGGAAGTAAACAGCACAAAGCCTTTTCATCTATAAATCCTTTACGGTTATAATCTTTAATACTTCTTTAGGGAAAATTTCTCTGTTTATGTTGTCTGTCTATCCCTCTACACAGATAGAGACACAGATATACAGAAAATGTATTTTTAACCTGCATGACCTGATGGCCACACCCCAGTTTCCATGTTCCAGAGGGCGCCGATCATCAGCAGAGAGGAAGTTCCACAATAAAACAAGAAGGAAAAACAAATGCCAGTGTTAGTTTCAGTGCTTTACCTGGGCTGATGATAAGCAATTGAGGAAAAGTAGGTAATAAAATCTTTCTACAATTATTAAAGCCTTGACTAACAAAAACCACTCAAAGAAAAACACTTCTCAACTTAAATTCAAGTGCTAACACCTGATCTTATCCATGATACGGCATATGTGCTGATTAAACATCAGAAAAGCAGAGAGAAATCCTTCCTCGTTCATGTTGCTTACAGATGATTATAGCAAAAAATCTGTTCCCAATCTAGTTTCAGTTAAAATGACGGAGCGTTCTTTTGATTTGATGACACTAAGAGACATTAAGTGATATAAATTGGGCAATTTCATCTTCCAAGGACAGAACCATCACAAGTTTGGCAGAGTTTGATATAGGGATGGTTTAAAACGAGGCCCTGGATTAATCACTCTTGGAACTCATTTTCTCCCAACCCCTCCCAGCTCCCTTCCCTCTGCCACCAAATCAGTGAAACCGTTTCTCAGCAGGGCAGGCTGTTCCTGGCTCCCCAGCCATGAGGAACGTATACATCAGGATGTTTTTTAATTCTCTTTATTAAAGATTCCACAAGCTTGCCTCAGGCAGGAGACTCTGTATTTTTGCTGATGAACGGTACATGCTGCTCTTAAGGACAGCGCTCCCTGCTATCCACCGTTGTTGGCTGCAAATCTGTCCCAGCATCATCAGAGTCTTCAGGTGGACTTCATCAGTTGTTGTCATCTTATCAGCTAGGCACAGCCTCTCCTAATGGCTTGATAAATATTCTGGCATCCCGGTATCGTTATCAAGAGATTCAAATCATGCCCAGTACTTACTGCTGCTATTACTACAGAGTTATTGCCAATGACTCTTTCACTTATCTCTGTAACCAGAGACATTGAATAGTTCTTTTTATGTCTCCACTCCTGGTCACTGAGAGCAAAATTCATACACAGCTGTCCTCAACTTGGATGGGAAAGCACATTGCCCACATGAAATTTGAAGAACAGATTTAGTCTGTGTGAGAAATGCATTCCCACAATCCCATCCCTAGCTTCCTAATGTAAAAGTGAGCTGCACCTGATTTTTTTAATTTCTGACTTGACCTTATGTCAAGTCTCTCACATGGCCACCTTGTGCTTGGCATGGGCCTCAAGGCAGATGCAGGTGAACTAATTTATTTTGTTATTTTTATACTCCCTGCATCCCAAGCTAACAAAATATGTATGATATGTGTTTTGGCTTCAGTTAGAGGAATATGATGGCCGTCCTAGTGACTTTCAATCTTTCTCATGCTAAGGCTTCATCTTTAATCCTCCTCCTATCCAGCTGGGCTCTAGCTAAGATGTTCTTCCGCAAATAAAATGGTCACGATGCCTGTTTGAGACGCAATGCTCTAATACCAAATGAGGGAGAAGAATGAGGTAACAAATAAAGTGGACTTTACTGCCATTTGGGGATATTTAAGTAAAATCTTTTAAGATTAAATCCTAGTACCACTGAGAAAAGAGTAAAACTCACCAGTACAGGGAAGGTTTGCATGTAAACTATAGCACTGTCTGGATTGCCCTGTTTTTCTGAGGTAACCAGGGCAGTTAAGGTGAAGATGTGTGGTTTTCAATTTCTTTTTTCTTTCTTTTTCAGAATGGCTCACGTCCATCATAGGAGGACTGAGAAGAGCATCGTGTAGTAAAACGAGGCAAAGGCAAAATGGTCTCTGTGGTCTGCCTTGATGTGGGAACAATGAGGAGATGGGTTGGAGGGATGCGAGAAGGGTGGAGCAGAACTGTGGTGTGGGAGAGAAAAAGAAAAAGTGAGATGAACCAAGACAGCAAATTAAAGGAAAATCCAAGTCAGGGAAGAGAAAAAGGACGTTGTGTAAGATGGGAAGGAGTCAAGAAAAGAAGGAACATATAAGATTGAAGCAAAAGAAAAACGTAGATGAAGAAATAAGACTTAAATTGGAGCATTTTTCAATTTTATGTTAGACTAGCACGATA
This sequence comes from Nipponia nippon, assembly GCF_047370975.1. NCBI lineage: Eukaryota > Metazoa > Chordata > Aves > Pelecaniformes > Threskiornithidae > Nipponia > Nipponia nippon. Next base: position 142,027,120 of record NW_028262290.1, on the reverse strand, counting down.
AACCATGTACCTCAGCACATGACATCATGTGGCCACATGCCATGCAAAGATGACTGACAGGTTAATCAACTGACATCACGAGAAACAGACACGTAGAAGAAAATCATATTTAAGCTGACAGGATAATTACTTTCACCATCCCTCATACAGGCCCCCTCAGGCAGGAATCTGACTCCCAGACCAAAAGACAGGGAGAACTATCACCACGTACAGAAGTATTTTTCTCCCTTGTTACATTCTGAGGCATTTCTTCCATTCTTTGAGTCAGAAAACCATGAGAATGGAATGTATTCTATGATCAACATATAGCCAGGATGAGTATTTCCAGCACCAGAGAATCATTTAATAACATCTGCAATCAAGATGTCTTGGGAGGAGTTTTTTTTCAAATCTGCACCCTCTGCAATCCTTGCGGTTGATATAGAGAGCTGTTCATATTACGCAGGAGTTTCACTTGAAGAATGGAAACAGGCACTGGTATAACCAACCCTTCCCTTCTTTCCAAGCTTCCTGTTGTGATGGGACCCAGTTGTGAGAGATGAGAAAAATTGCAACTACCCTGTGGGAAGCCCCTCTCAGTTGCGACTACTTGGTGCTTTTCAGATCCAGACCCAGTGTGAACACTAATAACCATCATTCGATGATTTGAGGTTATAACAATTGATGTGCCAAGTTCAATTTGAGTTCTGGTAGCGTCTTTCACTTTCACCAGAGTTAAGACCTGCCTTTGATTATAACTACACTAGCTAGCAAGGAAAGTTATGCATTATTGTAAAGCTCATAAAAGGAAAAATACTATAGTTTCTGTGCACAAATAAGCAATCTGCAATTTTTTCCAAGTTCAATTTGTGATGCAGAATGTGTGTTTGCCTTCAGAACAGTGAAGTTAAAGAACTGCCAGATTAAATCAGCCTGTGTTCAAGCATCTGCCTTACTGTTGATTTTGCATCATATGCTCAGACAGGTGACATCTTCTAGCTGTGGAATGTCCCACATGTATTTGACATTTTTTCTTTGTCCAAGGTTTAAGTCAAAGTGACTGAGCAGGGATATGATAGGCACTGAGGCTGCCAGCGTGTTTGCATCACAACAGTCTCATGCTTGCATGGCGTAGGTGTTAGATAAGGAAATAAGTGCATTTTTCCACCCTTTTCTATAACAAAGAACCAGCCTTGACTTGGTTCCTCTCCCACCAACTGCTTCCTGTGCCTTGTGCAGATGGGGATACCTCATTCCCTCACGCCCTGCCAACTCTTCCCACATGCCCTGGTCCTCCCAGCTCTGCCTGCACTGCTCAAAGAGATCCTCAGCAGATTCTCCCCACCCTGGATGGGTGCCACAGCAGCTTGACTTGAGATGCAGACAGACAAGGAAGTCTTGTCTAGGTAGAAAACACCACCACCATCCCCAGCAAGTCAGTCAGGCTCTGGGATAGACAAAACTCAGTTGCTTTTCTTCCCTCCACTTCAGCCCTCTCCAGAAATTCCTTCTGAATAATGAAATAGAGAAAAACACCCGTGATATGAGAATGCTTGTCCTATCAGACACTAGAGAACTGCAGAATAGTAGGCTCTTCTTTGATGCCTCCCTGCCACCACCTGCATCTAAGTTTAGCTTTTATAATCACACAGATCAGCCTTTCAGAATGGGGCGAGAGGGGCTAGAAGGCAAATTACAAACCACAGCAGGATATTTTCTCCGCATAAATGTTCGCAACCTCAGAGCGATCAGCCAAGCCTTCAGAGAGATGCATCACCAGTCAACATGTCATGGCAAAATCTGACAGTACAGAGTGTACAGCTGTTTATTCAGAGAATATATTTGAATAATGAGTACATTCAAGAAACCATGCTGCTGCTGCACTCATGGAAAAAAGAGCAAAAGGCTAACTTTGCCAAATAAATTATGTGTTGCAAATTATTCTTTTTCCTCAGAGCTCTGTGTGTCCCAGGAGTAAAGAGCTAGCAAAGAAACTCTTTACCCAGGCAAGTGGTAACTTGGTAAACAGGATTTCCAGTTCAGAATTCAGATGTGAGGACAAGCACAAGTATCTTGTTTCCAAAGTGTACAAACACAGGCAGTAGAGACTCTTTCAGAAAAAAATGTATAGAGGACATACAGGACACAACACAGAACTTTCCTTTCATCAGAGAAGATATTTTCAAAAATTATGAACCCTAAGTTGGAATTGTATGCACATTTACTGGGATAGAGAGCATTTTCTCCACCTCTGTTGGCTTCAGCTTAGATCTCCCTCCAGGATCCAGGTGTAACATTGCTGAAATTCCCTGGCCTTTTCTTGAAGGCCTGAAAGTTGCACTCTCTGTCCTTCACCATAAAAACATCCACAATTAGCTTTTTGTGAGGATTTACACTCTTTTCCTGTTCAAAACCTGGTTGCTATGTGAATTTCTTGGGTTTGACACCTCAGATTTCCTACATGGCCAGTAAGTGGAATTTACCCATTTGTGGTCCAAGAGGTAGCAGCTATGAGAGCTCCTAGAGATAGCCAAAGTCTTCTGAATGCAGCAATTAATTGTTTCCCAAGGGAACTATTTCTTAGATGTTTTTTCACTAAACATCATGTTCCTTCTGGACTTCTAGCCTCTTTCCTTACCTTTTCTTCATGAGTAAATTCCCTCTTTTGCATCACTTCTAGATGACTGTCTTCCACCTACCTTCTATACAGGCAAGGTCAAGAGTATCTGTACTCTCAGTGTCTTTCCCTATTACTTTGCTTTCCCCTTTCCTTTCCTACCATTTCTTACCCAGACCAAAGGCAGAGGAAGAAAGTCACTGACAAAAATTACCATTTTGTTCCCTGCCTTGCACAGCTCTTTGTAGCCTGGGGCCATGCCTGGAGCTGCTGGCAGATACTGCACAGCAGAGCATGCATGAGTAGCCAGGGTAGTTCCCACAGTTGTGATGCCTCCAGCTCCAGTTTGATGGGATGGATATAGGTCTAGGGTGCTCACAAAGTCCTGGCAAATGCAGCTTCCAGCGCCTCTTCAGAGACAGATTATCATACTCAGCTTGTTTCCCTTCTGGCCTGTGAAGACATCCTTCACAATTTTAATGACCCTCCTTCACAATTTTAGTGACCCTGACCAAATCTGTACGCCCAAACACTGTGTACAACACCCTACTGTTCACCTTCCCCTCCTACTTCACAGCTAAATATGATAAAATAAGGTGCTTAAGGTTTGACTCCAATGGGAGCTATCAGTCACTGCACTTTCAAAGGTGACCCTTGTTTCATAAGTGTCTCTGCCTAGGAGACTACTTCAAGATTTGGAGTTATTTTTATGCCACTCTTGCAGATTGTCACCTATATATGCTGATGTCAAGGCATTTTTCCTGAATAAAGGCTTACAGAAACTAGATTGTTTCCTTATGCCAAAGGACATCCAGTATCCTCTAGCTCATTTCATTGTATTTCACTATTCATCTACAACTGTGGTTCTCATTTATATAATCTTCCTGTGTGGCCTCTCCTATGCTTCCTTACATGGCTGTTATCACACGCCTGCCAAGTTGGGCTCTACTGGATGGCTGGTGCTAATGGAGTTGAGCACTTTCTCTTTCTGTCATCCAGTGATACATTGGCTCTGAAAATGAGAATATGGATTGCATAGGAAAAAAATTATCTGATTGATTATTTTTAGTTTACTCTTCTGCTGCAATGGGTGAAGCAGCTCACAAAAAGCATGATCACTGCTGAGCAAGAACAATGAAGAAGTATTATTTGTGTGCAGACTTCCCCACAGACTCTATCTTTGACGCCAGCTTAAAATGTTCCCAGTCACTGATGCATGGAAAATGTTCAGGATGCAGTAGACAGTTCTAAAAACACCAGAACCAATCACCTGGGAAACAAGAAAAACAGAAAGTTAAGTCAAAAAGTATTTCAGCTATTAAACAAACACCACCCACCTGTAGGCAAGTGGCTAGCAGCCTGAAGCAATATGTGTAAATCCTTTTTAGGAGTTCCAATATTTTTTTAAATGTAAGGGAGAGAATTGGTTCCTCTCATATTCTCTGTGTGTTACTTAAAATCTGCTGCGCAATGGTAAAACTACAGTTCCCACCCCAGGTTATTCAATATCATTTTTAAGCTGATGTTGAAATGACTATGTGTTTGTGAATCAAGTTGGATAGAAACAAGAATTAATCTAACTTGAGAGAATAACTCAGATCCTAGGCTCACAACTGGGGACAAATGAGAGGTATGCTTCTCATACTTCACCCTCAGTCCTAGGGGATCTGGAGCCCTGTTAAAATAATCAGTAACAGGTACTGCAGTTGTGGAACTCCAAACCCAAATCTGAGGATAACATAGGAGGACTAGGTCTGAGCTCTTTGAAATGGTACCTACAGAGTCAGTTACCTCTCCATTGAGTTTGCTCTTTTCTTAGATTGGTTCAGGAAATCGTTTCCCTTCAAGTAATATTATAAATTTGCATTCTTTTAAAATTAAAGTTCCAATTCCATACAGAACAGGTCCAGAGACAGGGGTTCCTAGTGTGAATGCCTCAGTCTGCCTGATGCAAATCTTCACACAGCATAAAACTATCTGGGTGACATTCATTACAAGTAATCAGCTAAAAAGAAGAGATGAAACTGGCTGTCAAGGCTACTTCTTGGGCACTGAAAAAAATGGATATCACTGCACCACGCTTACCTACAGGCTCTCTCTACTGGCCCAATAAAGGTGCTTGGGTTCCTTATAGCACCTTTCCTTACAGGAAAGATAAGGAAACTCGCTGCTGGCTGTGGGAAGGAAAAAGACTGAAATGTTGTGTGTCTCAATGGAAAGCAAGTTTGGGGTGACTTTATGTTTTTCTGTTATCGCAGACAGAACAGAACATAGTCTTACAGAGTGATTTGTATGCATCTGCATGGCCATGTATGGCCAAAGTTTTAAATCATTAGTTCCACTCCCAGGCGCCTCTGATTCTGGTATTTTGGGGGCAGTGGAGAGGTTATAAGTGCTCAGCCCATCTGATAATTAGGCCCCTGAGAAAGCCATTAATTTCGAATTTCCCAGAATGGAGGCACCTAAAAATCACAGCACTTATGGAAAATGTGACTTTAAATGTATAACAATTGTGTTTTGGTTTATTTCGAAATGTGTGTACAAACCACAACAGAGAATTACCCCTTCATTAACACCAGTAAAAGTGATGATAATAATAACCCTTCAGTGCTGTTTCTGAAAGGGAATTGCTCAAGGTTAAGAGAGGTAACCTTTGAACTGGTGTATGTTTTCAAACCAGAAAGATTAAAAGGTCAAAGTTGAAAAGTATATATTTTAAATAGCACCAGATGGCTGTGGTGCAAACACAAGGCTGAATTCAAACTGCTGTGCAGTTAAAGCACATGCACTCGCCGGGACCCCATGGGTGAATTACAGCCTCTGTGTATGCTGGGGCTGTCCATTATCTGACATATACCTATGCCTGCTCAGTATTCAGCCAGGGACGACTTTTCTTTCTTAATGACTGTTGGATGAATAGGGCCAATTCTTCAGCCACGAGAGCCATTCCCAGGGCTTGTGATGAGAATTGGGTGCATATCCGAGGACAGAGGTTAGCCCACAGCCCGGTGGTTTTCAACTTTTTTGATTTGTGGACCCCTTACTAATTCACTCAGAGAAGTGGAAACCCCAGTGAAAATTAACACATGTGGATTGCTATGGAATATTTATGAGCTTGGTTTCCACAGTCACCTTTTGCAAACAATTTCAAAGTTCTCTGCAGACCCCAGACCGAGACCATCGCTGAAAAAAGCCTCTTTCGCACTCCATCTAGTCCTCCCTTTGCAAAATCTAGTAGTTTACCTTAAAAACATCCTCTCCCAGTTTCACTACTTACCAAAATGAATGCAGTTGTACAGATTTTATTTTACCTCTCACAGTCATTTGACGGTTAACCTAATTTCTTTTGCTCTTTAGTTCTCACATTTATATGTCAACAGATATTTTGGGTTGCTTCCTCCCCCTCTCCCCAGTCATTTTTCTCTCAGACAGCTGTGCAAAACTAGCTGTAAATTATTTGGTAATCACTCAGGATTTTTTTTTTTCTAGGCTTATGGTGTGGCATTATCCTATCAGCTTGTTGTCTAATCTGAAAAAATCTTTTTCCATGTGGGAAGCATTCCATATGTTGATCAACTAGATTTATTGCCTATTAAATTGACAGTTAACTTGGAATAAGAATCACGATGAGGAATCTAGATTACGTGCTATGTGGGCTCGATTCTTTCCAGATCAGTCTTAATTCTCTGATCTCTTATAGCCTTACCCTTGCTTAGGGTGCTGAAGACATCTCCTCCATCTGCTGCAGAGACCCCTTAAAATATGAAGTCAGAACTGAGAGCGAAGAACAGCTTTCTTACAATCTCTGCAAGCTATTATCATTTTTTAAATATTCTTTTTTTTTAAGTCTCCCTGAAGCTATTATCCTTTTCTAAATATTCTTTTTTTAAGTCTCCCTGATTATTTCATTTTTTGATTCTTTGATTGCAAGCACATTGAAAAAAGTCCATTGGTATCACCGTGTTTGTATCTCACATACAACAACAAAGTCTTTGAGCACTACTGGAATATAAATATTAAAGAAGGAGAAGAATGATTCCTAGGATGAGGGGTTTTTTCCAATACCTGTCTGTGCCCTCCATCATTTCTCTGCTATGATAGGGTTCACTAACAGGTGAATAATGCAATCTGAAGCCATAAAAGATGCAAAATTTTCATTTTATAAAAAGTAATTTTGTTGAGAGGAAAGCTGTGGCCTTATTCAGAAAACAACACGGACAGAATGAATTATTATTCCCTGCAAAATGATAAAACCTGTGAGTTTACAAGTGGAAATTTTATATCTAAAAAAGACACATTATTTGTTAAATTAAAGTTCTTTTCTAGTTATTTTGCACATCTCTTCAATTCCTAGCACTATTTTATAGCACATGCATCAGGCTTGCGTGTTTAATAGCTATGTCAAACTGTGCCCTGTGTTGCACCCGCCTGTTTATTCATTTCACCAGTTCTTGTCACAGAGGATTAGAATAAAGTGAGGAATTCTATTTGTCATCTAGAATTTTTGGTAACCCAAACTAGTCCTTACTTTTGTGTTTGCATAAAAGTAGGGTTATCATCCCATGTCTAAACATTCCGATTTTAACCCTTCTCCTTTCCCAAGAATATAATAATTTTGGTAAATACACTTATTTTGCTTTCAGATGTTCCAGGGCAAGAATCTTGATGCTTTAGCGAAGTCCATGAATTAAGCCATAAGTGACTTCTTTCTAAGCAATTCTGTTATTTTTCTGTTCTATTCACTGCAGTTGGAACATGTTCTATATGCCAGTGTAATGACGAGGGTTTTCTGCACGCCTTTCAGACAAATCACATTTATTGATGGTAGTACATGCATTTACTCATAGAAATCCTACAACTAGTTCTTGTTATTCCTCTAATAGAATTTCTCACAAAAAAAAACAGTTCCAAGCAGCCAAACCATCAAAATCACAAATGTTATCAATAAATCCATATCTTCATTATGGTTTGGACTTGCATCTGTTTTCGTTCTGGAGGTAAGCCTGGAGTAACTCTGCTGAAATGAATGGAGTTTCATACCCCAAATAAAACCACAGTAAGATCTTAATCTAGCCCTGTACCTCAAAGTGCAAAGGTGAAGATATATATGATACATATTTTCACATGATTTTATGTACCAGAACATTTTAATGTAGATAAGTAAATAATTCATATATTATGTTATTCACCTATTCCCTATAGAATTTAATAACTCTAAATCTGTCTTTCAGAGAAGGAAAAGGCTCATACCTTAAGACTAAAATAACTTGTGTAGAATTGTAATCAGAGAGATTAGCTAATGTTAGCATGCATCCTTCATATCATAAATGTGGTTTCAAGGTTATCCAGCAATTGAAGAGAGCTAGATTTCATTATCTGACCTTCTAAAGAAATCAGCTATGCTAAAAAGGATAGCAACATTTTTTTTTATTCTATTGTCAAGCTCTTTTATCACATAACTACAGTGCTACAACATCTAAGACTGTTTTCAAACTGAACATGTCTTAAAAATTGTACCGCTTAATTTTTTCCTGACTTTATGTATGCAAATGAAGACAGACTTGTCAGCGAGCGGTCACTTACTGGTAGGTGAATCCTAGATACTTGGTGTATGAACCCTGTGACATCGCTGTTAGGCAAACTGTTCCCCAAGGTTGCATAAATGTGTTTGCTTTCTTTCCTTAAAGGGAAACTATTTGATGCAGCATCTTTGGAATTGTGACACTTCATTTAAATGCATTCATTATTTTAATGCATTATGAGTGCATCAACATAGCTACCTATTAGTGCAAGATGACATGTTTTCCAAGGCTTTTACAGCTTTAGGTTTACAACAAGACTATACTGGAAGTCCTCCTTGCAAAACTGTACAGGATATGAGGGATAACTAGGTTAAGAAGACAATTAGCTCTTTAAAGTCTCTGCCCAGTGCTTCTCTAATTTTTTCCTGGCTCCTGCAAACCTGTACTATGGCAAATTTCCAGTATCCCCATGTCAAACTGTACTACCTCCTTGATGCTGTCTTCTTGCAGTGGCAGCAGAAGTTTCTGGTAGAAACTTTATAGCTCCATGTTCCTCCCATGTGCAACGCCTACACTTGCAGAACAATAGGACTGTGACGCTTCAGATCCATGAGAACAAGTGGTGGCAAATAGAAGACGACTTTTTCTACCTTGTATGTTGTCCATAAAATGTACAGAAGACAAATATTTTGCATGTTATGAAGACATAAGCGTTGGCTGTAACTGAAGTTTGCTTCACCATTGTCTGCTGGAGAGGCCCTGCAAATGCCAACTTGGGACAGCCCCTTCCATTTCACTTGGAAGCTGATAGTACCAAAACTCATATTGACTTTTAATTGACACCTCAATGGGACACACCCCAGTATCCAAACGTGGCTAGAGTTGTGAAGACCTGGATTTATGTGGATGTGTTTCCTGTTAGATTAACCTGAATTTTCACTGGCCACCAGATAAGTTTAAAGTCAAATCAATTAATATTACATTAGCAAAACAGTTAAACTATTGATTGCAAAAATCTGAAAAGAAAATAAGTGAAGTAAACGCAATGACAGAATCACAAAATCATTGAGTCTGGAAGGGATCTCTGGAGATCATCTGGTTGAAGCCCTCTGCTCAGGTCAGATAGAGCAAGTTGTCCAGGATTGTGTCCAGTTGGGCTTTGGAGATGTTCAAGGATGGACACTCCACAACCTCTCTGGGCAACCTGTGCCAATGTTTGATCACCCTCACAATAAAAAATTTTTTATTTACACTTAAATGGAATTTCCTGTGTTTCAGTTTGTGCCTGTTCCCTCTTGTCATGTCACTGGGCACCACTGAGAAGTCTCTGGCACCACCTTTATTCCACCTGGGTATTTATACACATTGATAAGATTCCCCAGGCTGAACAGTCCCAGCTTTCTCAGCCTCTCCTCATATGACAGATGCTGCAATCCCTAAATCATCTTTGTGGCCCTTCACTGGACTTGCTCCAGTATGCCCATGTGTCTCTTGTACTGGGGAGCCCAGACCTGGACCCAGCACTCCAGATGTGTCTCACTAGTGCTGAGTAGAGGGGAAGAATCACCTCCCTCGACCTGCTGGAACTCTGTTCCTCATGCAGCCCAGGCCACTGTTGGCCTTCCTTGCTGCAAGAGCATGCTGTTGTTTAATGTTCAACTTGTCATCTACCAGGACCCACAGGTCCTTTTCTGCAAAGCTGCTTTCCAGCCAGTTGGCCCTCAGTGTATACTGGCACATGGGCTTATTACTCCCCAGGTGTGGCACTTTGCAATTCCCCTTGTTGAACTTCATAATGTCAGCCCATTTCTCCAGCCTATTGAGGTCCCTCTGGATGGCAGCATAATCATTTGATGTATCAGCGACTCCTCTCAGTTTTCTATGATCTGTAAACCTCCTGAGGGTACCCTCTGTCACATAATCCAGGCCATTAATGAAGAGGTTAAACAGTATTGGCCCCAGTATCAACCCTTTAGGTACACTGCTAGTAACTGGCCTCCAACTGGTCTTCACGCCAGTGTTCAGAACCCTTTGAGCCCAGCAGTTCAGACAGTTTTCAGTCCAGCTCACTGTCCATTTATCTACCCTGTACTTCATCAATTAGTCTATTAGGATGCTATGGGAGACAGTGTTGAAAGCTTAAGTTGCTTGAGTCAAGATAAACACCCATTGTTATCCCCTCCATCCACCAAGCCAATCATCTCATCATAGAAGGTTATCAGGCTGGCCAAGCACGATTTCCTGTTTGTAAATCCATGCTGACTACTCTCAAGTACCCTCTTGTCTTAAATGAGTTTGGAAATGGTTTCCAGAATTATGTGCTTCTTCAACTTCCTGGGGATTGAGATGAGGCTGACTGGCTTGTAGTTCTGTTTCTTCCTTCTTGCCCTTCTTGGACACAGCAGTAACATTTTCTGTCTTCCAGTTCTCAGGTTTCTCCCCCAATGTCCATGAACTCTCAAGGATTATCAAGAATGACCCCGCAATGACATTGGCCAGCTCCCTCAACACTTGTGGGTGTATCCCATCAGGCCCCATAGAGTTGTTCATGTTCTATTCGTTTAAACATTCCCTAAACTGATCCCTCTCCACCAAGGATAAGTCTTCCTTGGTCAAGACTTTCCCACTAGGCTCAGGGATCTGGGATTCCTGAAGACCAGCCTTTCCAGTAAAGAGATGAAAGAGGTACATCCCATGTCCACCAGGTCCCATGCCCAATTCAGCTATGGGCCAACATTTTCCCTTGCCTTCCTTTTGCTGCTGCTATACCTGTAGAAGCTTTTCTTCTTGCCCTTCATGTCCTTTGCCAGACTCAACTCCAGATGGGCTTTGGCTTTCCTAGCCCCATACCAACACACTCAGATAGTGTCTCTATATTCCTCCTTGGAAATCCGACTCTGGTTCCATTGCTTGTACAATTTCTTTTTATGTTTGAGTTTTGTCAGGAGCTCTTTGTTCATCCACACAGGCTTCCTGACATCTTAGTTTGGTTTCCTGCTCACTGGGTTGGACCGTTCTTGAGCTTGGTGGATCCTTGAAAAGCAACATTCTTCCAACAGCTTAAAATACCTCTGGGATTAGTCTCTTCTTCAAATTGCCATTCATGACTTCTCTGAGATATTACTTAGCTATCATAGGTGGCAATAGATCCTGGCTAGCCTCTCCTTGAGGATGCTTTATGTCAGATCATACTCTTTGAGGCTGTAGTCAGCCTCAATAACCAAGACAGCAGCTTAGTAGGTCTTTGTCTCTTTAATGCCATCTTACAGAGCCGATTTATAACATTAGCAGAAGACAGGAGGGAAGTAAAGAAAGGCAGACATCCAAAACCCCACCACCACTCCAGGGCTGCCAACATCAGTGAGATATTTCAGGTTGTATTCTCTGTCCAAGATGGATCCCTTCTGTTGTGGTTTAACCCCAGCCAGCAACTAAGCACCACACAGCCACTGGCTCACTTGCCCTCAGTGGGATGGGGGAGAGAATTGGAAGAGTAAAAGTGAGAAAACTCATGGGTTGAGATAAAGACAGTTTAATAGGTAAAGCAAAAGCTGCACATGCAACCAAAGCAAAGCAAGGAATTCATTCACTACTCCCCATCGGCAGGCAGGTGTTCAGCCATCCTCAGGAAAGCAGGGCTCCATCACATGTAACCGTTACTTGGGAAGACCAAACGGCATCACTCTGAATGTCTCCCCCCTTCCTTCTTCTTTCCCCAGCTTATATACTGAGTGTGACATCATATGGTATGGAATAGCCGTTTGGTCAGTTGGGGTCAGCTGCCCTGGCTATGCTCCCTCCCAGCTTCTTGTGTGCCTGGCAGAGCACGGGAAGCTGAAAAGTCCTTGACTAGTATAAACATTACTTAGCAACAACTAAAACATCAGTGTGTTATCAACATTATTCTCATATAAATCCAAAAAACACAGCACTATACCAGCTACTAAGAAGAAAATTAACTCTATCCCAGCTGAAACCAGGACACCTTCCCACTTCTCCTGCCTTCCTTTCACTTTCTCTCTGGCTCTTGGGAATGTAGGTTTAAGATTTACATGAAGTATGACTCCCTCTTCCCTGCTAGCTAGGATCAGATTTCTTCTCCCCACAGCCTGTTGGAAACCTACCTGAGTTTACATTCCAAGAGCATGCCTTAATTAGCACATTCCTCCAGCCCCACTGGCTTTCTTGCTCTTTGCAATGGTTCAAGACAACTACGGTATTTTTTGAATCATGTAACATCAGAACTATTAATTTTCAATACTTCTTGTTAGATTTCATAATATCTAGGTCACTGTGAGTTTTTGATAAAGGCCATATATGACATATTAATAAGGAAGATGGTTGGCATGGCATTTAAGTACTTTTTCTATATAACCTCCTTGAATTTAAGTGTAAAACACAGTGACCCATTGCTCAGGTTTAGACAAACCATGACTCTCCTGTTTAAGGAATACAAATTCTACCTCTCCGTCTCAGAATGGTTCTTTATTGGGTTGCCCAAACACATATATTTTAATACATTAATCTTCTCTAATTTCACATCAAAGGGTTTTTCTGAATGCTGTTAATTGTCTTTGAAGATATTACATGTTTGGGCTAAGCAATCCACAGTTTAGCTAAGTTCATTTAACTAGAAAAGTGTGTCAAAGAAGGAAAGAAAAGAAAATGGGATTATGATTATTTTTTTAGATGACCGACATGTTTACTATTGAAATTCATTGCATCTCTGATTTTTGTGACTATTAGCTTATGAATATCTGATGTTTTCATTTCTTATGACTTTATTGCTAATCTCTTAATGTTTGTTTTTCTTCTAAGCTCCTGCTCTTAATATTACAGAATTGCTGGCAAATCCCCACTTTCCAGCAAAAAAGAAAGCATCTATTTTGCATTGCCTCAGGAAAAGTCTCATTATCTATTATTTTTAATAGTATTATTTTTAATTCTGTCTCATGACAATGAAGATGCTATTTTTCTTGAAGTCCAAAACAGTCTTTCAATATTTGACATTATCTTAAACAGTACTTATTAAAGTTTTAACCACAGATGGATTAATAGTGGTAATAACAGAAGTATTACTACAGCACTTTTGAACATTAATCATGGGCCAAGCTAACATTATATGAACATGGAATGTAAGGACAGTCTTTCCTCTAAAAACCTTACACTCTCAATCTATGATACAGATTGATTAATGCAGAAGTAGAAGGCAACAGTGAAATAGTGGTGCTGAGTGTGGTAGACATAGCAGAGCAACAACATCACAATTGTTAATTTTTGTAGGCATCCAAAGAGGAAACTTCTAAGGTGCAAAAAGAAAGAAAACGAAGAGGAGAAAATGGTCCTAATAACTAAAATAATTTGGATATACAAATGAACTCAACATAAAGAGAGAAGAGAAAAGGGAAAAGAAGAGCATCTCCCTGATAAATTATTACCATTTGGGCCTGTAGACCAAGTGTTCCACATTCCTCCTTCTACAGGACATAATAAAATCTTGGGCGTTGCTTTCACAGCTGCAATCTCATGGCAAAGCCACTGGATTCAGAGCTGGGACATCTTGACATCTGTCCCATTTTTAGGGTCTGGAAGGAAGTTTAGTCTCCTGTGCTTGTGGAAGGCATCTGAGTTCTGGGGCTTTTCATGGCATGTCTCCTGCTGCTATAAAATGAAAAACATGATATCCTGCTTTTTGCTTCATGAAGCGATATGAGAATGTTCAAACCATTCTGGAGCTGGCTCTTTGCTGGAAAGATGAACCATTCCTTGAGAGGTGGCTACTGCATTCTCCACTGTCTGCAAGGAATGTTTTGATTGAATAATATCCCACTGTTCTTCCCCATAAAATGCCTTTAATATGCTGCATAGCCCACTAATTAAATGGCGTGTATCACCAATTAGCAGGAACCACACAACTTCAGTGTGGGTACTTATCTTGCCCATCTTGCCCAGGAGCACGTATCTCAGGAAATCTGAGTGTTTCTGTATCCTTGCTGGGAAGGGAGGTCAGGTGTTCCCAGCATGGCCTTCTGACCATTTGCTCATTGCTGTTTTGCTTCCACATCCCTCCCTTTTCCTCCTCATTCTGGCACTACAGCAGTTTTGAACAGCAGCCACTGAGTGCTCCAGCCAGATTTCCTCAGTGAAATACCTTCCAGGGTAGGAAGCTGGGGAATGAAGCAGCAGCAAATGGAGCAGCCTTGCCATGTTCCTCCCCAGTGCTCTCACCTACACCTGAGCCTATCACTTTAGCCGCCACCAAAGCCCACCAGCTCTAGATGCAGAAGACCCAGCATTTTGACTCTAGTACAGGTCTCCCATATAAAATACCCCTGTCAAGCTTCTAGGCCAGCTTTAGGAATGTGTTTTTAATATTCATTGTTCACTCTGTCTGTTACAGATGTGCACAGTGCAATTATTATAATGCTTTGCACATGTGATGTTATGAAATGTGTGCCTTTAAAGTCATGCCAGTCTTTTTTTCCTGCAACCCAAATATGTTATTTCTACCTATGTTCCAGTTACTTAGTTTGCCACACATTTAAAAAAAAAAAAACAAACTAAACCAAAACAAAAAACGTTATTATAAAGATTAAACTAACAACTATGTAAGCAATGCAACCAAAAGAGAATAGACCCATTTTCTTCATAAAAGAACAGGTTTTTTTCATTTGCATGCTTGGATTTTTTTTCTTGTGCTCCAGCTCCTCAACACAGACACAGATGCTCACACAAACATCTATCCACATAAAAAATACATGCACATAAGCACAATTCATATTTTATGAAAGGAAATCATTCCCTAGCTGGGAAGCCATGCTCTATCCAAACATCCTCAGCTCCAGCAAAGGATGTCCTTGCATTAATCACCTTCAAGCTTAAACATTTCAGCTCACTATACCCAATAATGAAGCTTTACCCCTTGCTCTGAAAATTCAGCTCTCACAGAACATAGCAGACAGTCATCAGACAGACATCTCGTGCCTTGGCAGTCCATTTTGGTTTCTCACTTACCATGGGGTTTGGTTAAAGTAGATGGTATCCAGATCCCGTTTGTGCACCTTGGTGGCTCTGAGACTCCCATATGGTGTCTCCTGGGATAACAATACCTCCCTGAAGAAATTAAGTCATTGATAGGTGGGGGAAGGCATGGGAAGCATGAGGGCAGGACACAGATCTTACACCAGAGTCAGGCACAGCCCCCTTGAAGCAGAAACTAATTGCTCCAGGTCTCATTGCATTCAGAACAATGAACAAAACTCATCTCTTTAATCTATCTCTTCTGCAATTTGTTCTTCACTTGACCACCTGACAACCACTCTTCCTTTGCCTCCATTTCCATTGAAACACACCAGCCAGCCAGAACACAAACGAAGCCGGTTATTTCTTCAGCAAACTGAGAGTAGTGTGCATGCGAGTGTTACTGGGTAATGATTTGGGAATTAATTAGAAACTAGTATAGTATGATCTTCATAAAGTGGTGGACAGAAAACTGACACAAGTGTGGGTTTGATTTTCCAACTTATTTTGTAGTCTTCTGAAGATGGACCAAGTTATTTAAAATCTGCTAGATAATTGCTAGATATACTACTAATAATATAGGCAAATATTTAATTTTAAATATGTAACTTCACCTTACAAAATTCCTTGAACATTATCTAATATCTCAATTTAAAATCCAGACAAACAAAATGATATTTCTAAGAAGGCTGTTTTGAAGAGATGTCAAAACAGGAGATAATACAGAGGGCTTATCCACTTTTCAGTATTATAATATGCCTTTGTATCGTCCTCCTTAAAGAACACATACATATAAAAACTGATCTTTTACCGAGCTTCAAAATTAATGATGTTAAAGCAATCCCAAACCTTTACCAAAAGCAATCCCAAACCTTTATCAAAAGCAAATTTTCTAGTGATAGCCTACCCAGGGTCATGAGGCTGTGTCAAGCTTATAACCTGAAATACTTCTATTGCAAAAATAAATAAATGCAACACTGTAGCTAGACTTCATGGCATGTTTTACAGCCCTAGTTCCTCACTCATCTAGGTCAGAGATGTCCACAAGGTACCTTTGGTATATAGATTTAGGCTTCTTTCCCAGGGGAAAATGGGCAAGCAATGGGAGACAAAATGTAGGTCTGTCCATCCAGGTCTCCTTCCAGCACAGACTCAAGCTGTGTTCATGATATACACTGGACTCAAGAGCTGGGTATAATAGCCCACCAGCAGTGGCTGGCTTCCCAGGTTTTAAAGGACAACATTGATTTAATAAGGCAATAATGCTGATTGTCTTTACACGCTCTCACTGGTCCATGCTTCCACTAGTACCCTTGCATAATAGGTATGAGGCTCTGCAGGTGGAACCAAACAATGACGAGGGCCATGGTTCATCTAGCTTGGAGGTGTCATCGAGGTTAAGCTGGCCTACACCCTGCATCAAAACTGCTTCCATAAAGAAAAAAAGATGGGTCATTGTCATAGGAGACTCTCTCCTGATGGGAACAGAAGGCCCAGTATGCAGACTGGACCCACTTCTTAGGGAAGTCTGCTGCCTCCCTGGGGCCCAGGTTAAAGATGTGAAGAGAAAGTTTCCTACCCTCGTACAGCCCTCAGATTACTATCCATTATTCATTTTTCAGGTAGGCAGTGATGAAGTTGCAACTAGAAGTCTGACAGCAATCAAGAGAGACTTCAGGGCCTTGGGACGACTGGTTAAGGTATCAGGATCACAAGCAGTGTTCTCTTCTATCTTTTCAATCACAGGGAATGATGAGGGAAGACACAGGAAGAGCCAGCAGATCAATACCTGGCTCCGGGCCTGGTGTCACTGGGAGGATTTTGGGTTTTTTGATCATGGGTCAGTTTACTTGACCCCAGGCCTGCTGGTGACAGACAGGGTGCACCTGTCTCAAAGGGGGAAAAGGATACTTGGACAGGAGTTAGTGGGGCTCATTGAAAGAGCTTTAAACTAGATTTGAAGGGGGAAAGGGATAAAACCAGACTCACTAGAGATAAGCCTGGGGGTGGCATGCCAATGTTTGAGGGACGGTGTGCTAGCGAGGTCCTTCAGTCTGCCATCTCAGTGGAGATAGGGGATGGAGATCCATGTGGCAGCGAAGACACAAAGGCTATGGATGTGTTAGAAACCACAGAAGCGCCTGAGAATGGTCACATAGGAATTAGGGCTTCTCCCCCAAAAAGGTGGTGGGATCAATAGCCCAACTAAAGTGCATCTACACCAATGCACGCAGCATGTGCAACAAATAGGAGGAGCTGGAAGCCATTGTGCAGCAGGAAAACTATGACAGAGTTGCCATCACAGAAACATGGTGGGATGACTCACACAATGGGAGTGCTGCAATGGATGGTTATAAGCTCTTCAGAAGGGATAGGCAAGGAGGGAGAGGTGGTGGGATAACCCTGTACGTTAAGGAAAGTTTTGACTGTCTAGAGCTTAATGATGGTGACGATAGGGCTCAGTGTTTATGGCTAAGAATCAGGGGGAAGACCAACAAGGCAGATATCATGGTGGGAGTCTGTTATAGACCACCCAACCAGGATGAAGAGGCAGACAAAATATTCTATAAGCAGCTGGGAGAAGTCTCATGATCGCTAGCCCTTGTTCTCATGGGGGACTTCAACTTACCAGGTGTCTGTTGGAAATACAACACAGTGGAGACAAACAGTCTAGGAGGTTCCTGGAGTGTGTGGAAGATAACTTCCTGACACAGCTGGTGAGGGAGCCAACTAGGGAAGGCACCAGAGAAGGCCTGGTGGATGATGTGATGGTTGGAGACCATCTTGGGCATAGTGATCATGAAATGATAGAGTTTTCAATTCTTGGAGAAGTAAGGAGGGGGGTCAGCAGAACAGCTACCTTGGACTTTTGGAGAGCAGACTTTGGTCTGTTTAGGAGCCTGGCTGACAGAGTCCCTTGGGAGGCAGTCCTGAAGGGCAAAGGAGTCCAGGAGGGCTGGACATTCTTCAAGAAGGAAATCTTACAGGTGCAGGAGCAGGCTGTCCCCATGTGCCAAAAGACAAGCCAGCGGGGGAGAAGACCAGCCTGGCTGAACAGAGAGCTTTGGCTCCAGCTCAGGAAAAAAAAGGAGAGTTACGAGCTTTAGAAGAAGGGGCAGGCAACTCAGGAGGATTACAAGGATGTCATGAGGTTATGCAGGGAGAAAATTAGAAGGTCCAAAGTCCAACTGGAACTTAATCTGGCTACTACCATAAAAGACAACAAAAAATGTTTCTAT
The DNA here is from genome assembly GCF_047370975.1 of Nipponia nippon. Lineage (NCBI taxonomy): Eukaryota > Metazoa > Chordata > Aves > Pelecaniformes > Threskiornithidae > Nipponia > Nipponia nippon. The sequence goes on along the minus strand of NW_028262290.1, from coordinate 142,008,743 downwards.
AAATACATTAGCAGCAAAAGGAGGGCTAAGGGGAATCTCCACCCTTTATTGGATGCAGGGGGAAGCATAGTGGCAAAGGATGAGGAAAAGGCTGACATAATTAATGCCTTCTTTTTCTCAGTCTTTAATAGTCAGGCCAGTTGTTGCCTGGATACCCAGTCCCCTGATCTGGAAGACAGGCACAGGGAGCAGAATGAAGCCCCCATAATCCAAGGAGAAATGGTCAGCGACCTGCTACACCACGTAGACACACACAAGTCTATGGGGCTGGATGGGATCCACCCAAGGGTATGCAGGGAGCTGGCAGTCGTGGACTTGGCAGTGCTGGGTTAACGGTTGGACCTGATGATCTTAAAGGTCTTTTCCGACCTAAACAATTCTATGATTCTATGATTCTATGATTCTGTATTGCTTTGGAGATGCACCACTGCCAGATGAACTAGCTATAATTTCCAATCTTAGATTCTCAGAACACCAACAGAGCTTTGACAGTAGATACATACACCTCAACAAAAAGTTAATCTGTCACGGAATATGGAATGATGAACAGGACCAAAATCAAGTGGGTTAAACATCCAGTCTCTGACTAGAGACAAACAATCTCTGACTAGAGACAAATTAGAGACATCCAATCTCTGACTAGAGACAAACAAGTTCATTCACAAAGAGCATCATATTGAAACTTAGCAAGAGGTGTTGCAGGAAAGACTGGTGATACTCAAAACTGGCGATACTCAAAACTGGCCACTATGGTGGTCTCCTTATACTTTACCAGGAAGGGAGACTACAGCCACAGCAGCAGATAACCAGCATCAAGCTGGCTCGGGTTTTTTTTACTGAAATAAAAAGTGCCAGATCCACTGCTATCCCATGATTGTCCATGCCTTTAAATATGAGCACAATATCTGGCACAGTTTTGGTCATGCCTGCTAGCCCATTCCTCAGCAAGTCCTCTGCATGTTTCATGGGTGAACATGGGCCAAGGACCATTCCCCACAGGCAGTTTGGATGCAGCCACCGGGATTTGGAGGACAGGAGCGTTCAGTCCCATGGGCATGAGCCATGCCCTTTCAGTCAGCCAGTGGAAAGCCAGGATGCACTTTATTTCCTAGTACAGATGTAGCCACCGATGTCTTTGGCATGGTAGCCAGTGAACTCTGCAGGTCTTTGCTTACAAACAGGAGAATGCCATATATCTAAAATAGATGTAATTATATTCCAGTTAAGCAGCAAGCCATGGTGAACCTCAGTTTGTTTGATGTGGTTTCATTCAGTCAATTGCCTAAAACTTCAACTATTTTTCTGAAGCACATGCAGGCTTCTTTGCTCTGGAAATCTCAGAGGATCAATCTCCCTGAGGAGATTTTCAGTACGCCCTCATTCAGGCTGGGCAGGCATGTCTTTCATGCTGTGTTTTGATATTTCCACATCTTCTTCTGGCTGAACACAAGAAGTAGCAAAGCTGCTCAGAACTTAATTTAAAAGGTAAACTGAGCTCTTTTGAATTTCAAAAAGTCTCAGGATGGATCTTCTTTTATCAGAACCAGCTTATCCATCCCTAATTCAGCAAGAAAAGTAGGGGTCCAGATCAAAACTTTTTGATCTGGCTTCAGATGTTCTCAAAGTTCAGGGATATTTGGATCTCAGGTTTTGGTGTGGGCTCATCCATGACCTCCAATGCCCATGTCTCATTTCTTACCTGCCTACTCTCCTACACGTACATTTCTTCTTTCCAGCTTCCCTCCCCGTCCATTGCTCTTCCATTGCTCTTGATTAAAGCTTTTTTATTATTATAATAAACATAATTCCTATAAGAGATAAGAAGCTCCCCAGTGTATCTTTATTAATCCTAGTTAAGATAACACTTTGAAAGCAGACAGGGAAAGAGATTTATAAAAAGCAAGAGAAGACAGTTGCAGATCAGCACAGCAGGGCCAGAATTTCCTACATTGTCTGAATCTGTTTACAAAGAAGTGTGAGTTAAAAATTGCTGTGCATGTGAGGTCCCACACCAGTGTACATGTAACCACTTTGCTGAGTCTGAGACTAGATTATATCTTCTAGTATGGCCAATATTATAATCTTGCTGTGCTTAGGAATGGCTGCCATTGTGTTTTGTCTTGTGTGCAGACCCTTGGCCACACAAAGCTATATTTGTGGCATTAAGGTCCTGTTATTGAAGCATGAGTGTAACTTGTGGATTCAAAAAGGGAAGAGAGGTTTTACTTCAGGATGGGAAACTCATGGATACCCACCAGTAAGGCAGAATGTGTGCCAGTGTTTGCTGGGAGCTTTGGTTAGTACCAATATTAATTTCTAAATACATACAGAAAATGCAAATCATATAGTGCTATCCCAGCACTCTGAGGTTAGAAAAACAGGTTGTTATGGGCAAAAGGAACACACCATGTATGCAAAGCCAGTAATTTATTGTTGATCTAATTACAGTCTTAACAGTCTTATCAAGGAGTTATTGTTAGTTTAGTTGCAGTGATACTACACAGTTCGAATTACATATTGCAGTTAAAATGATATATGCACAAACTTTATAGTACTTACCCTCTTCTCTGGTCTTATGCTCATCCTCCCACTGCCCCTTGGTGTCCTAAGGCTGATGGTGTCCTTGCGTGCAAGGCACAGGGAGAGTTACTATGAGTCTTAAGTATCCCAAGCCCTTTGCTAGGAGGAGTATGCTGTTGGTGTTGAAGGTTCCTTCCCCTTCCTCTAGGATTTGCTAAGGGGCATTTTTATGCTGCTGACATGCTTTGCTCTTTCGTCATCGGTCTGCAGGTCCATGTTGTATCTTCATGTACTCTATACATGGTGCGTTTTACATACGTTGGATACTTCTTGGCTGTCTTCGCTACCCCTGAGACTGGTTTACACAGTGCCCAAGGTTGCATTTGTTTGCTGACCCGTAACTGACCCCAATTTATAGCCCTTGGGTCTCCTGTATTTGCCTTTGCCTGTGCTTCCAAGGCCTCTGCCCTCATCCCCTCCCTGCTGCATTTTAGTCTAGGGTCTAGGGTCTATTTCTGGTTTTCACTATCAATTAGTGAGAAAACGTCATCTAATAACAGGTGTGCTACCTCAGAGTTGTTCCAGGCTAAGCAAAAGCTAAAACCAAGCAGGTAACAGTCCCCCAGTCAATAGGGAACTGCTGTTACAAGCTGAAGCAAATCTCCAGGTGGACCAAGACAAGGCCAGACAAACCCTAAGAGGCCTGTACTGGCCACTGCAAAGCCGTGCCTGTTAGAAGCAATGGAAACACCAAATTTACTGAGAAAAAGGCTATAGATGATTGTTTTTCTCTCTGCCTGGGCTTTAGCAATTTTTCTGACTTTGGCTTCCCATGAGATCCTAGACAGGTTTCTTTGTCCTTCTGAAACCGTAAAATGGAAATAAAATATGTTGCCACCTTAATACGGTAGAATGAGAGGAAAGTGATAGAAAGTAATCAATCATTGTTATTTGTTCAAATGAGAATCTCTGGTTTGGTAAAACCAAACAAGTCAAATCTGAGGAATGACATTTTTCTGGGAAAGATCCCTGGAGACTTAGGAAAATGTGATCTGAAATCCTTTTGACAATCAAGTAAAGGAAATATTTGTTCTCTACCCAGATATGCATGCTGAGCACCACCAGCATTGTGGAATATCTTAAAGTGATTCATCCTATTCTATATTCAATTTTTCTTAAAACTGGGAACATAATCATCTACTAAAAATGGGAGGATCACCTTTTAGATACATAAACAGATAAAAAAAATCATTTCATTATTAAAGTACTGAGAAAATTAAATCATTCTCAGAGGCTAGATGAACACTGATAAAACCTACTTATTCTGGACTGATCTTGTGGGGCAAAATGCTCTCTAATGTGCACCAGAAGCAAAGATTATGGAGAGCATAACATATTGAAATCTAAATTAATCCTGCTTATTGACTGATAATATGCCCCGATCCTGGGGGAATACACCTAATTTATTACTTTTTAAATTATTTGGATTCCTTTAGGATGAGCAACTCCCCAATTTATTTTCATTGGCTAACTGCGCTGGGAAAGGAGTCATTAAATATGAATGGGGATTATTTTGTTTTGAAAAAGTATTACAAAAAATTCGGATTCAACCAGTGCTGTTTAGATTGTATGCTTTTTCATACTGCAAGGAAGTGAGAATATTTGGAGCACAGACTCTAAAAAATAAAAAATGAACATAAATGCATCGTATTGTTTCCTAGCAGACAGCTATTGTCCTCTGAGTTCTCCTCTGTTCCTGAAGCCACTCTCCCCAGAACACATGCAGTACAGACTGGAAGAGTGCTGCTGGTACAAGGAGGTGAAATCTGTTCTCAACTGCTGTCGTATTCACAAAATAGAAAAATGGCAAAAAATAGAAAATATTTTACGGTAAAGTCTTGAAGGGCAACTTACCCAGGGGGTGTTACTTGATATAACCCTTGAGGCTGACCTAGTTTTTAGTAAGGGCTCTTGGCCCTGAATGTAGATTGGCACCCTACCATGTTTGACACTGTGCTCATAATGCAGTCTAAGAAAGATACTTTGTTAGTTACAAAAAACCCACCCAACCAACCAACCAAACAAAAACTTAAATAAAATAATAATAAAATAAATTCCAAAAATGCAGTTCCTGACCTGGACAATCTTTCTGCAAAGGTGTTGTTCCTATCTGAACTCACCTCTTTTCCTATTCCCTTTGTGGTTTCCCTTTCACAAAATCTGGAAGCCCCTGCTCAGTCCATCTGTCACAAGGTACCACCTCCCTACTTAACTGATGTGCTCATCATATTAGTATTGAACTGGATTCTATCAAGTCTTTAAAGGGATGAGCATGCAAAACACGCAGTTTATGCTGTGCATAAAAGGTCAGTCTGCATTGTGGTCTGCACTTATTTCTTCTCCAATATCATACATTGATAAAGGTGTGCTCTCAGACCTATATGAGGGATTCAAGTGTCCAGCAGCCTCTAGTTTTCTCTTAAGCCTAATTTTTTTATTTACCTAATAGAATTATGCTCTTCTACCTTTGTTACAAACCATCACTGTTAAACGAACAGTGAGGCAGCATTAGGCAACTGCTTTGTATCTTTGTTTGGTCTTTGACAAAACTTCTATGGAAATCCTGTGAAATTTAATCATCTTTTATATCACCTGCCTAGAGACTGCCCTAGGAAGGAACAAAAGCTTCTCACTGGACTTGCTTATTGTTCCCTACTGCTGTTTGCAAAACCTGTTATTAACTATGCAAGTCAGCATGAACCTAGGAATGGTAAGGGAAAAGCTTTGACTGAATTTGGCCTGATGGATGACATGTTTCCCACTCCAAAACAAAATTCATTACTTCGCACAGAGTCTTTGCAAAACGCACAAGGTGTTCTTCCATAGGGTGGATTTATGATTGGAATGAATCAACACTTTGTCTGCAGTAAAAGGGAGAAAACAGACCTGCTTTGTCATACAGCCTCTTCTCCTCGTACTCTCTCCCCAAGTGGAACAAGCTATGGAGTCCAAACTAACCTACGTGTGACAGGTGAACCTTTAGGGTTAACCTCAGGACTAAGTCTGGTTAATTTGTTTTTTTTTGGAGTCACTGGAAATTCTTACCTGGGGAGATGTGATCACTGTTCAGGTTATAACTTTAGCTCCAGAGTTTGCGGCTGCTCTGACAGACAGGGCTGTACCAGGGATTAACTGCTTCCCTGACAAATGATGGCCAGCTCAGGGCACAGCTCTGGAAGCCCTGTCTGAAGAAGGAGCGACTTGCATCCTGAAGATTAATAGCTCACTGTTGTCTTTCGTTCCAGGCCAGGGTTCGCTTCTGCATCTTTTGGGGATAGAAGACCAGAGGTTTGAAAGTACTCAGGTACATACCACCTAAACCCTAGAAGAGCGCTGATGGCATTGAAGGATATTCTACACAACTTTTCTCTGCAACAAGCCCTACAATACCTGTTAGTTAAATGAGAAATACTGAAATTACATCACTTGCAAGCGAAATATGAAGAAAGGTGAATGCACTGCTAAAGGGTTCTGCATGCGTCCTGGGCCTTACTGGCAGATCCATGGCCTATATAGAATCATAGAATAATTTGGGTTGGAAGGGACCTTTAAAGGTCATCTAGTCCAACCACCCCCTGCAATAAGCAGGGACATCTTCAACTAGATCAGGTTGCTCAGAGCCCCGTCCAACCTGACCTTGAACGTTTCCAGGGATGGGGCATCTACCACCTTTCTGGCCATATCTACCACCTCTCTGCACCTCTCTTTGACTGTAGTCAAAGATGCAGATACTATGGAAGGAGTAGAAAAATGGGCCAAGCATACAGGGATCCTTCTCTGAGTGTGTCCTTCCAGCTTCTGGCAATGTGCAGTTCAGGGAATTTCTCAGCCAGAGTTCATATCCACATGTTTCTGATGATGGATTTTTTCCTTCCATTAATTTGACTCCTTGCTTTCCTGAACACATCAATGCCCTGGTACCCTGCAATAACGAGTTCCATGGGTTAATTATAGATTAAGTACAATGATCAGGGCGTGAAAGTTTCTGGAATCAGAGGCCATGGCTACAGTGGAGGTAAAGCATGATCTATTTTTTGCTTGACAATGTGTCATATTATGTATTAATGTAATTGATTATGTTTTATTCACACAGGCCTTTATTGCCTAATATAAAAGATAACAAAAAATACTGTTATAAAGACAATACAAATTGCAAATGTCCCCAAAAGACTTGTGCTTTCTCATTCTATTTAGCAAAGTTGCATAAAGCTCATTTTCTTTCTTCCAAAAAATGCAATTTTGTTTGAAGCATGAAAGTTTGGAGGTCTTGATACTGAATAGCCAGCTTCTGTTTATGTTAAATTTTCTGCAAGACAAGGAAATACAAATTGGTTTTGCAATCATTCATCAGTTAGATTTTGATTTTGTAAAATCCAAGCTGGCTATTTCAAATTCTGCCTTTATATTTCCTGCATGGAGTGCTTTTGTCTGTGACCTGTTTAAAATAAAAATTTCCCATATAAGGTTTCAAACATAAAAGCCACCATTGACTGCCTCCAAACTTCACAGAAAATCTAGCCACAGTGTATTAAAGACTCACTGCTAAGATGTTTAGGCATCATAAAGTGGTTATAATAAAAGCTGTTGAGGTTTGGGGTCAAGGTTCCCCAATGTCCTTGTTTTGACAAATGATCTTTGCAGCACTTACATATCATAAACTATGTTTAAAATTAAATGCTCCAATTAAATCAACTTGAATTTGCCCTCTAGGGTCATAAACAACCAAAAAAAGATGTGTTTTTTTTCTCTGTCTACAGCAAGAGGGTTAAGAAAGAGAGAGGGAGCAACAAAAAAGACTGTTGAAAGGCCTTTCTGATAAAAGTCCTAGTTTCAGTTTTTTACTACGTTTTATTCTGATTTGCAGTTTTGTGGCCTTTCTTACCAATTATTGGAAGCATTGCCAACAAAACAGAGGTTGCACAAGAACTTTTCCCACACTCATTTCTACCATTCTGGTTCAGAGAACCTCATTCTTAATTTTCTAGCTCAGTTGTGTCATAGAGCTGTGTTTTTACCACCCTCAAGGCAATTTCAAGATTTTCCCAGGGATTAAAGCACTTAGAATCTTATTGTTTATTGGAGACCTACACTACAGAGTGCAGCAGAAAGGAGGATAACTCTAACAGAAGGAATATATTCTGCTCCCAGAACAGCCTGACTGGTCCACCTACTGTCCTCACTGATATTATAGTGCAAAGATACTTTTATTAAACATAATGATATTAAATGGACCTGATGCGATTTAACACATTTATGGAGTCTTTCATGTCTCACTGTAGGAGGTTGATATTTAAACCGTAGTCCTCACTGAACCTGAAAGCATTAATAATCCCCTTCTCTTTGGCCCATATGCAGGCTCATTACAGTTGCTCTTTATAGTTATCTATTTTCTCTGAGGCCCTTATGCAGAAAAGAATCCCTATAGAGGAAAAAGCTTAAGCACTTGATTAACTTTAAATACATTGAAGTCAGTGCTCAAAGTTAAGCAGGTGCTTAATGCTTTCCTGAATCAGGGCCTCACAGCCTAGGGTTTCTGTCTCTGTACTGGTTCAAAAAATAATGATCTAGGATTTGATTCTGCTCTCCACTTCCTTGATACAAATCAGGAGGACTCCATTTAGATTAAAGAGCTTTGTTCATCTTTGCCTTATATCTTACATAGCCATTTAGAAAAATGGGTGTCAAACATTAGCAGCAGAGAATAGCTGAGTTTAAATAAACTTTGCATTCACTTCTGTCACAGTCATAGAAATATATGATGCAAGGAAACTGCAACTCTGAGGTAGTGGAGCATCAGCATAAAATTAGAGAGCAGGATCAGGCTGAAGTGACTCCTCTTGGCCTGACTGCATGAATTGCCTCCAGACCATTGTAATGAGGAGGGTAGAAGGGGGCTGAGCAGGGGCAGCAGGATCTATAGGCAATGCTGAGTGCCATGAGCAGGACATGGATGTAATGTGTCCTCCATGGATATCTCGACAGCCAGACCTCACTGCTGGCCAGTGTGCGTATGAAAGGAGGCCTGTGAAGACCACCTTCCCTACCCTCCTCCCCTCTGGTTACTGTGCTCCTCTCCCTCAAGAATGAGGAGGGCCTTTATGCTTCAAGGGCACAATACCTAAAATCCTGCCTAGGTCCAGTTCCTTTCCCCAAGTATGTGATATATAAAACCCAGGCAGAACTTCTCTCAATAGCTTCTTAAATCTGCTTTCATGAGGGACAAGAAATCTTCTTGTATATCCTAACTTGTTTGGATTCTCCCAGTTTCTGAAACAAACAAACAAAAAAAAATCATTCAAGTGGCCTTGTTTTTTGCTCATGGAATTATGATGTCAGCCTTGTCTCTATGACACTCTGGAACACAAAGTCAGTTGGGAGTCATCTGTGTCTCCTCAGACACTAAACTTAATCTGCAATTCCAGTAACAGCCATTTTATCAATGATCTACAGCCACTGATAAACTCCAGACTCCTCTGGTGCTGTAGATCAAGCCTACATCCATGAAATGGTATCCAACCTTGCTAGGCAAGACCTGAAGTCCTAGACTATAATCATGTACCTGTTGACAGTGATGTTTGCTTGGTCCATGATTTTGGATGTGTACTCCAGAGCTTCAGGTGCCCTTCTACCTTCAACCTTCATAGTTGATTTTTAGTGTATGATGTGAAAAGGATTTCAGGCACATTCAACGCATTTAAAGGGTAACTGCACAGTAGCAAGGGCAAATTCACCGTCTCAGCTGTTAATCTTCAGGAATGTATCTGGGTTTTGATTCGGGACAAACCAGCTGAATATTCACCAAGTGCGCGCTAACCTGCAGTATGGATGGACTGAACTCATGGGGCCAGCTCCTTAACCACCATCAAACAACACTATTTCACAGCATCAGCCAAGGGCCCCAGTTAGAAGCCGGCATCACCTACCACTGATAAAACAGGATTTATGAGCATCGACTTGCAGGCTAAACAAAAGGGCAATGAGAGCAGCCTGGAGTGAGGTTTTGGGGATTGCCCTAAGACTCAGATTATTCCCAGCACCAGCCAGGTACAGCATAGGTACTACCTATAGAGTCACAGGTTCAATATAGATGTAGTCCCTGGGAGCAGAGAATATGGCATACAAAATGCAGAGCTACCATTATCACTGCCTATGCACAGCACATGCATCTCTTACAGCTAGAAATAGTTAACAGACATAGAATGAGCACATGCAGAGCTGGTAGATATGCCCAATTGAATGAATCAGTTTATATATTTTAATCCTTCTTAAACAGGTTTATCCTCCAAAGAGTTTCTCATTTCTTCTTCTTTTCCATGATTTAGCAGCCAGGAATCTTACAGCCCTACTGTGCTTAGAAGGGGGCTCCAATTTTTTACTTCTAACAAGGTTTCCAGCAGATTTTGAATGTCATACAAGTATTCCATTTGCACATTAACTTCTTTCAGACTGAACACATCCAGAGCTAAATTATTTTTCTTGAGAGCCATAGAGGCAAAAGAGTCATCACTCCCTGTTCTGTGGAAGGCAGCATCATTCCTGAGCAAGGTTTAACAGACACTTTTCTTCTGAACACCTACATTTGAGAAACATTTAAATATTTAATTCTCTTATTACCTGCCAAGAAGACTTCCAGGTACTTGCCATTGGGTGGGAGGAATGTACAGGAATAATCCAAAAGTTTAAGTATGCATGGTTTAGGCAGCTAAACTGAAAGCAGATGAGCTTGGACTCTCAAGTCTATAGATTTGGCTACTTTGAAAACCTAGGACTCTATAAGAACTAAGCTGATCTGAGAATGGCTGTGAAATTCAAACAATCTGCCAGGTAACAAGGTTTGCTGTTGAGCATTTTGAGACAAAGAACTGAAAAGGAACAGTATTGCAGCTGTCAGAAATATCAGGACTAGATTCATTAATAATTCTCAGTAACCCATGGAAGACACAGGACTGCTGCAATCCTGAGAAATAAATGGAATGCTTATCCTGGGACCATGCTTCATGTGAAACCACTTTTAATGTGAAATTCTGTATCTGGTAACATTTTATATGCAAGCTGATTCAGTTTTCTGCATAGACATACGGCATGCTACTGAAGAAGTAGCAAATGCCAACAAAGATTATTTCAATCTGCAACTGGTAGCCAGGGTATAGTCTGTCCCACTGCATGATGAGCTCATCATACTGAGGGAAATGAACACCATACAACACTGCCTTGAAAAAGCTTTTGATGGCACTTTCATCCAAGAACAACAAACAAAAATTTGGCATGATTTCTGTCGTACATAACATCATCATCAGTCATTTAGCTCAAACATCAAGATATCCATTAGATAACTGTGTATCCAATGACATACATACAGGGAAAGACACAGGCCATATGCTGACTGGAAATTATTATATAGTAAAATCTGATACTTATTTATACTGACCTTTGTTATTTTCTTGCAAAAACAGCAATTATCCTTCCAACACAGAATTCAGTACATTTCATTAAATAATCTTGTAATAATATTAAACAAGTTTGATGCACTTGGCAATATGTTGGATGGTATAAATCAACAAAGACAATCATCAGCAGAAGTTTTGAGACACCACAAGGATCATCCTGGTACCAAAACATTACAACTGACATCCTTAGCCATCTGATGAGACACACCAAATCCTATGATACAAGTGACTCCACAGTGATATTTATTGCAAACCTCCAACATAGTCTTTTTGGGAAAAAAACACCAAAACACAACAAAACCAAAATAAAAGCACTCTACTTTGAGAACTTAGGAAAAAAATGAAAAAATAGAAGAAATAGTAAGAATTTAATTGCAAAGTTATCTAAGTATTATAACAAAAACTTGAAAATCACTGTAGTAACACTGACGGTAAAAAAATCTCAGCTGGAAAAAGGTAATTCTGAGACAATGAAAAGAAGATAGGTAATAAGAATACTTTCAGCTCCCTTGAATCAAAATTATGCTCAGATCTGGGTTTGTTAACAGGAGCTGCAATAGCCAATGCCATGGCACAGGAGATGTGTATAAACTAGAAGACATTTGATGAACCAAAAAGCAAATATGAAACAGCTGTGCTGCAAGACACAGACACGTAATTCCTGAGCTTCTAATCTTCATCATCATGTCCATACCTACAGCTCTCCACTGACTCAGTTTGGATTTGATCTGTTAGGTGCCAGTGGCCTGCAGAGAAGAGAAATGCTTATAGAACACATACAGGACTTACAGATCCACAACTCTTGGGTGGAGTTTTCCACTTACTCACTCAGATCTCTAACTTAATGAAATTTAGGTATCTGATGAGTCATTCTGCATAGTTTAATTACGTGCAGTCCCCATAGAGGTGACAGGAATGGTAAATTTCTCTGAGGACATGCAGGCGAAGACCCTGTTAGATTAGGTTAGGCTCTTCCCTCTTTCCATTGACTGTATGAGAATCAAGGAGCCCCCAGACATTGATCCAGTCCTGATAATTTAGAATTTTACTTCATATAGGAAATACAAAAGATTTAATACCTCTGTCTGCTCCATTCACACCTAATGAAACAGAGTTTCAGTAGATTTCTTCATTAGGCCTGAAGAGGGAAAAAACTCAATTTCGTTAGGGTCTGTCTTTCACCTACTGAAAGTCTGAGCACTTACGCAGCAAACATCAGCTAAACTGCTCTCAGCTTCACTGGGTCCACATTTCTTTGTCCCAGAAGTTTTCTGTAGTTGCCAGGCCATGGGATGCTCCATACCACCTCCTCAAGCAGAGCCACTGGCAGACAGGATTGCAATAGTTGCAAGACCAGAAGCAGACACTACCATGTACCCTGACTGATGCTGCTGAGACTTCAGCACAATGAAGAAGTTAATCCCTTTTCATGGAACAGTGTTTATTTTTGTAACTGGAGACTACTACAAAATATGGAATAGAAATACTCTATATGGAGTATCTCTATATATGCTATAGGGAGTATAATAGTTCTCCCTTTTCAGACTACAGCAGAAATAAATCCAAATTCAATGAATTCCCTGTTCTTTCCTGGAAAGTCCAGGAATGCATCTTTGAAATTATCCTACCGTGATCACTCTAACCTTGACATGGTGGACAGTGTCACCCTTCTCATCAAAACACAAAAAAACTCAAACAAGGGATTGTGAAGCTTTAAGGATGAGACAGCTACTTTGTATCAAGATTCAGGGGTGTTGCAAATGGGAAATTGAATTCAATGACGTTCTTTTTTTTTGAAGAAAAATGAAAACTTCACTGAGAAAGAGGAGACTTTTTAATTTAAATCTTTTTTTCCAAAGGAAAAAAAACCACTTCATAAAATAGGCGAAATAATTTTCATGTCCTATATCAGGTATTTCACTTTATATTCTGTATCTGTTATAAAAGCAACAGAAAAGAGGGAAATCACTTAGTTTTCACCTATTCCAGGGAAATCTGGACAATTTAATGAGAACGGTTGTCCATTATCAAACATTTGCTATCAAGGGTATAGAAGGAACTTAGCTGTCAAAACTTTGAGGTTCAGTATTTCAGGTTCTTTGAGAATTAACTCTGAGAGTTGCATCCCGTACTAAAAATATAAATTATCCATTTCCTGCTCACTCTTGCTGTGAAAAAACAGAAGCTATATCTATAACACTTCTAGGTATTGAAAAGGTGACTCTTTCACCTTTCTTGCTTTCAGTAGCCATGTTTTTGGGGGACAGTGGAACTGTATATTTGGCAATGGTAAAGAATGCAACAGGGTATTTTTTAATTAGGGCTCAACCTGCTTTAGTGTTAGAAATTTTGGAATAAATCCTTGCAACTCAGGTATTGTATTCAGATAAGCTTTTGGGTTTACTCTTATTTCTGCCCTTGTAGAGTTGAAGTAGTCCAAAAAGGTCATGATGACACACTTGAAAAGTCACAAATTAATATTACAATTTGACATTTGTCTAAAAAAGTGACTCAGTAACAACAGATTTGGAAGTCTGTTAGCACGATGCTGGTTTCCACCTCAACTGAAAGGTTTGTGTCTGAGACCAGGCAAGGTCACAGAGGTTAGAGGAAGGATTGCCTGCGATGGCCACAAAGCATTAGGCAACTAAGGATGAAGAGCAGCTCCCTGTCCAGATATATAATCTCCCCTGCTGTTTCAACAGCTCAACAGCATATGCTCCAAAGGGAAATTGTCTCCCACATCTCTGGCTGAAGGGGGAAAAAGTGATGTAATGGAAAAAAAGAGGCAAGAAAGAGCCTGACACTGAGCACAAGAAAATGTTTTCACAAAGTGAACTGCTTGAACACAAAGGTTAGCTATACATGTTGATACAATGTAGTCGCAGTTGGATGAATTAACGAGATGTCGACAGTGGTTTAGCTCTGTAGAGAAGGGGAAATTCTAGTGGAAGCAGCATGCTCCATGTCCATCATTTGAAACCTTGGTTAGAAAGTCTCCTTAAGAGACACTGGTATTTTTGTAACATTGATAACATATGGCATTGTATATGGCTACTAATATAGATTTTATTCTTTTTTTTTTTCTTTTTTTCCCCTCTGTGACATAGTAAACTCACTATAGCAGCTGGCAAGCAAAACAAATACACAGGCCTGAATTACAGTCACTGGGTGGACAAAACTCCAGGAAAACAGGATTCCAGTTCTCCCTAAAGCATTGGTGAGCATGGGACATCCTCTCCCCCAACGTCTGACTGCAATTTTTGGCATACTCTCAGTTTCAAAAGAAGAGATAACAGCTTCAGTTCCCTTTGCTTTTACTGAGGATCCAGCTGGAGTCATCCATCACTCAAGAAGGCCAACAGCACCAGACTACTAGGAGCTCTGTGCTACAGGAGTAAAGAAATAGTTCTGACATGGTCATCATTTTCTTTCCTGGCAGCTGATGTATTGTGGAAATTTTCATATTGTGCAAATTCTGCCCCAGAAAGGCAAAAGTACAGTTTTCAATCCTATTTCATGAGAGCTGGAGCAATAACTTGTGTTCCCCTTGTATTTCCTTTCTTTCCTCTGTAGTACTCAAGTACTTTATAAACAGAGGAATCATTTATATGTAGCACAGGATCTGTTCTAATCCCCATGTATTAGTAAAGTTAACACAGCTCACTCTATACTGCTGTTTGCACAGCTGGATGTGTCAGATAGAATAAGTTCATCCTTTCTAAGATGAGCTTAAATCCACAGCATACTAGTGTCTTTCTTATTTGCACCAACCACTGTCTCACACTGTTCTCATAAGGAAGATTAGTTTTAGCAGTCATGTTCTTCATGCAACCCTACAGGTGCATAAATGTTGATAAATCACCTCAGCACACTGTCAGATCTGAGTGTTCATCTTCAAGCCACAGAATGTGTCTAATTATAAATAAAAAGTCATTGAGATTTGTATTATGAAACCTACAGCTAATGACTCATTGATGGTACCTTACACTCCCCTGGTCAAAATGGGTGGCACTTTCCATGACAAAATAAATCAGTTTACACAGGTAATCATAGATGTGTGGAATTAGGAACATGGGCTCTGCTTGCACAAAGATGACAAAGTTACCTCCAGAGAGTTCCTAAAGGTTTGTTCTTTGCAACAAAAATCAAGGAAAGTCACGTTCACCGTCATGGTCCTGCCCACCCAGCCATTCTCGCTACCCCAGGGTGAGATGGGATGGATGCTGAAGGAGTGAGGGCTGCTATGCTTTACAGAGCGCCATGCAGATACAAAGGATGGGACTTAGGTCACAGCTTAAGACAAAAAAAAAAGCAGATGTCTGCAGGTAGCTGTCTCCATGCCAGCTAGAGTCCAAGCCCTCACTGCGCTCAGTGGAGATTTGGTCAGGACAGTCAACGGCATCTCAAGAGTGGCTCAGCTGACGAGCCACTGTAGCAGGAACCTGTACCAAAGCATAGGTACATGCTACCAGCTGGAATGCCCGGGGTTATCCAGAACACCTATGTGGGGGTAGCAGACATCACACACCACGTCATGGTGCTGCATCAGAGGCTGAGGCCCAGCCATCTTTATTTTGAGACACCTTTTATGACACTAAACACCTCTGTTTAAGTAATTGAATTCCTCATACTTTAGGTGCTGTCTGGTTTAGGGTGAACTGAATCATTCTGTAGGCTGCACTGACTGTCTTGACTTGATCGCCATCAGCTCTCATGAGAGTTCAGACACACAGTGCACATACTGAACCCCTTGACATTAAATGCTGATGTCATAGTCAGCAAGCTGAATCCTGTCCTAAGGCACTGTGTGCTGCAGGCATGCCATAACTGTGTATTTTTAACTTTTCATTATTCATGGGCAGACTGTCTGGTTTGTGAATAAGTTGCTTTACAGGTGAAGACATACCCAAGCAGCCTCCTTTTGGAGAAAGCTCTGGTCCATCAGAGTATATTACTTTAATTTCAACTCCATAGGAGGTGGGACTGCACTGCTCTAGGACCTGAGCTGCATGTTTGTTCACTGCTGTACCTAAGGACATAAAGCCCCCACAGAACCAAAGAAGGTGGGGAACATGGTTCAGAGACAGAAAAGGTGGGTCTCATCTCACTTAAATTAGTTATTGAAGAGAAACAGGATCCTACATGTACCACGATGGTCAGCTATTAGCTGCACTGAGTCAGCTCTCCATCATCATTTAGTCATTATGCAATGATGCACCATTTAGCCATTGCGCAAGTCATTATGCCCTAAGAAGTTCCTTCAAAATCAGAATTGTCTTCCCAGCTCAAGTAAAAAGCCTGTTTTCTCTCTTTTCTTCCCCTGGCTTGACCATCTAACTCCACAGCTTCCTCTGCTTTCTTCTGTAGTCTTCACATTAGTCCTCTCAACCCTTCTACTACTATGTGCATCTCATCCCTGTGTTGATGACAATTTTACCCTGGCCTTTTAGGTCTGAGGTTCCCAAAATGGCCACACAAACTTCCAAAAGGACTGTGTCTATACTGTAGGACATGGTGCTGCATGGCATTAGGTAATTAACGTTGACTCCTGACTCTACCTTGGTAGAATTTTTTCACTTAAGCTGGTTTGAAATAGATTTTTACCTCAGTGATTGTCCACAACTACTTCAAAATGAGTTCCATGCAGGGAATGTTTTTTAATTAGTTAAATCTTTCAATTTAAAAATAAATCTTAAAAAACTGAGCTTGGACACAAAAGTTCCCTAAGACAAAGAAAAAATAAGAGTTTGGTAGCAGTCTGTATCCCAGAGCTGTACAAGGTTTTTCATAGTTAATTTAAAAACAGGCATTCTTTTAACTTCAGTCTCCAGTATTTGCATAGCCAGGATGAACACAGTAGGTAAGTGGATAAGTAGATTTTTTTAGAGCAGGAGAAAAAAATTTTCTCGGAGTGACATTTTGAAGTATTTCATGTTCAGATTCGATTCATAATCAGGGATAAACATGAACTACTCTTATATTTATCGCATTGTTTAAGGGGAAACAGATCAAATGCCAAATAATTGCATCTGTGCCAAAAGGTAATTTTATATTCCTTGCTGAGTGAGACAGAATAATAATTTCTCTGTTTTCTCCAAAAGAAATTTGATGACAGAGCAGGAATCAATGAACAAATCAATATACAACCATCTTCACTGACAGTTTAAGAGGAACTTCTGGCAGTCCTTACACAAACAACAGTACACTCTACCCGGCAAAAAGTTAAAAAGCAAACTTACGTTACTTGTGAAGCATTGACTTGAAAAAGTCTCTGGGTGTCTCAAAGGAAACTTGAGGAAGACCATTAGTGTATGATCAGCAGAGGTGGTTCACTGAGAGGGGAGAGAAAATGGAGCTTCAGGCAAAATGGAAATAAATTGTTAGGCACCTACTGTGGCCTGTGAAGCTAAGAGAGCTAAGAGAGAAAATCAAAAACATGCGATGAAGTGAAACACTTCTGTGCTTGCGTATATAAAGTGATGCCCACTGCAATATGACTTTATGATTTTAAGGAATGAGAGAAAAGAATATAGGCAAAAGGTAGCAGAGATACTGAGTATTTGACTGTGACGTATTGTATCCCACAGAGCCTTACCTAAAACGTGAAATCAAATTGGCCTAGGTAGGAGCATTGCCCAGTACAGCTGAAGTGTCTGAACGCTGAATAATGATTGCTAGTGACATTACAGCTAGGTGCTGATTTGGGCGATGGTGCAAGATGTGTCCTATCAACAAATTCACAATCAGCAGTGAAGCAGGAGGATAAGGGCACAAAAATAACACAGCTTCAGAGATTCAAATGTGGGCAGAAAATAATAAATTAATGCTCAGTTGAAACCATTTCCAAAAGAATGTATAAGGACCCTGAAAGATCACTTTACTAGATAAGCTTCCCAACAGAGACCTTGTTTTCTTATGTGTTTATATCAAGTCGAGAAAAATGCAGTCTTAATCCTGAACTGATGTTAACTGTGGCAGTAAAAATGCTATTACTGACAGAAACCTTGATTCAGGAGAAGAGATAAAGGTGAAGGATAAAAAAAATGCCAGGATGATCATGTCATGAGTAGCAAATCCATAAATGTGTGATCTGAATAGTGTTCATCTGAAGGAAGAAATTGGGGCAAACTTGAGAAAACATAATTAGAGAGTAATTAAAACCTACTTATAAGATAGATAAAAACATTGTAATAAAACCTCAATGTTTTACATTTCCTCTCTGAAAAGAAATATGTCAAACTATTATATCAATTTTAATTCTTTTACGTCACCAGTGGTTAAAAAATGCTCAAGCAGCCAGGTGAAAATTACTACCAGGTGAAAGACTGGGGAGCTGGCAGAGAGCTCCCCACGCGCCGGGGCGCATTGCTGAGGGAGGCAGGAGGGAGACAGTGCAGAGGAGAGGTATCACCAGCTGCTTCTTTCTTTTGAGCCATTCAGGAGGGTGCATGTCGGAGCAAGCCTTGCTTTCTGCCTTGTATACCTCATGTCCTGCACACTGGGAATCTCAGTCAGGCAACAGAGTGTAAGTCAGGGGCTGAGTGCCAGTGCAGGCATCCGTCTAGTTTATCATTTTGGCATTATTTTAAACACAGCTGGCAAGGGAATGCTGCAGAACCCTCGTTGAGCTAATCGGCTTTTTCTACCAGGGCAATCCCCATTTATAAAATGTGGTTTCCATAATAACCCAGTGAATAATCTCTGGGAAAAAAAGCACATCCCTCTCATGCATGAGAATCACCCATCAAAGCAGAAGGTGAAGTCTGATGAAGTCAACCTGCAAAGCATAATGAGTATAACACTGCATCAGCAAGGTTTCCTCGAGGACATAACTACGGTCAGAAAATCATTATACCGGTCGCTGTTAATAAGAGGGAGGAAGAATGATTCACAAACAAGTCGCGTAACTTGCCTACAAGAGCACCGCGGGGAGGAGTCCTGTTACTCATTACGCTGCGTGTCAGCTCCAACGAGGCCAGAAGCGCAGCAGAACAATGCCTGTGACGTCTTGGGTGGCCAAAGGTTTCTTACATTGTTTTCACATTCATTGTGCACTTGAAATTTTCTCAGAAAAGAAAGGAAGTCTTTGGGCCTGCCTGTAAGAGGCTTACTCCCTGTATAAATTATATGGCACACACTTCAATTACACATAAATGTATATATACACCTTCACCAGCCCACAGAAGAAAAGAGAAAGCATCCATTTTCAGCACTCTTCCAGCTTATCGTTCAGAAGAGATGTGGGAAGAATACTTAGGCTTATAGCATGGTTGTCCCCTATTCCTCTTATTTGTATTTAATTTTGCAGGGACAAGGTTCATTTTGTGCACAGTCCCAGAAAGGAAAATTCTTTTATCCCACAGTTTATTATTATAAATGCATGTGGAGTATGTCGTATGGTTTTTCAGGCTGCATGGAATGAAGTGAAAAGGAGTTTTCAATCTTTTAATGCTCCATGCTTGTGGAAGAGGCATAAGAAAATGGTCCATGGGGATCCTATATTATTATTTGAGGGATTTTTATTTTTCAGGCCTGGTCAGGTTTTATGACTGGCACGTTTCCGAGAATGCACCTCTCAAGCACTGAGGTTTATAATGATTTCTCCTTACGTTATTTATCTCACTTTTCCAGTTGCAGTGCATTTATCCTCACACAGACAGAAGCATGACAGGAGAGGAGAGGAGACGTCAAAGAGATTCTGCCAAACAGAGGAATATGGATTTCCCGCTCCCCTCCCTGAAGGATATTTTCAAGAAGATGCAAGGTTTTGCAATGCACAAATATATTAGCAGTGCAAAGCAAACAGGAAAGGCTGTGACATTTGCTGAAGTTCTACTAAACTAGCTCAGGTTGTGTATAGAGGGGGAAAAGGATTTGGGGCCTGGCAGTTTGCCCTAAAATGCACACATTTTACAGGCTGTCCTCTGTGCTTCCCTGGTAACTTCTCTTCCATCTACTGCAACACAAAAAATAATTTGCTCTCAAGCAAAAGGTGAAAATACAAAACAGTCAATGCTCACCTGATTTTTGCAAAATGTAGACTTGTCGGATTATTTGCTCCCTCCATTTTTCTTTAGCTACATAGCACAGCAGTTAGTTATTTTCAGCATCTCTCTGCTGGAACCCGGGCTGGGTAAATAATATAAAAATTTATCAGCAATTCCAACTCCTTTCTTTAAATACTCACACAACAGATTTTTGAACATAACATTTGGGGAGGTGACGTTGTTTATGCAAGAACATATTCACTCTGAGACAGGATATGGGACTTGACTTAACAAAAGTTATTACACAATATGATGGCAGTGAAAGGCAGTCGAACACAGTCTACTTAACAGTCAAATGTTGAGTCTTACATGCTTTTGTCCAAGTCAGAAAAAAACCACAGATATTTTTAAACTTTAGATCTACCTTTATGAACTGGTAAAATCCTAGATGGGGAACAGAGAAGCCAGTATTTTGTACAAAAAAGGATGAGAAAATATTTTCAAATGAATTTTCAAAGGTGCTAAAAGAGTTAGGTGCTCAAATCTTACAGGTTGGCATAAGTAGATTCTGTAAGCCTCTTTGCAAATCACAGCTGTAATATCCGCAAAAGGACTGTTTTGCAGCCAAGGCATTTAACTGGGACTCAGCAGATCTGAGATTCATGCCTCAGTTTCTCTTTCTGTGAAGCAGTACTGAGGCATCCTCAGCTGCACAGAGGAGGTCATTGTAATGTTGGAGGGGCACACACTTATTTAATGAAATTAAATGTGGAAAGTGACTCTAAATTATTAGTTTAATGAAAACTTATAATGCTAATTACTCAGCAGAAAAAGAAATCAAGCAGGACTTACTGCTTCCCTGGTAAAAATATGACATAGAAGACATTTCCTCAGAACTTTCAATAAGGCAAATGTTTCCTCCTCAACAGGAAAAACTTAGTAATTATTATGTTGAAATAGCTTCACTCTATGAAGTAACATCTAACCTCATTAAAAAGAGGCAGGAACACAGACAAAATGGGAATGTGCATGATGTCAAACAATATTACCACAATGTGAGACTGGTCACAGAAGCAACACCTGGCTGCCAGGTATCACTGTCAGGAGGGCTGAGCAAGCTCATCATGCCAATAAACTAACTGAAATTGGAGACAGACTCATCTGTAGACTAAGCTAAACATGAACTGGGACTTCAGGTCTCTTAATTTTGCTGTGATGCAAAGCTTTTGGCTTCAAAAACCTAAAAGATGCAGATCTGCCTGACAGTGGGTGCTTCAGGTGGAAGTGGGGATGACTCAGGCCAGCTGCCTCCTGGGTCTCCCAGCGAGCAGATGCTGAGGAGCCAGCTTTTGGGTCCTCTACACAAGATTGCACCATCATTCACCCTCCAACGGGCTAACCCAACTAATCTACTCACTGAGAGAGGGTCTTGCCTGTCCTTCTCCCTCCAGCCCTCCAGGGAGGCTAGCCCTGGTTCTGACATGCAGTGAGGGATACTTTCTAAACCTATGCACTGTTTATGAAGGAAAGCAAAGAGGCTTCCTTTTACCCTCGTTAGTCCTGGCTGATTATAGAGTTTGGTGCTCTGGTTTTCTTCAGGCATACCCTGGACTCTGATCTCAGGGCTGCTTGGTAGCAGCACTGAGGAGAAGGCAGTGCAGCAGTGCCTCTGCTTTCCCTACTAGTGACACAAAGGTTGTCACTTGCCACAATGAGGCTACAGTTCTCCTGGAACCTTCAGTAGGTCTTTCCCTGGATTCTTCAGAGCAAAATATGTAGAAATCTATTCAAGAGAAATGCTGCAGAAAAGTAGCCCACAGGAGCAATCCCCTGGGAAAGCCAATGCAAAACCAGTGCAGAAAGATTTTTGCAACCACTCAAGGTTTCCTAGTGCCTCTGCTCCAATAGTCTCCTTTACTTGGGTCAGTTACATCCCAACACAATGGAAAGTTCTCCTAAAATTTCTCTTGACATACTCATCACACAGCTCATATACTCTTTCATTTTTTCACAGTCTTCTGGACTACATTAAAATAACTTGGCTCCACTGGGGACATCTCTGATTACTCATTTTTAGGTTAGTTCCTAATTTGTCTTCAGAGAGGAAAGGGGTTCAAACTTGAAATCTGAATCTTCAGGGAGTATTCAGACCTGGGACTTGATTTGCCTTCTTAAGTAAACGATCCTGTAATCCCAGCCCTTTCTCCAGAGGAGACACAGGGCTCGCCATGGTTGTGGCTTACTGTCAGCTACCTGCCCTCATGTCCCGGTCTGCCTCAACACCATGGCCCCAGATTTACAGCTAAGCCAAAACATAAGCAAAAGGGAAATCATGCCAGTTTGCACTGTCTCCATATTAACCTTGATTTTAAATATCTTTGTTTCTGCAAGAGATATAAGTCATTTCTCCAGATCCCTCTTTAAGCACAGGGTGTTATATTTCAAAGGCACGTTAGGCTTTCTTCCTGTCTCTGGTGCCCAAACAGGATGAATCTGCATAAAAGGATGTCCACAGATGAGAAAATAGGACCAGGTCCACTGGTACCTTTAGCTTGTGCATGAGAGAGCTGAGGGGGTAGTTCATCTGCAGTTTCCTTGTATTTGGGCCAACTCTAACTGTTGGCAGTAGTCCCAGCATAGATGAAAACAGTTTGGGTATTAGCAAGGTATAGCTGGAACCGAAAGCACAAGAACTGCAAGAGACACCCTATATTCCCTGGATGTTTTTCCATCTCAGCTGGAGAAATCAGATCCAAGTCTCACCCCTTTACTCCACTGAAGTGGTTCAAATTGGAATGTAGCAGGCAAAAAAAGCAGAGCAAAACAAAAAAAATCCCACAAAACTACAGCTTGTAAAGATAAACAGTTATCGGGATTACCAAAACAAAGCACTGAAAGGTAGTGGGTAACTTTGGATCAGATCAATTCACTGGAAGCTCTAAATGTTTCTTAGGACATGCTCAGAAATGTTCACCCAGTGGCACTGAGTGTCCTGACAAACCAGTATAACCATTACAGACTCCAGTGACTGGGCTATGGTTCCTTCACCTCCGCTGCCAGGACGGAGCTGTTCATTCATCCAACTACGGGAGCACTTTCAAACCATAACTAGCAGAAGACACCTAGCTGGAGCTCCTGTGAAGGTCCAGTTGCACACCCACCTCATTCATGTGTGCAGTTCTGACATGTGTGTGCCCCTATGCATTATTCAGAGTATTAACCGGGCAATGCCCAGTTGGTCATCCGTACCTACACACACCTCACACATGTACATGGTGACAGGACTTTACATGACATATAGGAACATAACTCTCTGCCTTTGATACTTGGGCCTCCCTTTTGAAATATTATTCCCAAATAATTCATAAATGACTGGCAGAAATATATTGGTATAAAACATGAGGGTAAAATAAATGGTGTCAAGTTAATTAAAATGCAGAAGTACCCATGCCATCCTCCAGGCCTGGGAGAAGACTGATCGAGCGGGTGAGCCCACAAGATGGAGGGTCACTTTGTGTGTACGTTTGGAGGTCTCACACACCTCAGGGCATCCTGGCAGACTCCAGTAAGGCACTCCTGCAGCGGGAATACCTTTTTACCTCTCCTGTCCCCTTTATAAAAAGACACATTGATCTCCTCCTTGTATTTACAGCAGCCTTTACTAGCTGCATTGAAACATCACCTTGAGATTTGGTTCAAACACGGCAAGTCCCTTGAGTTTTTTCCCCAGCTGTTAGGGAAGAAAAAAATTGTTTAAACACTCACTTCAGGGAAGCTGCAGACAAAGGCATTACCTCTTCCCAGATGTGGATTCTGTCTGACTTTGAAGTGAATCTATTGAGCTATCCTTGAGACCATTCTGCATGTTCTGTCATTATGTTAAACCATTAATTGTCCTAGTTTCCAACATAATGTGCATTACAGTCATTAAGATCCACTGTTGTGGCAGGTTTTTCTCTCTAGTTATTCAGTCTACTTTAAAAAGAAATGTATTATTTGAGTTTCTGAGGCCTTGAGTATTTTCACCTGTCCCATGGATATTTGCCAGTTAGTCTAGTAGAATCAGGAATCAGACTTAAGAGGTTCCCCTGGCATGAAGAAAGATTCACAGGTAAAAAGCCTAAAATTACAAAGCAGACATAAATATTTTAATTTCTTAGATTTAAAGGAACGTGCTTGCTTTTCTGGGAAGTCGCAGTTTAACTTTACTGCCTGCGCTTTAAAATGTTATATTGTGCTTTAGGTGGCCAGCTCCATACTGACAGGCTGATTAATGTCTGGGATAAACAGGAGTGTTCCTTCAATGGTTGAAAGGTGTAGATAACCACTGGGGTTACTTTGTTTTTTCCAGAGTAGTACCCTTTTTCCAAAACAGTCTTCCTCAGTCTTGTTCAAACCCTCCCAGCTTTAATACAGCACAGGCCACTAACAGGGATACTGAATAGCACTAATAGGGATTTCAGGGATACTGAAATAAATCTCCAGCACCTTCCTCAACGGAGATTAGAATTTACCCCTAAATTTGCAGCTCAATATCAGCTCAATATTCCAGTTTTGTTTTCTTTTTTAACCAGAAGGTCTGTTATGTCCCCACAATTCTCCTGGCTGGTTCACAACTGGAGAAATACGTAAGAGGTCAGAAAATTTATTTCACTGCTTCAACAAGAAATTAATAGAATTGATTAGCCACAGTATCTCAAGGCTTAGATCCATGCTTTGCAGAAGAAATTCATAATGTCCTGAAAGTTGAAATCCTGAAATATCATTTCACTGCTGTGAATAAGACCAAATCAGCTATTCGTTGCACTCAGTAAAGATACAGTATAGTGAACAGAATGATAAGCCTAGCTCGCTGTTAGCACTGTAACGAAAGCAGCAAACCATGACAAGGTTAATCCCTGCCATTAAGAGTGACTATAACACACCTTGTTGATATTAATAAGGTCTTTGAGCTTTATTTTATAAAAGGCTTAATAAGTCATAGTGTGAAGTTGACCCAAATGCTGCTGACGCTTTTCTGTCATCGTATGATATGCCTACTTTGCAACTGGTAGAGTAGGATGCTCTGTAGACTCTGTTTCTTAATCAGAGATTAAAGCAGCTACCATGGTTGTAGATATGGAAAACTCTAAGAAATAGTGTGCCTCTTACAGAGTTTTATAGTGTCATTCAAGACCTATTCTGAGACCCACAGCAGTCTATGGGACTCACAATCATGAATCTAGCCCCTGCAACCCTTCTTTCCTGAGTTTCATTTCTCTGCTATATAAATGAAATATTGTCAGCATTACACTTTTACTTAGTCCATCCCCTTATTGCTAATAAGCAGACAGGATTTTTAATGGCATTGAAATCTAGCAAGATTAAAACCCCTAAGAGAGCAAAATGTGTGCTTGAGCGGTCACCCAAGAAGTATTCACTATCACAGCTCTTACCAAACTGCAACTGTGAATTTTTTTAAGTGCAAAATTTAAAGATAAAATGCAAACATTTCCTAGCAAATTGTGCACTCCACACTCTTAGGGTTTGGGGTTTTTTTTGACTGTTCCCTGAAGTCTTATTAGGTGTCGTCTCTGTCCAAAACTGTTCCACAAACAATTCATAAAAGTAGTCTGCAGATTGTTCACAAGCAATCTACTGGATGTGTCAACAAACTGGTAGCTGAGCACTGTTGACTGGTTTTCATGCATTAGACACATTATATTTACTGGGGTTTTTTTCCTACAGATAAATCACTGGTATAGATACTCACACCTACCAGTTTTAAGGTACAAAGCAAAGTTATTCCTGATTTGCCCAGCAACCCTGTAAGAGAGAGCTTCCAGTAAAAAAACTGTGAAGCCAAGATGTCATCCTTAGCCAAACTTCTCCAAAAAGTCATCACTTCAATACTGTAAGTCATAAAGTAAAACCTAGTTATGGGTAGGTACTGAGAAGAACAGCAGGAACAAAGTGGTAATATGCTACCATAACTCCTTGCTGCATTCTTATCCTGGCTCACTTATATCTCATCAACTTGTTTTTTCCTTATTTATTAAACCGTGAGATCTTTGGAGCTACATTGTGTTTGACATACTGCTTCATGCAATAGGGCTCAACTTGGGGCCATGCAGGTGTTAAATTTACTGCCAGGTTAAATGCCCACCAACACTCATGAGTATTTGCTGTGAAGATGAACACAAAAAGGAGGATGACTACAGCTGAGAAGAAATCCTGGGTTTTGCTTGTTTGTTGTTTGTTTGCTTGGGTTTTTTTTAGGCAAGCAACTTTCTTGGTAGGAGAAAGCAGAAAAGCTTAAACTTCTTGATTGACAAATTAAAAGTAAAGTAGCACACGAAGGTGACTAGATGACCTCTGGCAGGATAACATTTTCTCACCTGCTGTTCTTGTACATTTGCATGCTCTTGCTCTTGGTGTATTGCTCTTGCTTTCTCCTCTCCCCAGTATAAAGTAAAAAGCTCCTTTCTGAAATTTTTTTGGCTGCTATCTCATCAATCCTGCTCTAAGGTAAGCAAGTCATAATTATGCTGT
The DNA here is from genome assembly GCF_047370975.1 of Nipponia nippon. NCBI lineage: Eukaryota > Metazoa > Chordata > Aves > Pelecaniformes > Threskiornithidae > Nipponia > Nipponia nippon. The sequence continues at coordinate 141,982,195 of NW_028262290.1, read as the reverse complement.
AAAACAGACAAGGGAAGTGGCTGTGAAGTGTATTTTTAAGCGGTTTCTGATGGCTATGTTGTACATCTTTGTCTCCAGGGGAGCCCACTTCAGTCCCACCTCACAGTGCCATTAACATATAAGCCAAAACAGCCCATTTCTTGGGATACACAGGGAATACAAAATCAAGGAATACATATACCAGATGGAGAATGGCAGCTTCACTGCCCTTTGCTTCACTGGTTTGTTGCTAGCAATCTTTGATTCTGCGTATGTGAAAAATTGAGTGCAAAATGCCGCAAATTGTTGCTGAAATATTTATGAACACAAAAATGTAATGATAAAGTTTCAGATGCTGTTAGCATCATGAGTAACGCTATGTATGTGACCTTCTCAGCACAGCTCACTAAGTGCCACTGGAATTTCTGTTCAAAAATTATTCACCCCAGCAGAAGGTCATGCCATCTTGCTGGGTTAAGTCACAAATTTCCGAGAGAGTGTGTGAGCATGTATTTGGGTTTAAGGAAACAACCCCCTCCCAAAAGTTAATGATGGAGGTTGTTACAAGGTCTAAGCAAAGCAATTATTTTAAACTACAAGCCAACAAAACTTTCCCTTTGTTTGTTTTTCTCCGGGTTGTCCTTGACTTTCAGAGCTGGAAGACAGCTGCAGGCAGGAGGGCAGCCAAGCTAGCCAAGGAGGAGCTGCAATTAATTTCTAAAACCCCTCTGAGCAGTGCAGGGAGGCACATGAACAACCCTCATGAGTCTTCAGTAGGGAATAACGCACCCATATATGTTTTTTAACATGGTCTGCCCCTAAGTTCACCTGCTAAATCAAAGGCAAGTCCTGGTGGAAAACAAGCAGGAAATGAGACAATGCCAAAGATAAGGTTATAAAGGAAACTTTGGAGGGAACAACATGAGCAGCCAATAACTGGGGACCACATCTGCCTGACGGAAATCCAGCAAGTAAGATTTACCTTTCCCAGGCAGAGCCCAAGAACAAAGGGAAAACTGAAACGCTTAGAGATATGCAAGAACTGGGAACATGGGTTTTCAGCACACGCACAGAGGCACCCAGTAAAAAAGAGAAGGCTGCTTCCCATAACCAGAAGTGGGAGCAAGCAGGGGGAGCGAAACCTGCTATTGTGTTAACCCTTTGCTGTGCATAGAAGTAATGCTTTGTGGGAAATAAACTGTTTTTTCAGAGATGTCAAACACAGACAAGAAAAAAGCAGAAATGACCCCCAAAATCCACCCTGATAACGTTCAAACAAACTCTGGGTGAAATGCATATTGCTTCACCACCCTGACAGATTCATCAGGTGAGCTCCTGATCTTGCTTCTGCTCCTGCTGCTACTCAAGCCTTCACATCGGGTGAAATGGGTACAGAGGTGTTCAATGGCAACTTGAGATCTCTGTGTCCCCATCCATGGGCTCTGACTGTTTCTCAGAGAAATCGCTAGCTCAGCTCACGAAATGGATGTATTTTGTTTATTTCCTTCTCCTGCCACTCCTGGTACTGGATTTCCCCCCGCTGCCAGCGCAAGGAGGCTGGTGCACTGAGGCAGACCCCATGGCTGCTGATGGCAGCACTTCTGCACAAGTCCCGTATCAGGTGACAGAGACAATGGTGAGAAGGAAACACGGAAAAGAGAGAACAACTGGTGGAAAAGGAAATCCAAGAAGGAATAAACAAAAAAGCGGTGAAAAAGGAGTAAAGGGGAGAGCAGAAAAAGCCATGTGAAAGGGCACAAAGAAAAAAAAAGAGAGCATTCCACTTTACATTTTAGTCCTCTTCTTTATCTCCCACCTGTTTTTTTTGAAACATTGCATAGTTTCTGTGACACAGAATAGCCAATATAATACCCTTGTTCCTTTATACCCTCAGACATAATGCCTGAGATCTGTATTTTTTTGTCATCAAAGAATAACCAAAAATAAAACCAGTATGACAAAAGAAGTAGGACTGGATCAGTATTTTGGTGCAATGGTCTTGAAAAATGCCTAAAGCTTCCAGACTGTCTTACAGAAACCTGGAATGTCACGTTTGCTCTTCAGTCATTTCACACTAACAGAATGCAATATGGCCCTTCTCCTGGCCGGAAAACCTTTTGTAATAACTCATACTCTTTTTTTTTTTTTTTTTTCTCTTTTCTCCAAGGTTTCTGATAAGCATGGAGAGAAAATGATCTAACACGGAGGAAAGAAATGTATGCCTACATTGGGGACACCTAGGTACTATACAAGGTAGTACATACATATGCATGCAGAATGCAATGCTGACATTGGATCACTCTGTCTGAATGTCATAGTCAAATGCATCTCAGTGCCCCATTTCAACTTAGATTGACTAAGCAGTCAAAAGTCTGATTTTAGTTATTTTGTTGTAAAGCTAGCTAATTTTGTTGTGGTGCATATAGTTACTCCAAATATGAAGGTAGAGAGCAGGTGGGAATTTCCTCAAGATTTCACCCAGAAATATTTCCAGCCTAGATGAACACAATATAGCCTAGAAAGTTGACTGTAATGTTAAGTTGTGATGCCCATAAAAATAATTTTTAATTCATTTCTCTGATCTTCAAAGTCACTTTGTCATTGGTGTATCTCAGGTTTTGTGTTCTCTTCCCAGTATTGATTACATACTTAATTTCCAGCAGATTAAAAGGTTTATTCTTGCTAATCTATTTTCTTCTGGTTTAATGGATTTGGGCATAACAAATTCAAAGATGGTCTTTATTCTCAGACTCCAAAATATGCACATTAGAAGCATATAAAACAACTCAATCACACTGCTACACAATTCCTACTTAAAAATCTATTTTTCCTTGATGTAAAAAGGGAACAGTTGTATATCAGCATTCATATCAAATGAATCTTATTCCCGCAAACTTAGCAGAGATTTAAATAATGAGATATGTCACATTTTGGTGTAAACAGATCAGAAAACTGGTGAAAAATGGTGAAGTTGTGCACTTTATTCTAATTTGGCAATATTGGCAAAGGTGATGTCAGAGAAAATCTCCCGATAAAAACTGCTGCTATATAAGCTGATGTAAAGCAAACATAGTAAAGATGTTGCTATGTATTACTTAAAGAAAGCAGGTGATATCTCAGAAGCAAGGAGATTTACTACAAACTTACTGAAAGATTTGTAGCTGTAGACTGATAGGATGTGTAGCCTTCAATTCTCTAAGCATTGTATGCCTGAGGGAGCTTTTGTTGACTTGAATAGATTTGCTCCCAACTGGTACCAGCCTAAGTGAAAGAATCAAGCTCTGTGTAGAATGTAGACATTCTGCTGGTTAACTAAAAACCTGAGGGAAAATTATATGACGGCATTCCTCATATTTTCTCCACCCCTAAGATGTTTCAAGATATGATCAAATGCAATGCAAGATGCTTAATCTTATTTGCATATTTTCCCATCATTTTATGCAAGACACTGGAAAAAAGTTGCATAAAGCAAGTATCGCTTTGCCTGGATAATAAATGTAAACTATTTTAAGGTGTGTTCAAGGACAGTTCTGCTCATTTCAGACTTCCTTTGGTAGTTCAGGCTTTGCAGTTTTTTCAGCCACAATTGTTATGCAGGACACAGACAGCTATTGAAAATTTCATAACATTTGTACTTGAAAAACACAAGAGGGTAGCAGTACAAGTTTGATTACTTTGGTTTAAACTATATTAATGCTACAGATTTTTTTTTTTTTGTAAGTGTAATTCATTTCTGGCTTACTTGTGGTGACTTGCAGAGTGGTTAATTACTGCTTGGAGGCAAAAATTGTGGCACAGAGGTCATTAAAAAAAGAAAGATTTAGGGAGTGCAAAAAAAGCCAGTTTTTTAGAACTGGTTCATTTGTCCAGAAGGGGATACATTTTTATAGCATGCATAAAGCAGAAATATTTATCTTGAAGCAAAACCACAATATTTTCCTTTCTGTTTTTAGAACCAACGATTTGGTTGTCCTACAATATTGTTAGACAGATTTTTCATTGTTACTAGTTTCTATTACAATACTTTCCCTGCCATTGAATTTGGAAATTTGCAGGTTATTTGACATGATATTATAAATAATTCTCAGCTCTCCCTCAAATTCTGTTGATCATACATGAAGAAAATATCCCAAAGAAAATGCGGTGAATCTATCAGAAAAAGAAAAAAAATCCTAAGTATTTTTTATGTTTTAATTGCATTAACTTCATATTCCCTCCAAATAGTCTTGAATTTGACACCTGTCATGTTAATTCAGGACATTTCTTCTCATCAGCATCATGCCCAAACTTGACCACCTCCTGCTTCCCATAGATTTTATTGAAAGCTTGTAGAAACACAAGGACCTTGCAAAATTTCATCCAACAAAGTGAGTCAGGTTCTCAGGTGAGCACCTTAGCCTAATCACAAACCAAGCAAACAAATTGGTTATCTCAGAGAACTGATTAGAAACAAGATTTGCTTTTGCCTTTGGAAGCTGAGACACTGCCTGCCTGCAAGCTGGTAAAACACAGGGGCAGAGAACAGGAGTCTGTTACATCAACTGAGTTAATGGAAACCAAGGAAAAAGCATTGTCTCAAATGTATAGAAGCCCAAACAGCTTATTTTTTAATGGGAAGCATAAATACTTGTGTTTCTGGGAGTAAAATAGAGGTGTTGAATTTTGAGAATTTAACAAGAAAAATGTGTGTTCCTGGTTTAAGTGCTCAGACTCCTACCCAGAAAAAGAAACTTGTAGTGGATATATATCACTCCAGCTGGATTGCATGCAATTAACAGTCTATTTTTTTTTTTCTTCTCTGTACACAAAAAGGCACTTTTCTCCATCTTTTTCTACTTAATCCAAAGTTTAAATCAAGATGGCTGGTAACAGCAGAGAGCCGTGCCCTTATCCCAGAATACCTATTTGTTTGCCAGGATTCCACCAACAAGACACATTTCAGTGTGCTGGGCCATAGTCCGCCCTCAGTAAACTGAAGCAAAAATGAAACCATTGGAGATTTATCATAGTACCTGGCTTCTTGATGTCTTAAAGTAGTAATTTTTTATTAATTTGATGAATGTAAGGTTCAGACCTATATGAAGAACTGGGTTCTAACAGGCTCTGAAATAAATTTTGCTTTAATTAGTTACTCACCACTCCCTCGAAAATAGATATGCAGTCACAGATGCACACGCACGCATGCACACGCACACTTTGTACTTACCACTGCTGGTACAGGCTCCAGAGTTACAAGTCTGTTTTATGTGTGTATTGGATGAGATGTATATATTATGATTTCTTATTTTGCTGTAGAGTCTTTTCTTTAGGCATTTTATATGTACCTTAATATAATGCAGGAATGGCCTGATATATCAGGTCATATCAAAGGTCCAGTAGCTCATTATCCTCTGTGACTGTAGCCAAAAGCAGATGCTTAATATGAAATGTAAGGACAGCACAGAGAGTTACTGCCCCATTATACGCCGTCAGTTTCCGATGTCCTGTGACTCAGAGAAGTCAGTATAACTTAGGAAATACAGATACATGCACATAGAGGCCTTTCAGTCATTAAATTTGTTTTACTCTCTGTATATTCCCAAGTCGGATGACTTGCAAGGATAAAAACAGCTCTCTGCTGCCTCTATGGGAGAAAGTGGAAAAGCTAACCTGGGCATACTTTATGCAAACTAAATTCATCCCAGTGTACCTATACTGTCTGTTGTGATTTTAAAAAGGATATTAAGTGGTACATGAGAATGTATTTATTAAAGGGGGACTGAAACTCTAAAGGCATGTTCAGTGTGCACTCTGTCACCCCGTAGCACCCCAAAGCTGCGCTCCCATGCACCCAAGCAGTCATAGGGAACTGGGAAAGAAATACTGCTAATATGTTCCATAAGATTTTCACTGTTAAGTTTCTACTGCCTTGAAGTTGAAAAGATCAGGGTGAAAAACTGATTTCCATAATCATTATCTTTAACCCAATCTAGCTCTTAAGATTGCCCATGTTGGCAAAAGTATTAGACCCAGGTTGCTATATAGATTAAACTGAATTTCCTTGGATTGAATTATGTGTTCTGGCCTTGTTCATGGACTCACACTCCCCAATATTTTGATTTTTGCCTCCAGAGCTCCTCATTCAAACATGTAATTTTAATGAAATTATTTTTCTCTGTTTAATGTCAATATCTCCCATTGGCTGTCAAGAACATTCTTTACCACATATAGTTCATACCAAATATAGTTCAGATTCTCAGAAGTACATGTCTTACCGTGTTACTACCTCACACACGTCTTTACCCTCCTTTCCCGTCCTTACACATACCTTTCTTTCCTCTCTGTCTCTCTTTCTCTTCCATGCAACTCTGAGGGGACCAATTCCACCATTAAGACATGACACCAAAGAGGTCGCATATGGAGGCAAGAGAGTACAGAGCGCTAGTATCATGTATAATGTACGAGCACATGGGCAGCTCAAAAAGCCCGTACTCAGCTGAGCAGATGGCTTCACACCAGGGCTATCAGCCAGGAACTAAAGATTCATGTTTGACCAGAAACAAAACAGTTAAAAGATGTGGAACTATGTTGACTGTATTTAATTCTGTATATTTGGGTTAAGCCAAGGGCTTAAAACAGCTCTTTAGTCCAGATGCTGAGAACAGTAATGTATGCATTGATGTAGAATTTTGAACAACAAACCCAACAACAAACAAGTGTTTCATTTCAGGACATTTGCTGGAATCCCTCAAGTTTTCTTTTTCCTTTTCTTGCTTTGGCCCAGGAAGCACAGGGCTTGAATTCACAGCCTGCAGCCCCAGCCTCCAGCCCTGAGTAAGACAGCTGGGTGCCATTCAAGTCTGGTGTGATCTTTTAAAAGAGCAAGACCCACTAGCATTGCTCACCCTCAAGAAACAAGGCCAAGCTTATTTTGTTTCCTTGTCATGGAATTTACATCTATGCACAAATGATAATTTTTGTTTATCAAACATGGAAAGAACAGAGATACTCTAAAGCAGAATATATATGTCTGTAAATTCTTTAGGGATTACAGGGCCTAATACAGGGGGTCTCTGGCAGGAGCCTTTAAAGTCTGTTATTATTGAAATAATTTCATGGGCCCATGTATCCAGCTGCCCACTCTCATGATTTTATCAAGAATCTCCCTGTAGCGGACACAACATTCTCTTCTGGCATCTGGAGATTACATGACAATTTCCACTTGCATTTATAATGAAAAAAGCTCACAAGTTCACAAGGAAGATCTTGAAATCAGAAACAAAATATAAGCAGCAAATAAAAAGACCACATTTTTTAAAATTTATTTTGAAGTCTGTCTCACCAGAGTCTGAAGGCCTCCCTTATGATTTCAGGCTGGTGATTATTGCAAGCAGTTAAGGCTTAGCTCTGAGGCTGGCTCTGACCCCTGCAAATTTGTACAGAGCTGGGATTTAGGATCTTGGCTCCCGGTCTGACTAATCTAGGAAATAAAAGACATGTAATAGGGAAGAAAGTACTGCTTGGGAAGGAAGACGTCTAGCACCCAATGAGAGGCAGAGCCAGAAGGAATAATCTGGGTCTGACAGATGAGCCCCCACCAGAGACAGAAATGGTATCGATATCTTGGTTCCAGTACACCTGGCTGTGGTCCTCACCAGCCATAAATTGCTTTGGGATTCTTCAAGATAAAGAGACTTCCCTGAGTACCAGTTATCATTACTGTGCCATGCAGATCTGTTTTCACAGCTGGATGCCCTGATGCCCACAGCTAGTGCTGCTTGAAGCAGCGCTCATTCAAGCCACCTGCCAATGCAACTCCATAGATCAGCCAAATGCCAGGATTGAAAATATTTCTATACCTTAAAATTAGTTTCTCTGCAATTTTAATTGGACACATCAGCCTAGTTTTTGATGTCCTTAGTGACAGTTTGAAGGGCACCTCAAAAAAAGGAAACCCTGGCCAGACAGCATTGGCACTTTATGCATTGACAATAAATCTCCCCATATCTTAATTTGCAATATGAGAAAAAATATCAGAACTTTAAGAAAGGTAATTAATTTCTACACTTATAAGAATCTCCTCTGTAAAACAGAAAAATGTATTCACTCTTCCCAGACTTAAACCATTAACTACTGTTCTGAAAGAGCTTATCTCAAAACCCCTTTCCCCATTTTATTAAGTGCCAAGATTTAATCAGGCTGATCTAGGTGGAGACCAAGGGGCAGGAAAGCCCTTTACAAAGGAGATAGGTAAAAATTCATACTTCCCATTAGCCAGTTTGAAGGGGAGGGGAGTTTGCTGGCTTTTACCCTTCCTTTGGTAATTTAAGCATTTGCATTGAAGTGTCTGGGAGTTACCTCCTTCCTCCTTCACAGATAGCTCTGACTCAAGGATGTTGTTTTGGGGGACCAGGAGGGAATTTTTCCAGCTGGGCTTATATAGACCTTCAGCTCATCCTACCTTCCTCTTAGCACCAGAAAGGTACAGTTAGGGCAATAGATTTCAAAGTGTAACACTGCCATTAAAGCACTTCACGGAGACACTTAGCTCAGTGCACTTCCAGTTGCTGTCTGAGGAGACACAACAGCAAACACTGAGGAGTTCAGTGCACCAGCATGAGATCTGGAGATGGAGAGGGGCCCTGCACGTAGTCTTGTCTGCGTTACCACACTGGTGGGAACTCAGTGAACTTACGTCCTTGGAAAATAGCTGGTACATCAATTTAATAAACTGGCAGCTTATGCTGTCTTCAATTGCCTACGTGTCTGGATCAATGGCTTATTGTTCAATCCATTTCTAATGTGTTACTGGAAACTGCACTTCCATTTTTCCTGGTTTGGAAATGCAGCCACATACATATTGCTTACCACGCAGCTCTTTTTCTCTATGGATTTCAAAGCACTTTACAAAGCAGAGACATTTACAGAAAGGAGAAACTGAACACAAGATAGAGTTACCCAGATGTGTGCAGCTGATCACGGGCAGAGCAACCCAGAACCCTTGAATCCTCATCCATTTCCGAGGCACTGCAGTACCCTCTTTGTCCTTGTCCACTTTGAAAGGTAACAGAGCTTTGATTCAGTGAGTGGCAGGCTCGTTGGCTGTCGTTCACCAAATGGACATGATAAATTTTTTTAACAAAAAAGTTCTGAAAAGGTAAATTAAATGACTTCTTTACCTTGGCTTTGGATTGTTCACTGAAACTGTCAGCTAGGACTGGACCTGTAGCTGAATTTGTATACAGTGTCACAGATAGCTCATTCAGGGGAGCATCCCGTTTCCAGTGATTACTGTAGGAATGAGACACCATCTATCCACTGTGGCTGGGGGATATGGGGAAGCTGTGCCTGCTAGGACAAGGCTGATCCCTTCCAGCCAAGGCACACATGCCTTCAAGAAGGCAGGTTATATTTTTACCTTAGGCTATCTGAGAGGGGGAGCTTTAGTTTCCAGGATATTGTCTACTGGTCTGCCTTCGCTAGTCTGGCCTCTGTGGCCAGGTTAACCTGCTCTTGATCCATTGCTTTTACACACCTACAAAAAAAAATCTCCCTTTTACCTCATGGGTGAGCATGTAACAGCAGAGTCCTGCCCCTCCCCATCACAGCGCATAACCAGAGAGTGGCCAGGACGCAAGTCCTGAGCGAGATCATCTAATTATCTCATGGTCATTCATAAGCGGCACTAGAGCCAAACATATGGACTGCTCCTGCAGCCACTGATACTTTGCCCAGTCTTATAAAGGACTCGATTTCACTCCCAAAGGCTTCCAGGACTCAGCTTGTCAGCCTGCTTATCTCCTGCTACGCGTATATTGACAACTATTTTTTCCTCATCCATATATTCAAAGCAGAAGCTAAGAATGCAAAGGTTATTCACTTCCAAAACCCTCTCTCCACGGACAGGTCTACGATGTCTCTGATGATGAATAGCACCACGCTGACATGCAAATTTGCTAAATGTAACCAAGGAAACAGGGTCCTTACTAATACCATACACTTCTCAGAGCATTTGCTGGAGGCAGAATAGCATCTCTGGTATCTGTATGCTGTCACTCACCTCTGGGAATGCAATGTAAAAATAATTACATATGTATAATGAGGAATAGGAAAGAAACACATTGTATGTAAATATAGCTAGACAGTCCTCTCAATGAATGGACTGATTTGATCAGGAAAACTGATGGAGCAGAATAGCAGTACTGATTTGGCTTTGATTCCCAGTGGAAAACAAAGTAGATATGCAGGAAATATACCACTGCTCAGGCCATCTAGGTACAAATTTATTGTTAACGTATATCTGGCCATGTGGATAAGTTTAACATACAGTGGGCTGGATCATGGAGGTATAACCATCACACACTTGAAAATTTAGGGCAAGCTTATGGCATGTGTGGGCATCAGCACTATCTTAAACAAACAAACAGCACAAAAACTTGAAATCTTGAGACAGCCTGAATAGCAGAGGGGCTGATGAGAGGAACTGTGAGTTAACTAGGAGAAAGCTTGAGGATGTCCTGGTGTGCCAGTCATCCATAATATACCCAGACAAGTGCTTGCTGAAGAGGATTATCCGGGACATGAACCAGGGACCAGGACCTGTGGAGGAACTCGAAAAGGAATGAAACTTAAGCCTGGGTTTGGGTGATGCTCATGGGCTCTGTGGATGCAGCATACCTCTCATGGGTTGCTGTTCCTCATGTTTTCCACCGTGTCCATCCCAGCAGCAGGCCATGCTCAGCAGTGCTCTTCCAGCTTAACTACTTCTAGCAAAGCCATACCAGGACAGGGAAGAAAGGGAGCACTCTGACCTGTGAGAAGAGCAGAATTCATTCCTTCTTAGGAAATCTGTACCGCAGACATGATGTCAGTGTGAGCTGAGCTAACAAATGAGCCTTTGAGAGCAGTCAGAGTGGCACAAGGCAGAGGCAGGCAACCACTTGGCAGGAGAGCTGTGAAGATACAGGGTCAACATGCAGTTCTGGGGTAGCAATGGGACTGTGGGGAGGGGACCATGGCAGAGCCAGCAAACACAGAGTGGGGAGAGAAGGGGAGCTGTCTGATTGTCTGTTGCAGACTCCTGGAGAGAGTTAGATCTTTCCAGGATGAGCAATTTTTTTAATTAGAAAAATAGATAATTTCAAACAAACAGATAGCCAGGATCCCCTTGTCTTCTCTCAGTCCCTGGCATTCGTGTCCTGTCTCTCTGGGTTCTTCATTAGGTTCTTCAGGTTTAGAGCTCAGGGCTCCACTGTGCTAATCCTAAACGCAAATGATCCAAAATCTTTTAGGCAGAAGAAAACATTCTACCACTTTCTCAACAGACTGTAATATAAAGAATCTGCATCTATAGCTATTAACAGGACATCAATAAGCAAAGGAACAAAGATGTCATAGTATCATTGATAATGAATGGAAACATTTTAGCTGCTGCAAGTAAATTGCAAAAAAAAGTTTGGCCATTCAGTACATTTTGAAGGAGAACTGCGAAACTTGGACATCCACCCAAAGCTTCTGGAAATTTGTCTAAAGCATCCCAGAATGCTAATGGTAAGAAATGTCAAGAAAAAATGTCTTTCTATGGTTTCCAGTATTTCCTGACATCCTTTAGACAAGTAATACCCAAAAAATACCTGTGGTATTTTGGTAATTCCACATTTGCTCCCACAGATTCCAAGAAGTGCCAGCATGTGAGAAAATGTAAAATTAAACACTTTTCCTAACCTCAGAACGGTTTCATATTTGGCTCATTTGAGCTTCAGGGAAAAGCTGAAGTTAAATGGTATTTTCCATTAAATGTGTTGTTCAGCTCTGCTTATGACTCCTCCATGACTTTTGTAACAATCCCAATGCACTCTGTACCAGCTGAACTTCTGGCATTGGTATTTTTCACTATTTGGATAATCACATTGTGTTTTCTCAATTCATTTTCTAAAAAAGATGTTAAATAGAACAAAGCTACCTTTCTTACATAGGTCGTGACTTATACTTGGTGATGGCCTTCAGGTCCCTATCCATGTCTCAAGCCTAACAAACAACTGCAAAGATCTGTATGACTCAAAAGTCTAGCAATAGATACTAAATAATTTTGAATGTAGAGGATACTGAGTGAAATCCAGTGCAGCCCCAAAACTGGTTATATGTAAGTGCCATATGTTTATTAGGAGGCTTGTGAAATCAGTTTGGGCTCCAAGTTCTGCACGTTCATGACAAAGACACCTCATATGACATCATGATATCATCAAGTGCTATCAAGACTGGTTGAAGACTGGCTGAAATGTGGAGCAATTGGAAAACCTCTTCCACGACATAGCACTGATGCCAGGATAAAATACAAGAAAGGTGGCATGTTAGCTAGAGAAAACATATTAGCCACTAGTGATCCATGGTTTTAGGTTATTCTGTGACAGTATAAGAATTAAAGCAGTGAACCTTTTGACATCGACACAAAAAAATCAATAATTCTATGCAAAATTATAACCCCAACATCATTGTCAGTAAAAAAATCTTTGAATACTAGGCAGATAGACATTATAGAAGATTAAGGAGATTATTTAAGAAAAGTAAGACAGACCTATATAACATAAAGAATGATACTAGCAATGCCAATTGGGCTCTTTTATTTACTCTTCTTCTTAATTTACCTTGGGCCATAGTACAAGAACAAGAAAATAACCAAGGAAATGTTAAAAGGTAAAACAGTGAATACAGAGAAAAGCAAATACTTTTTATAAAAATATTTTGCAAATCTATAGCACTTTCACTTGAATGATTTCAAACCACTTTAATGAAGTTAGGACTCAGATTTACATTTGAGAAGACTAAAACACAAGTAGGTGATTTGCAAAGACCATACAGAAAGTTTGTACGGTAGTCGAGAGGAGAACCTATTTTCTTTTATTCTCACTGTCTTCAGACAATTTAGAATTGAACTCTAGAGCTGCTACAGGACATTGTTGAAATAAGTGACATAGAACTTTTCTGTAGCTATTAAGAACTTTATATGAATAGTAAGTCAGAAGATAAGACTCAGTATATGTCCTTGTGGTAGCATGTACATGATTTTAACCACGTGTATACCATAGAAAAAGAGGTAGGAAATCCCCTAAGGAAAGAAATCCAAAGGGACCAATCCTATGGGATTTAATACTTTACAATAGTGGCCATAAATAACAGCTGTGTGATTCATTCACAAAAAACACACAATAGGCATTTCTGCAACTATCAATAACTACAGTATATACAGACTATGTGGAAGAGCAAGGCTGAGAATGTTCCATCATGAATGCTCTGAATTAAAGGTAAAAGATCTCAGTTACTTCATTTTTCCCAAAGACCAAAAAAAAAAAAAAAAGATTGTTATCTTGTGGAAGCAAAAAAGCAATTCAGTCTGGAAATAATTTAAGCTTCGGTGACACAACATATGTTTCAAAACCAATTTAGAACTGGTACTGTTCTTACTGGTAAAGAAGCTACTAAGGAAGAAATTAAAGTGTGTAATTAATGTTACAACATTACATTAACACATAAATAATTTCTCTGGCAGGTCATACAATTCACATGCATATTTTATTAAACTGTAAGAAATAATTTTCCATGTGACCCTGATCTTCCTGCATGCTTTGAAGTTTGAAAGCCAGCAGTATAGCCTATAAGTTTAAAGAAATTTAGAAAGAATTGTGAAGTTAAAAGGTACTTTTGATGTTTGTTCTTTCTCTTCTATCACAAGGGCATTCAATACAGAAGTAGTAGAAAACATTAATGCCTAAGAAATTTCCATGGCAATCATGCTCATTTAACTCTTTCTAATCATTTAATATAAAAGGTTGGAGAAAGCCATTCATTTAGAAGGGGTGCAAAGATGGCGCTAGGAATTTCCGATTTTATTGCCCACAAATTCTTCTCTTACTGGCCTTGCACACATTGCTAGGAGTTAGCCCTTGTGTTGAGAATAGGTACCTTCAGCTGCCAAATAACACAGCAGTTTTTCACGTCTCTCAAGGTTGGATTCAGAGAATACCCGTTTGCCCTAGAAGTATTACTGGTATCTCCAATCGTACAAAAAGCATCAGATTGCCAGATAGCCTCCACTCCTTTGTCCAAACACCCTCCTTATCCCCATCATCCAAACCACTGCATCCACAAACATGCTAGCGGGCTGCAATGGGACACACGTGTATTGCATAATGGTGACGTGGTGGTCAGTCAAATTTTTAGTTTTTTTCTTTCAAAGTAGGTTGAAAGTTGAAATCTGGCTGATAAATGGGGCCAGGCTGGCTGTGCTATGAATACCTTCCCTTTGTCTCACTCATTCCCACCATTCTTCAAGCCTTGTGGGAGCTGAGTCCATTTTCTGGCTTATAACTGAGGAAAAAGTGTAATTAAGTAGTAAACGAACACCAGTGTTGCTGAAGTTTACCGGAATTTCCCAAAGGACAGACATTCATTTTATGACTGGTAAATCCGTATCCATTCAGAACATTTTTTGCCTGGTAGCACCAGCAGGTGAAAACATACCATAAAGTAAACGCCTTGGTGGAAATATTTCATCTTTAAGTATGGCAATGACAAAGCTTTGTAGCTAACTATACACTTGACTTTTTTGGTGGTTATTCTTGGAAGCATCCTAAGTTTTGAGCTGAAAAGGCAAATGCAAGTAGTGAAGAAAAATGTTTCAAGGGGGGATTTCAGAGAGCAAAAAGTTAGAAAAAGGAATAAAAAATGCCTCAGCAAAGGTTATAAACCCAGCTTTACCCTGTCTCCTGAGCACAAATGTTTCAAACAGTCCCACCCACCTTGTGTAATTAAGCAAAATTGCCCATTAAAATTGCAGAATCAGGACTCAAAGGGGTCGTGGGCTATTCCTCTCTATGCTGAACTCTATCTAGCACTTAAAGACAGCAAGAAACACACCCACAGGCACTTGAAATAATCCCTACATGTATGTCATGTGAAATATCATGAGATTGTGAAAAGCACATTTAAATCAATTACTCATAATAATAATTTCATAAAGCAGATTTCTCAGAAGTATTGATTTAAATTCCTGCTAAACTGTTAAATAAAATTACCTGGCCACCAAAGATGAGGTTTTAAGTCTCCCAGTTGGTGCAACAGTCTCTGTTTGCCAGCTGTATTGTAATAACCGAAAAGTTAACATCTCTGACTTTATAATTATTTGAATTTTAATGAACAAGATGAATTAAATCTTTCAGCTTAGCTGCTTACACTGTGAACCAGCCTGAGTTCCTGAAAGATAAGAAATATATTGTGCTTATTCAACAGCTTTTCTGTGTGGAGACAGAGGGAGGAAAAGAAGCCAGGTTTCTGTGGAATTTAAACTCATTATTAAAAAAAAGATGATAATGGTAATTATGAATATGAGTTGTAGAATTAATTAGTCAGTTTGAGAACAGCTCCAAAATGAGAACACGGCTCTTTTACCACATCCAGGGACAGTGTACTTTGTTAACGGGTGGCCTGTCTGGATGTCCCAACACATGCATATATATATGTGTGCGTGTGTGTATATATATACATGCATCAGAATATAATTCCCTTGTAATCACACTGGTCCAAAAATACAGTTGAAAGAGCATGAAAGAACACACAATTTCTGCCAGCTTTCATTCTTTTTTCCTTGTTGCTGAAGCTTTTATCACCCTCACTGGTATCTACATTTTACACAAAAAATATTGAACATCTTTTAAGTTTTTCCATTTCCCTCAGAATGAAAGGGATGGTGGTATGTTGGTGCAATTTGCCAGTAACACTAGCTAACTAAATAGAAGATAAGTAGATGGTGCAGCTGGCTCGTTTCCAGGCTGTAAATTCATTGTCAGCATGGCAGACCTTCTAGCCAGAAGTATCAGATCTTCTGCGAACAACAAAATAGAGAATGATGTGAGTATTTCTGTGAATCCATTTTCTTTTTTAAATCCTTCATTCTGCAATTAAAACAGAAACAGGTGTGCCATAGACATATATACATACATACATGCAAACACGTGTGCAAAGACTGACTCTCTTCAGCCGCATGAATACTCTTCAGCATGGAAATTTACAACTCTAAGTGGGGGATTAGCAACTGCTTAGGGATTTAACCTCATTTCTATGCAAAAATTCCAATCAGAGCTGAAATAAGGAGTTATTGATGAGATAGATACATTTGCAGATGTTTCTATCCAATACTGCTCTGCTCTTCCTGCATCATGCTTTTTTCATGTTAAACACCAGAAGCAGTGTTTTAAACAATAGGAAATGTAAGTCTCTACAATCATGTGTCTTTAGACTACGCACACTGCAATTTTTTGAGTGAGGATTAGTATCTTTTTATGTTGCCTTTTTTCCTATCACATATTTTTCTCCCTGTGAGATTTTTAGAGTGCTAAACGCTGCAAAATGCCCTCATTCCCCAGAATTATAAAATAGTCTTGGAAGGGTGAAAGAGCCTCTCTGTCGCATACCTTTAAGTTTGAATATTTTGATTTCCTGTGTAATTTCAATTTCGCTGTGAATCAGAACCATCTACAGTAAATAGAAAGCGGAACTGGAGTTTGCTGATATTATGGTCTGCCAGGAACAGGAGCTGCTATTGCAAGTCTGAAGAATTTTATACCTCTCTTATAGCTTGTATACCATCTGAATCTTATTAAACTGCTTGTGCCTGACCTGGAGCCTGGAGCCTGAGCCTTTATATGTGGGGAACCTTAATGCTAATAACAAAATAGGCTTTAATGAACCACAGCTTCAAAATGAAATAATATCAAACTTGAATGACTTCTTGGGAAGGATTTTGCTATCAGCATTGATTAACAAAATAAATAATATGCCAGCAAACCAACTGTGGTCTGCTACATTTGTTTGTTTCAGCCTCTATTTTAGCTGCCTGACTGGTCTTTGAGCTTCTTTATCCCAAAATGTGTGCCACAGCCTGATGCCAAGAGTAACATCCCTGTTCAGCTCACTGTGTGAAATCCAGTAGGAGGTCGGCACTAGAACTACCTGGCAGAACTGACATTGTATGTACAGTAAAACTATCAAAACTGTGCAGATCAATGTACGAGAGAAAATAGACCTGCTAAAACACAGGGTTACATGGCAGAACTACAGGTACAGAATTGTTCCTTCCCCTACTGTAGAAAATGTTCAGCTACTCCTTAGTTAAGGCAACACTAAAACTGTAATTTACACTCTGATTAATGTCAGTGTAGTATTTTGATCTGCCCCAAAAGACACAGGATCATATAAACAGCAACAGAGAAGACTCAGGAGATTTCCTCCCCATATCTCTTTTTCAAAATTGGATCTACTATCCCTAAGCTATTTCAGATAGAACTGTTGTCTTGTATTTAAAAGACCTAATGCAAGAAAGAATATATTTGTAAAGCTAAAGAAGACCAATGAAATATCTTCTGACTAACAGGTCATTAAATAATCAACTTGATTTAGAATCTTGACATTTGTCTATCATAATTTTGTCTCCTTTTGTTCACAAACTACTTGCTATTTACTCCCTGGAGGTTTCCATAATTCATACTCCAGTTGTACTTAAAGATGACAGGCAGCAATTTTTCTGAGTCATTATTAATGATGACAGACAACACAGAAGTTCTGATTTTTCAAGCTTATTGGAGGTTTAGGTATTGATATCAATAAAATCATAAACCAGCTTGAATGAGCTTTCACTGAGATCAAAGGAGGAATGGTCACTGATGTTGTCGGAGGATGCGTGCACGTGTGTGTGCGTGTGCGCGCGCACAAACAGACAAATACATCCTGCAGACAGGCACACATACATGGGTTACTGTTGGTGGGCTGACACTGAGAAAGAATGTAATGGATTTCTATAGCTGCCCTGTGACTGTGATACTCCTTAGCCTCAAGATACAGTCACCAGTTTATTTAAAATCAGCAAGGGAACTGGACTTAGGGGCATTGTTTTGGGGCTCTGTGGTTCCACCCACCCCAAGTCGTGGACACCGGGGAAGCTGATGGCAGCAGGAACCCACAGATGACTTCAGGCAGCATCTCTGCAATCTCACATCCACATCTTCAGACAGTCTCTCTCTGCCCTACGTATAGAAAGAACAAGGAGAAAAGACTATGCATAAAAGCTAGCAGGGCTGAAATAATTTTGACCCGGGAGCAGTAGGCTCCCAGCATGTCAGTGTTATAAATGGCCAGCTACAATGCTGTTAGACTTTCAAATGGAAGAAAAAAATCTTTTTGGTCTGACAATTTTCATGCCCTTGAGCACTTTATTTTTTAATGATTCTAAGTGTTTGAAAATAAAGACTTTCAATGTGTTCTCACCTGTAGTTTATACTGCTGCTATTATGAAGCCACAGCAAAATAATAACATAGACTTGATTTTTAATCATTGCTCAGTTTTGCCTTTCTGGGAAGTGCAGATATAAATTATTTTGTAGTCCTGACATTTTGAGGGGATACGGTATATCCCTTACACACCTTCTAAATATAATGAGTTTGGTTTACGAGCCCAAATATTATTGTTATAGATTCTCCTGCTGCAAACCCCCCTTGCACAGAAAAACAAGCTGTGGTTCTGCCTCCTGCATCCCCAGCATCAGCAGGAGGGGATTAAGCTGCCCTCCTGGGGCCCCGGATCTGTGGTCAGCAGCAGCCGGGGCGCAGGCGGGAGCCAGGGCTGAGCGCGGGGGGTGGCAGAGGCACCGGGAGGGGTGCCAGCCGGCATCCCGGGGGGCTCAGCTGCCTCCCCTGGCTGGGACATCAAGGGCTGAGGAGCAGGGGAAGACGAGATGGCATCCTGCAGGGAGAGGGAGGAAGGAGGGAGCCATTGGGCAGACTGGGTGGGGAGAGGCAGCAAAGGAGCATTTTGGAGCACCCCGTCATTTTGGTAAATCTGGGCACCGTTTTAAGCCTTAATCGATTCCTGATCATAAACAGTTAAGGCAGAAACATGCTGGTGACAGGGATGAGAGGGAAACAAAATCCTACCACAGCCAGCTTTCTGTTAGATAATAAACATCCTGTAATCACAATTTAATTGACAGTCTGACTGGCAACACTGGAGTCAGGATTCAGCGAGTGTGCTACAACTCTGAAGCCTTTGCTTTGCTTTCCAGACCAAACCCATATTTTTGTCAGTAAAGCAAGCAGATTGGACTCAGATGCCTGATAGGATTATATTATTGAGAAAGAAGGTATAATTTTTACATAGCTATTTGCAGCCACAGTTCATTTTCTCCATGCATTGCTGCAATTTGATTATCTAAATGTCTCAGGAGGCAACAAATAAGCCGTTGGATAATCAAAGTTCTAGATAAAGAACATTTCATTTTCAATGTGAATTTTCAATTTAAAGAGATAGGAATAAACTGTGTGGCCCAGAAAATGGGTAGCAGGGACTCAGTGAACCTTGACAGGCAGACTTACTCACATTTTCAAAAACTGGCTTATGGTGAACTTCTGACTATTCCTTCCCAGACACTTACATACAATTACAAAAATCCTAAACCATCGTCTTCTATGAGAGGCTTTAGTGACTCTCTACTTTTGTACTTCATTGAGGAAGTGAGGATTAAAAACCCCGCCTGGTAAGAGCAGTATAATCCTGATTTACATGCTATTTGTTCTCTTTAATATATTTTTTCCAAACGTGATCCTTTTTGAAATGTTGTTTCCAGTACCAATTTTACCTTCCAGCAAAGACAGAATTCCCTGGAGTGTTTAGGCGAAGCATGCCACGGCGCTGCACGCCGGTGCTGGGCTGTGTGGAGCCGGCTGATACAACCTTCTGCCATTTGTGGGCGTTTGCTGAATTATGCGACCACCCACAGAATGGCGAGATGCTTTTGAACAAGAAAAAGCACCTCTCCCTGCTACATACCTTTACATTTGGATTTCCTGTGTAATTACAATTTAGCTGCGAATCAAAACCATCATCAGAAAACAGAAAGCAGACCTGAGGTTTCTGATCTGTTATGTTGTGCCAGGAATGAGAGATCTTCTTGCATCTCTGAAGAGAGCTGTAGCCCTGCAACTGCACATACGAATCTTGTTACATTGCTTGCGACCAAGTGGAGAACGAAAGCTGATTTTCATGCAAGGCCTCCAACATTAACCATAAGGCAGTCTCTTTGGCAGCAAGCGCAGTGGCTCTGTTGTGGTACCCAGTGGTGGGGCTGTCACTAAGGCCCTCAAAATACCTGAACAGTTCCTGTGAAAATTCACCTTAGCTGTAGCTTAGCATGGAAGCACTTAGGCCAGGAGCTTTAATTTTTCACTGTTGGCCAAAAAGCACCCAGTGGCAGTTTGAGTCAGCCATTTAGTGTTTTAGCGTGCTGTATCTGAGCTACCCTGCCCTCATCCCAGAGCTTCATTATTTATTAAACCAGGAGAGGAACAAAGCTCCCCTTGGCTTGCTTCCCTGCTTCCCACCTTAGCTGGGGGGCAACTTACCTTCCTGCTCCTACTGCTCCACAAACATGGTAAAAACATCCCTTAGATCCTACAGCTCGGATCTGATTCATTCCTATAGCACTCTCCCCTTGGGGAGCAAGTTATTTGCCACCTTTTGTTTTTGCAGATGCAGCAAGGTGATCTCCCGGTGCTGCGGACCCCAACAACCTGTGTGAGAATGCTGGAAAATACATATACTAATTTCTTCCTTCTTCTGCAATACATTCTGCTTTTCAGATTCCTCTTTTCTTCCAGAAGCACAATTCAGCTAGAACCCAGTTTCCCACAACACTTCCCAGTGCCAGCGGACTGATGCCAACTCACCAATTCCTAGTAAATAACTTCCTCCTGACAATTTGCCAGACGTTTCCCTCTAAGATCCCTCCCGCCCAGATGTACAAATTTCACATGGGGAGGTCTCGATAGGCTCAGAAGGAAGAGATAAAGATGAAAGGTTCCCTATTTTGCAGGTATCTGGCCCTTTCCTTCACAAAAAGGTGTGTCTGCAGGGAATCCAGCGGGAGACCTTACATCCAAAACATGCCATCACCTCTCTTCCATTCCATTCTGGGCAAGTCACTCCATATCTCTATCTTAAGAAGATTATTACCCTTTCTTGCCCCAACTGCACAGTAGTGTTGCATTACAGCACTGATGCTGCAATACTGGAGCAACTTTTCAGTGAAGCTCCACCAGATTAAAAGACAAATAAGCATGAAAATATTAATCAGGGCACCTTTTACCTAGGAATAATAAAAGCGTTAATAAACAACAAAGATCTAACACTAAGCTTCATATATAGTTCTTTTTCTCTGGTGTTCTGGAACATATCTAGGATTGATATGAAATCCAGATGAATCATTGTTTCTCTTCTTGCTGCAAGGTGGACCCATATTGATGAACAATTAACCTGGGCCTCTTTGCACAAACATGTGCCAACAAATCATGTTACGATACAGACTGAATGACACAAAATAAGTTGGTTTTTTTTGCTGGGAATCGTTTCTGAACCCATCTGGTCACAATGAAGTACCATGAAGGAACAGAAGTTTCTCTTTTTTTTTTTTTTTTTATTATTTCTGCATCAATCTGAGTAGATTATAAGATCTGAAAGTCTATTACTAGCATAACATGCACTCTCACAGC
Organism: Nipponia nippon; assembly: GCF_047370975.1. Lineage (NCBI taxonomy): Eukaryota > Metazoa > Chordata > Aves > Pelecaniformes > Threskiornithidae > Nipponia > Nipponia nippon. The sequence goes on along the minus strand of NW_028262290.1, from coordinate 141,960,646 downwards.
AGCATTTCTTTGTTCTGTGTTACTCAGTTGGAAATAAATTACAAGAGTCCTATATGGATTACCAAAAACAACTATTTTATCAGCTTCACAGATGTTATAACACACAAGGTGCACTTAACACCACTGTAGAATGCCACCATATAAGTGTTTTTCACTTAAAAAGCTGTATCAACATTTTTCTGCCATTGGGGTGTATCAAAGATACCACATTTCCTCCATTTTGTTTGCAATCAGAAATGATACTATATGACATGCAAGTGCGAAGGTGCAGAGACTGAGGATGCCCAGCACAGAAGCCAGGAATGCAACTCTCTATATAAGATGTGTCAGTGTTTCAGAGGTTCCTCTTGCTTTTCAAGAGAGATGGCTATATCCTATATACAGGTGACATCTGTTGCTAGTTGACTGACAGCTTGGTGAGAGCCACAATATATGTGAGATATGATTTAGGCAAACCAAAATGATCTAGCTGTCTAATTATCACTGAATTATTAGCATAGGTTAAGAAGTTGCACAAAGTACATGTGATAAAGACTATACTCTTGGAAGCATACACTTGATCTTTGCAGTACCAGCAAATGTACTGTCTAGAACAGTAAAATTTGTATGTTTTCTTTGGTGCTGAAACCTGGTTCACCTCTAGCTCTGGGTGAACCTGTGACAATGAAGAAATAGAGACAATTTTTCTTTGGCATGAAGAAAAAAATACATCCTCCAATCTGAATTAAAATGGAAAAATTGGTTTTGAAAATTAAATACAAATATGGAAATGGGTGTGGCTTTGGCCCAAGGCTTGTTTTCAGACATAATTCGCAATATTGAGATAGTGGTGATCTGTAAGAAATGGAACATCTGAAATTAATTTTCACTACAAATTGTTCACCTGCAATCCTGACAACTGTGTTCTATTAAATCATGGCCCAGTAGTGTGATGATTTTTAAAGACAATTGCAAGGTTTTGAATCATTTTATAAACTAATTTTTTTTCTAGTATCTATTTGTATGTGTGTTTGTGCTTCAAAAAATATGCATTTCTTGAAAAAACAGTGTGTGGTTATAAGTGTCCCACAAATCAGACCCACCAGAATTGCTACACACCAAGTGAACCCTCCACTTTTCTGTACTGTATCATAATCCTCATTCACAACAAGTCTTACTGGATAGGAAATATCACATTTTCCAAACATTGCCTAGCAGTTCCTGTTAACTGACCAAACTACTGTTGTTGTTAACTTCAGGGTTGCATATTAGATCATAATGAGTCTTGTGAAAGATAGTAGGTGCCTTTTAAAACATGCAAATTGTGTAGATGATGGATTGCCTCTGATAAACTGTTTTTTAACCTGCTCTGAAAGTGAATTAACTTCCAAATGCTTTTATGTGTGAAAGGTTTCTTCTTTTTATTTGATGTTTCCTTTTTTTATTGGTTATTTGAAAAAAAATCTGTAAGGGATGGAGCCATAAAAATGCATTAAAAAATGTGGGAGTCCAAATTGAATCTATGGTGAAAGCTGACAGCATGTGCTTAGCTCAGCCTGTGCTGCCTCTGCACTGCAGAGGTCACTCAGGAGAAAAAGTCTGCAGCGATGCCAAGACAGAGAAGGCGAGTTATGGATGACATTTCAGCTTCTGTGAACCCACTTCCATTATCATCAAAATTAAAATGAAAAAGACCTATTTGGTCAGCTTGTCTGTCCTCCCATTGCAGGACTACCACCGAGTTCTTGTTTTGTTCTTTACATTAGGACAAGGTGAATCAGAGAATCCCAGCTTATGATTTCATAAATTCATGTTTTGCAGATGCTGGAGACATTTATATCTGGTGTTTGTATACACCCACCATTGGCAGGCTTTATTCCTCCTTGCTGAGATATTCCTAGCCTTAAATTAACACACTTCCATTCAGACGCTGCCTCAAGGGCACGGCAGTCTCTATGTCAGTCTCTGCATCAGGTTTTCAACCCCTTCTCTTGGCAATTGCATAAGAGGAACATAAATGCTACTGGATCAGATCTAAGACCTACCCAACCCAAAGTCCCACTTCTGACGCTGCCAATACCAAAACCTTAAAATAAAGATTCAAAAATGGGAGTTTTGCAAAGCAGCATCTCTCTCATTTAAAGTCCATAGAAAACAGTTGGTCAAAATCTTTGGACACAAAAGATGCAACCTCCCAGGCTCAACTGAGTTCAATGGCTGATGAACCATTTAAAGATGACATTCAAAAGATTTGTAGTTTCAGTCCTCTACAGTTGTGATTTTTCTTTTTATTCCTGTAAATGTTTTCCTTTTTAGTATTTTTCTATTTTTCTTAGCATCAGCTACACCCAGCAGCACGTATTTCCATAGGTCTTGTTAATGCAAAATATTTCTTTTAAAGTTTTTGTTTCCTATATTTCTACTTTATTCAGTATCTCTGCTCTTGTACTTTTAGCAGTCAATATAAATTCTGTTTGTCATTTGTTTTAGAGTATCTTTAGATATAATTACTCTACCTGCTACAGTCAGTCTAATTGTTTCTCACTAAATAATTTTCTTTTTTTTCATAAGTTATTTCTACAGGACTGTTGTTATTTGGTTCTGTGGGACCTCCTATGTTTCTAATAACTCTTTTTCTCCACATAGAAAATCCTTTCATCTTCTGTCAACCTATGTCTCTTTTGATTTCTTTTCCAATCAGAAATTAATACAACTTGCCACAGGAAGGCCTTTTTCACAATACAGAAACTTTTAAAGATGTCTTAGCGCAGACTCCAAGAATGCCTTTGAGATATGAGGCTACAATGAATTTAGAACCCAGCCATATGTACAAGAAATAAAAAATATTATTTTCAGTCTGTACGATCTCATTATTGGCCATATGGAACTGTCTGCCATAGTACTGCTGATTTAGTTATGTTGTGAATTTCTTGAAGTCTTCCATAATCCTGCCAAATTAAGGAATTTTGTGCTGTATGATAATTGTCTCAGGTTTCCATTCTCTTTTCCAAATGATTAAAAAATGGTTTTAACCAAGAGAATCTCATTACAGACAAAAATATACAGGTCATTAACAGTTCATATTGTTGAAAATAGACCATGTTTCCCATCTTTCTCATTTTAGCCAGTTTCTAAGATATAACAGAACTATGCTTCTCATTTTATGATTAATTTTATTTTCCTAACAATTTATGAGTGATCTTATCAAAAGACTGTGAAAGTCCACATAAAATACATTCACCAGTTTTCTTCTATCCTACTCAAGGAGCTGTAGCACATAATTGGACACAGAAAACACAATTGACCTTGCCACACTTATGCTGAAAATTTATATTTTTACGTCTTTTCAGTGATTTATAACTATGTCCTCCAATTTATTTGGTAATTGTATGAGCCTCCTGCAATAAATTTGATGATTTCACCAACAATTTTATGGTTGGTGAAACCAACACAAATGCAACCTCCTGCATGCACCTGGGTAAGGACACTCCCATGTGCCAGCACAGACTGGAGGCTAGAAAGCAGCTTTGCAGAAAAGGACCTGGACATCCTCGTAGACACCAGGTTGAACATCACCCACTAAGCGCCCTTGCAGCAAAGACAACTAAACTGCATACTTGGCTGTATTAGAAGAATTTAAGCCAGCAGGGCAAGGGAAGTGATTATCGCCCAGTGTTCAGCACTGATGACACCCCATCTGGAATACCATGTCCAGTTTTGGGCTCCCCAGTACAAGAAAGACATTGACAAACTGGAGTGAGTCTACTGGATCGCCACCCAGATGGCCGGAGGGCTGGAGTTCAAGGTGCAAGAAGAGAGCCTGAGAGCCCAAGGTTTTGTTCTTCGTTAAAAAGAGCTGGCTAAAGGAGATTTTACTGCTGTTCTCAGCTATGTAGCAGGAGTGTACAGAGGGCATAGAGTACATAGAGAAGACAGGGTCATGCTTTTCCCAGTGAAAGTATAAGGTGCAATGGACAAGATTTGTAGCAATGGAAATACTCATTAATTGTGAGGTGCCACCTGACACTATGGGGACAAGCAGGTTCTTTTAAGGGTCCTTGGTAGAATGAGAACTGACCACAGGGTGGTATTATACTTAGAGCTTTTTTATTACATAAAGATTTTAGCAATCGGCATAGCTTATTGTCACACAGAATTTCTAGCAATTAGCACAGCTTTCCTATTACCTAAAATTTCAGTTACCTACACTTCTCAGTCACCTGAACCCTCTGCAGATCGGGTCAAATTCTTAATCATAGTGTGAGACACAATAACCATAATCTAGACTCTGCCTTTAAAAAGTACATGAGTCAGTCACTCAGTTCTTGGAGGAAAAAGAATGATGAAGATAGTGTCACGATACTCTAGCGGATGGTGAGGGTGCTTCCCCTTCACCCTGCATCATGGTTTGGGCATCCCCTGTATCACACTGGGAAACATGAAGGCCTTAGCAGTCCTGCTGCTGTTGGATCCACTTCAAAAACTTTTTGGATAACCTGATGTATTTATGCCTCTCAGTTTGGGAGTTTGGTCTTTACCATTTCCATAAGTTGATGGATTCTGAAGAGGCTGCCAGACAATCAATATGCAAGAATTTCAGCTGCAGGAGACAGCAAGCTGCAGATGGTAATGGGTGCTTAATGATCTTTATCTCTTCCTCTTCATTGTCTCCAGACTACTTGTTGCTCTCACTTTGACCTAAAGGTGTTTCTCCCAGCATACATCAGGCCTTAGCATGAGCTGTGTGGTAGCCAAAATCTGAGCAAGAGTTGAGTGAACAGTCACAGGAGGCATCCCTGACCACCAGGGAATCATAGGTTTTGCCATCCAGAATATCTCACAGGCTATTACATTTCTCTGGTCCATAATGGGTATCACCATATGCTGGCAACAATGCTGCACCATGTGTCAGGAGCAGGGGGTACAAAGAGGGGAAAAAAATCAGTGAGCAGCAAGCTGTCTGGAGATGCTGTGGGAACTCCCTTCTTGGAGATACTCAATGCCCAACTGGACATGGCCCTGAGCAACTCAATCTAATTGCAGAATTGTTCTCTGAACTGAAGGGTTGGACCAGAAGTCTCTTACAACTGAGATTATTCCATGATTTTCCAGTCCCAATTAAATTTTTAATTTAATTTTACTGAATTTATAATTTCAGTGCTATGGCAGCTATAGCAGCTCCTTTTTCACTCATCTTGCTTTACAGAATCAACGTCTTAAATGCCTAAGAAGATGGTGGGTCCCACGTTGTTTTTGCTGATAAGGAAGGCAGCAAGAATGATTTGGCTGCTTTGATAGAAGTTCACAGACTTTCTGCCTTTGATAAAAAATGATATCCTGTTACTTGTTTTCTCCTGTCAAACTTGTTTGCATCTTGCTTTTTTTCTAGAACATATCATTCTCTCTCACTACTTAGGCCCCTTTCTATGGACTGCCATTCCATCTCCTGAAGATACCTGAATAATCAGCACTGCCATTTAATCATGGAAGGGGTCAGGTTTTTTCCTCTTGCTTTCTTCTCTGTTTAGGGATAAATATGTCTTCTGCTTCTCTGACATATTCCGGTTAGAACATTTAAAGCCTATTCTGGAAACTTGCATTTACCCACTTTTCAGTATTGAAAATTTTTAATAATTGATTCTTTTTCCCTTATTCCCCCATGCTACTTTTCAAAGTCAGTCTCACACATACATAGCACATGTTCATGTTCTTTTAATTTGGTTTTGCGCAGGAATATGCACATCCTACAGCAAGCCCCTATTCCCTATACAATGCTGCAAAATGTCATAAAATTCCATTCTCATTTTGGGGTGGGTTTTTTTTTTCCTTTGACATTACTGCTCCTTCTGTCTCTAGGACTGAGCTTTTAAGAGTATACCCCCTCTCCTTGAACAGCTGTACCTTAAATACAGTCTCTTCGTCTCTCTCTCATACCACATTGATTCTTCAATGTGATCCATGACTATCGTTCCTGTCACTGATATCCGTTTGCTGTCCAGAGTCAGAAGTAACCATGTCACCTTGACCCTGGTGTAATCATTCCCCTCACCATTTGAGTCCAAAATGGTTCCTCACATTGCATTTTCCTGCTACACCTCTGACAGCAAAGGGAAACAAACTGTTGTCCCAGAAAAGGGATGACTCTCTACTACCAATTGCCAGGGTAACACACTGGAAAGACACAAGCAAGAACATGCAGTTGCACCATCTCCTTAGCATTAGATGATGTCTCTCCTCGAATCACTTCTCCCCTTCTTCATTCTGGAAGCTGAATCATTATCATAATTTTCTCGGAGTTCCCAGAACATCAAGGCTGTATTATTTGCCAGGGTACCCAGTGTTGAGGGGTATGTGACACATGAGTTATTACAACATGTTTACTGTGGACTGAACCTTCAAATGAAAGGAAATTAATCTCTGTGCAGCAGAAAGAACTACTGTTTTCGGTCTCAGGTACCCTACAGAACAGACATAAATAAATCCATTTCTTAAAGCTCTTGTGAAGATTTTACTTTCATCGTTTTTCTTTTGCCTTCCTCTTATTATGTGTAATTACGATCTGATTAATTTGAAGATTTCTCCTTTTTCAACTCTGAATAGCTGTATCAGTTGGTCTAGCGAAAGACATTGCATCTGTCTATGAGACCTACATAGGTGTAACGATACAGCTGTATTCATGTAGCAGAAAAACATAACATTTATAAATAGCTGGAGACAGCACAAGATTACAAAATTCACATCCAGAATGGAATTTGTCCTAAATTTGGGGGGTTTCATACAGGATTTACGATCTGGTGTGTTTGGGGAAAGCATTCTCATACAGAGGGCTTATCAAATTCAGCAGTTGCATATGAATCTTTTTTTTCTTCAGAGTAATGTCTGTCAGCAAGCAATTTGTCATAATAGATTTGTTTGGAAAAATTACCCCTTCATTTTCCTCCACAGAGAGGTTATTTAGATTGTCTCGGACAGGAATATGTTTGCTAACTGCAACTGTTCAACAAATACAACTGCAAGTACCTTAACAGAAGACCTAACTTAATATTGAAATTGTTTCTAACTCTGCTTCAGATAACTTTGTTTCATCCCAAACTAGCAGCATTTTGTTAATGGTTTTCAATTATGAACCTCAAATTGCATTCCTTAAATGTTTTTTTTCCATTCGCTTTATATGTAATCCCTGGCTTCCAAGAAAATATACATCACTTAAGAAACAAAGTCCTGTTTAAAAACATGAAATGGCCAAAAATTAATGTTCACTTCATTCACTTAGCTTTACTGCTTAACAGAAGAACCCAGGGGGTTTTGCAACAACACAAATACTTTCATTTCTTCTTTAGACTTCATCTCATATTTGGCACCACATCAGTGCTTTTTAAGAGAATGAATATTATGGTCAAAATGTCTTCTCACTGGAGAAAAATGTTTTCTCAGAAAAATCCCAAAGAGGATAAGAAAGGTCATTTACTGGGTGTAAATATCCATAAGAGATAAATATATCTCTTTTTTAGTTGGAGCATTAATAGCAGTTTTCAGAAAAAAACACGCATTTTCCACAAAGTGTGTGCTTTAGTTCTCTGAGTGCAGTGTGGTAATGCTGAAACCCAATGTTAGCCCTGACTGATGATGTTTGAACAGAGGAAAAGACATCATCTGTCAAAGTCAAATCTATCATGCTTTTTACTATATTTTATAGCTGGCTCTTACACAACAAATAATCCAAAACATGCACAAAGAAAAGCTGGGAGCCAGCATCATGAAATATGATCTATTTTCAAGAAATGTTTTAGAATACCATTTTCAGTTATCCCATGTCAGTGATTGATTGCTTGTTATTGCCTATGTGACTAATGATAAGCATGATGAGTTGACGTAAAATTTCGCACTACTTACAGCTTGCATTGCTTGTTTTGTCACTCAGAAGTATCTCTGCTTATTGTACCACTCACACAAGAATTTATTTGCAGCACGTAATAGTAGACTTAAAAGCAGACATTCCAGACAATTATTCTTTTTAGTGATAAGTCAAGGTTATTTTACTTGATCCAAAATAAAGAATTTCCTTGCTCAGAAATGATATATGCATGACCTGACCTAGAGCATACCAAGTCAGACAGCTGAATGATGCAAAGCAGACAATGGAGCCTACACATGCGTTTGTATAGAAAAAGCCACACTAAGACAAAAATAATGAAAGACAAAAATATTTAAGATCTAGGTACCCATTCCTTAATTGCTGCACTGTTCTCCCCAATTAATGTAACAGAAAGTGTCCTTCACTGAGTTTTCTGTGAGCAAATAGCAGAAAATGAACTTGACTCCAATGTATATCTATATAGTTATTATATTCATGTATTAGCTCAAAAAAGCTCATATTTAAGGCAATTGATACTTAAATGTTGTTTAAGCATTAATAAAATTGTCATATGCAAGATCTAGGCGGTAATTGTTTCAGTTGGAGCTGATAAAATCACAACAACAAAATGGGATCCTGTTGGGGCACTATAAGAACAATTTATACAAATAAGAGACAGCCAGGAGCAGAATAAAAATAAGGAATTTAGAAAGAATGACTTTTGTGTGATGATTAAAAGAATTTTGCCTTTTTAGTCTAAGAAATAGAGGACTAAGAGAGGCATAAGAAGACTCTCCCAAGAAGACAACTGGTCTCTGAATGCAGAAGGGGCAGGACCAGAACAAATCAGTTTATTTTGCTGAAAAGCAAATAAAAGTCAGATGAGGTCGAAAACTTTCTAAATAACAAAAGCCGGCAATCACTGCAAGAGAAAAGCCAGGAAGGTGATGGTATCTGCTTTCTGGAGGTTCCTTAAGCGAAAATCAAAAAACCACAAGTTATTCAGGGATAAACCATAAATATCTTGACTGCACAGCAGGTTGGAGTAGTTCATCTCAGTCAGTGGTGTTAAAGCTAACATTATGTGTTTCAGTATGGCCAGGGAGGAGAGAAAAGTTGCAAGCACAAGCACTAAAGCTGCCAGTGCACTCACTGGAGATGTCCAGAAGGAGCATCAGTGTTGGCCCAGTTAAAGTCAACAAGACAAGTGCAGCTGTGCCTGGCCAGACCTGAAGCCCACCCTCCACCTTGTCCTACCTCCAGACGCAGTCAACTGCAATACTTGGAGAGACATGTAAGAGGCAGATGAACTGTCTGTGTCCTCAGGGCACCGACAGGCCTGACTTTCCCTTCCCAGCCCCCAGGGGCTCCGCCACCCTGGCCACGGCCCAGGACCCAAATTCACCCATCTCCCTGGACCGGTCAGTCCCTGCCCTAGTGATCTGGCAGCAGGGCTCGCCTCCAGCTCTCCACAGCCCTGCCCTGCCCAGCCATGGGTCCTGCTGAGCTCCCCATTTGTGGGAGTCCCTTGTCCACATGGTGCCCTGACACGAGTATGCAATGGTGGCACTTCCCCAGACCACTTCTTCAGCTTCCAAGTATTTTGTGTCTCAAAGACTTCTTCTGAGCAGTCATGGAGTCATAGTGCCGGGAACAAAGAACAGAGGTTGTATTTGGAGGGGATGAGACCTTTGGGAGGCAGCGGCTAAATATTTGTAAGTTATGATTGATTACAGGCTAAACATGAGGCCTCTGTACAATGCCGCATCCAAAGGGCTCTTTGAGCCCTGGATAAAGAAAAAAGAAGAGCTGGGAGTGAGGAAATCGTTCTGTCTTTATGGGCAGCTCTGGCAAGATCACTTCTGGAATATCAAGTTCATTTCTGGTATCTACATTATAAAAAGGGTGTTGAAACTTGGAGATGTTACAAAGAGAAGCCACAAAAATAACTTGAGACTTTAAATGAGTACCTTATTGAGAATGTTTTAAAGAAGTCCGTCTCTTCAACTTGTCAAAAGGAAAATGCAGGAGTTACCTGACATTATTCTTTAAGTACTTACCAGACGTTAATAATGTGTTCTTTAGCTTACCAAAGAAAAATGGATCAAAGACCAACGGTTGAAACAGAACTAGGAAGAGGAAACATATCTTAAGAGCTATGGGTGCTTACTCCTTGGAAAAAGCTGCCAAAAAAAAATGAAGGATTCTCCATTTCTTGGTGTCTGAAAATCAAAAAGGAAAGCCTTTCTATAAAATAAACCCATGTAGACAAAGATACTTAATGAAGGTCTAAACAGGTGAAATTCTGCATTTGAATTATACAGTCTTTCAAAATATGAATTTTTTTGACCTTAATTTGTGCATTTCTCAATAGGAAGCAGTCCACAAATAATATTTTTCAATTCCTTTGCTTGTACTTCAACTGCAAAAAAATCTTGATCAGATTTAAAGACATAATAGAAAGACCTAGTAATGGAACAAAACAGTATGTTAAATCTACCTGTTAAACATGTTTCTGTACCAGGACTGCAACTACTTATCAAAAGCAAATTTGCTATATCTTTGGCTTATATCAAATGATCAACTTTTCAGCTTAGGAAAAAGTGATAACAAGTTGTCCCATATATAATTTATGATTCTGAACCCCCTTAATTGACATCTGTGTAGAAAAGAATCGCTACAGATGTATCAGGAAGACATATCTGATAATCTCTTCCGCTCTGGCTGAGTTTCCCCTAATGCAGCTAAAGCCAGTCCAGGTGGAGGGCTGAAGGCTCTTCACTTTTTTTGATTGAGAAACCTTTCTCTCCCTTTGATATAGCTTGTCATACTGTGATGAATGCAATGGCAACCTTCTCTGAAATAAGTCACTAAGAGACATCCAGGGTCAGCAGAAAAAGTTCAGGCACACATTTCACTCAGTAGATGTAAGAATTTCACTATTTCTACAGGCAGCTGGGAAAAACTGGTAGTTCCTGAATTTAGTTTACCTTCTCATGGTCATTTGACTACCAAGTGTACAGGATGGTGTATGTTGTTAGCAAAGCGAACAGCGTGGGGATACTGGGCAGGGTCAGGCAGCCTGTAACAGACTCCTCCACAGCATCAGCAGTGTTATCCTCCGCTCTGATCTTGACCCAAAGAATGTGCTCAGACACTTCTCTGCTCTCACACTGGAGCTCTGTGCAGGAAAAGAGCTCCTTTATATGGAGAAAAAATTTCCCTCCTCTTCCCTGCCTACCCTTTCCAAACATCCTGCACTCATCCATGACAGTGACACCTTACTATCCACACCCCAGCCATAGGACTCCAAACTTTCCAAAATGGCCAGTGGAACAGAGGTGTGATAATAAACATTGGCATCATCTACAAGTAATTTTTCCTAAGTAGAAGAGAAGATACACTCCTGAACCATAAAGACTTTTTGTTTATCTTGAAAGCACATGCAAACAGAAATAGAATAACAGTACAGTTACACTGAAGTGCAAAATGTGCATCTGTTTTTCGGCAGGCTCCTTATGAACTGAGCATAAAATAGCAGTGATCCCAAGCAGCAAAGTGTGTTAATTCAGTGCACATAAAGCTTTGTTATATGAGTGATCAGGCTGAGAAAATAATGCAATATTCTTAGTAAATTATAACATATTTATCTTATATTCCATTCTGAGGAAAATGTCAATGCTAATTTACATTTATATTATTTAATTATAATCTAATCCATATATGTTCAACAAGTGAATTCATTTTCTGGCTCTGCTGTGTGTAGGCACCAAAGGTTAAATACCTTTGAAGATACAGTAGAGAAGTAGCAATATATAAAGTGTCTCCATTTCCAAGATGTTTCTTTGATAAAGTGCACACACACATACTGCTAATCTCAAACGTTTTCACAAAAGAAATGGACTCATTAGTGAAGTATTTCTAAAACATTGCTGAAAACTTTACCCAGATTCTTTGTTGTCTTTTTCCCCTGTATTAATGTCATCCTGAATATTTATTGTTCATTGAATAAAAGAAGACAGAAAGGACAAAGAAAATTAAAGCATTTGCAAGGTAAAAGTTAAGGTTTTAATTTTGGCAGGGATTCCTGCAAAATTTAAAAGAAGTTATAAATACCTGGGGACTACGGAAAGTCTGGTGATGTCATTATTCTTTCCAAAATGTTCACAACAGTGGTGCAACCCTAAACAAAATGTGTATGTTTGGTGTATGAATGAAGACCATTTCTGAGGATCCAAATATAGCTATTAATTTCTGATTTTTCCCATTATTGTTTCAACCTTGAGGAGTCCCTGGCGATCCATCTCCTGTTATGTTTAAGCTTTAGTAAGTGCTATGCATGCAATTATTCTTACTCCCTGTTGGGTTTATTCTTACCAACATTTTTATGTAACATTTTGTAGTCCAACGTGACTTTTTCACTCCCTCAATTCCTTGTTTCCCTAAGGAGATTTTACTGAAAAAGAGCATAAAGCACCAGAACTGTAGCTTTGCGTACCACAGCCCACCTTTCATCCATCCCCTCCCTCCCATCCACAAAGAGCAGTATAGACAGATGTTGAAATTACCCAAACACAAAGCTAGTAGATTCCATGTGCTATGAGGATCCTTAAAAACACTGGTTTACCCTGTAGTCCAGAAAGCCCCATGACCATCCTTGAGAGATGTGGGCTATCATGTCTTAAAATTAAGAGATCACCCATGAAGTGAGTGGCAATGGAAATAAACTAAGCTGTTCTGATTTGTAGCCAAGGGTTAAATTCTTACTCCAACTAATGGTGTAACTCCATTAGTTGTTTCTTTACAAAAATCAAGACAGCTAAATGAATTGCAGGCTTCGTTAAAGTGGCGTTCACTGTGAGCTGATAAATAAGATAAAAACTAAATTTTTAATTACAAAACTTGTTTGCTGTGAGAGTTGTTCTTGCACAACAGCACAATTCCCAGTCAGTACCTCGCACATATATTAAAATCCTTAGCAATTTTAGAATTCAAAATTATTTCTGTCAATTTTGTTTTGGGTGGCAACAAATTACGACTTCACTCAGCAAGAAAACATTTCCTGCTGCTATCTCTTAAAGACTGCCTGCAGTGTTTAACTATCAACTGCTAGCATCACACAGACTGGAAGGTGACCAATGGAATGTGCGAGGAGAGATTAGAATGAATTTTTGACGTGTGTTTTCATTTCATAAACACTAGTCTCTGCAGCCACAAGTTTGTCATTTGTTATGTGTTTTTTTTCAAAGGCAGTTTTGTCTTATCTGATGTTGAAACTCTTCCATAACGCTTTGAACGCTGAGGCATAAGAAAGAGAAATCAGTTGGAAATTTGTTCATGTCTACCTCTGTGCTTGACATTTCTCCACTGATAAGGTACAGCTAAATATTGACTTTTTAGTTAAGTTCAGATTAGCTGTCTGGTCCAGGAGCATTGATTGTAAACCATTATCTTTTCCCCATTTGTGGGCTTTAACACAAAAAAGACAGAAAGAGGAAAAAAGAAAGACAGAAAACAGAAAATGGAATGGAAGGGAAAAATGCGTAATTGGCTGTAAAGGTGTCATTAAATTTTGCTGGGAAAAAAAAGAAATGCTATTGATGTTTACCTTTAAAAAGCTATCTTTTTCTCATTCGAACAGTCACCCTGTTCAACTCATTTTTGACCCATTCAAGGAAAATGTCAAGCCAAGATTGCCACCAGGACACAAAGCTGGGAAAGATATAAAAGATTCTTCTGTCACTAATTAAGTAAATACTAAACCTGGCATTAAATAAGCACTATTAAAGGTATTTATTGCTCTATAGGGGCTCCGTGGTACTGCTATTTCCATTTCATTATCCCAGCCCCCCATTCCAATCCAGGCGAATAATTTGAGTATGGCAAAATGAGAGTAGATAAGAGAGCAGGATGATGTAACCATTTTAATTTTTGAACAGCCTTTGACAAAGTCCGTCCCAAGAGGCTGTAGAGGAAACTAAGAGATCATGCAGTAAAAGGCAAAGTATGCTTATAGATAAGAAATTGGCTAGGAGAAAGAAAACAAATGGGAGGAATGAGTAGAAAAGTTTCAGCTTGGCAAAAGTCGATCAGTAGGGAGCCCTGCGATTCTGCTCCAGAAAGGTGGCACAGAGGGGACATGGCAAGAGAGCTTGTCACTTCAGCTGCCTAGGGATGTCCCTTTGGATGTTGCAGCCAGCTGGAAGAGATTAGGGAAGCCCACAGGGCTCGTGCACACATGGATTTATTCTGAAGCAGCTATTCCACACTCACTTCCCACCATTCAGTTAATCCCATCTAATTTCCAAGTGTAGACAAGTATTTAACTTCACTGGGGCTGAAACTAGAACAGCACCGGTACCCTGGCTGGCCTGTGCAGGTGAGATGCCTGCTACCCTCAGGTGCCAGGAGGCTGGGAGGGAAAGGGTGGCAGAGAGAGATCTCAGTCAGGGAGGCAGTTAGCATTAATATTAACAAAAGCTGTGTCTATTCCTCCAAGACTATAACCAGGCCTGACCTGAGCTAATAGTGTCAGCTAATTAGAGCATACATACTGGCTTTTATAACTTGAACCCTGCTGGGCAGTGCAGACAAAGCGTTAAGTTTGAAATTTTAGGTCCAGCACATCACATCTCCATCTGACCTTAAATGAATAAAGGAGACTCTCCTGGTAGGTGAAAAGAAGCTGCCCTCAGTGGTCAGAACTGGCTGGTGGCTAGACCAAATATAAAGGGAAAAGAGCTCCTCTGACACTCAGCAGACACCATGGATTTAACAGTAAGTTTAAGGACCCTTTCTACTGTGACCTACGCCAGCAGTGCCCAGTCTTGAATTAGGAACTCCAGGTGTTATCCTGTGTTCCCCTTCTTCACTGTGCCTGGGCACACAGTTCACATTTCAAATCCTATGCCTGTGGGTACATTGCAACAATGATAGCTTAGTTTTATGAATTCAATTAAATTAAATACTTTAAATCTACATGGCTTACTTGTAATTTCAACTACTAGCACCTGCTAATAGAGGACTCACCTAGAGGCATGGTTTTCTCTTGTGAGTTTTGATTCAGAGCAGCAAAGCGAAGGGAACCTCAGAATTACAGCATTATAGGCTTCATCATGTCATTTGGTAGAGCGGAGCATAGTGGAGCCACTAGCACTTCAACCTTAAGCATAACAAAAAAGTGTCATGGGAATATATAGCTTGGATATGGTACAGCAAGCGTTGTTATAAATACCTTGTGTGATAAAACATGCAAACATGATGAAAATACAAAAAACAGGTGTGTGTCTTTGCATTTTATTTAAGAATTCTGTTCTTTAGATTTACTTAATTGCCAGCACACCACATCTTCTACAGAAAGAGCTTACAATATTTCAGTTTTAATGACTGCCTTTTCTGTTAGTATAGCATGAATGTCAGCAAAAATTCTCAAAACTTGAAAAATAACTGATTACCTGAAGGCCTTTCTCGCCTTTAAGACCAAATGTTGCACCTATGCCAAGTTTCAGATTGATGCACATTTAAAAACTAAATTATAAATCCTCAGAAAGAAATTCACAACAGCAATGCTGATAGGCTCTTAACTTGCACCTACAGTTCCAGAAATGAATGCCGTGATCTCATCACATACCACAGGTCTAGCTGGGTTTGGACTAAGGCAGTCTGTGGATGGGAAACCTCAGTGGAGTTTTAGGAAGTAGTATGAATGATTTAGAGTCTATTTACCCTGCAAATTTTGCTAAGGTTGCAGTACAGTTCATTACTTTCAGAAAGCAGGAATAACATTTTATCATTGTTCCTGAAAAAGGATGCAGGAGAACTATCAGCCTCTAACTACAACCATTTTGTGCAACTAGAAATAAGTAGCATAATTAGAACAAGCTTGGGACCTCTTATGACAAAAGGAACCTGTAAAAAGATGTATTGATGCTGAAAAAAAGTCTTTATTTTGATCTGATTACCCACATTACGCAAAGGTTTTTTTAAGCAGTTAGTCCTCCTTGGTACTGTGTTCATGGTTACGTATGGCTGGGAATTCTGGGGCCACAGTGAGTGACTTTACACTCCAGAAAGCCTCTACAGTTCTCCCCAAATGATGAATTGTGATGGGACTTGTCAGGTCTTCTGAGAATAAAGCGGGAGATTTGTGGAAAAGGATGGCAGAATTATCAGTATCCAAGTGACTCATCCAGCATCCTGCTTGGAAGATGATGAACTGAATTAATGTGGCATCCTCTTATCACTGTCCCTGGCTGGGTCAATAATCCTGAAATTACAGCATCACCATGTCAGGTGAGCAAACGTTGTGTGTAGATAAGATGTAAAATCAAAGTGGAGTTCAAATTAACTCCACAGTGAAGATTTGTAGAAGTCAAAAACATAGATTCTTCTATGCATGAAAACTAAGTAACAGTGTGAAAAGGACGTACACAAAAAAGCTGCAAAATACATTTTCTCTTTAATAAAATTGGTCTCTAATATTTTTACAGTGCTAGTTAAAAAAAGGGAATCAGTTCTTCACCGGAATAATCTGAAAAAGTCTGCATACCACAATGTGATCCACAGTCCCTCTTTCGTACCTGCTGAACCTGCTTTAGAGGGAAATTAATGGGTCTTCTGATATCTCAGATGGAAATGCACACGGCCATATTCAGCTTGGCTGCCATTCACTTGGCTATCATTAACCATCTTCAAAAGACAAGTATTTGATCTAAGCTGGTCAGCTAGACTCCCTCTATACACAGAGAGAAAGAACATCCCAAGGGCAGCTCAATTCTTGTAGGACAGATATCAACATAAATTGGAAGAATTTTCCTCTGAAAGTGCTTAAATCCCTACCTTGCTTATAAAGGGAGCCTAAATAATTACCTTGACTAGAAATCTAAGCTTTAGGTAGCTAAAATTAGATTAAACAAATCCCATGCTTAGGTAGTTGTTCTAGAGATTGTAATTGCTCTTCTCAGTTGACTATATAGGATGCCACATCGTCCTGGAAAGTGCTCTAATTGCAAACTCTGTGCCTATAGCAGTAGAGCAGCTAAAGATTTTCTATTAAACCTTTATTTTCCTTAAACCTGTTCCTTTCAGAAGGAAAGAAGAAAGGATGGAAAGAGGAAGAGAAGAAAGAAAAAGACAGGAAGGAGGGAAGTAAGGAAGGAAGAGTCTGATGGAATAATTTCATTTGAAATATTTCCCCTTTTTCAGGGTGAATAGAAGTCTTGACTGCTCTAGGTCTCTCCTTCTTCCCCTTCTCCTCTTATTTTCCTTTTATTCTAGAGCGAAAAGGTCAGAAAATGTGGCCTGAACCTGGAATGAAACAAAATTATATTACTTCATTTCATGTATATTTTAAATGGCTGTATTTTGCAGAAATCTGAATGCAATAAACTTTTAGCTGTATTTTTAAAAATCCATGAAAAAATTACCATTTTTCAAGCACGCTATTAGGTGACTGATGTTTTCAATTACCTTTCCTCTATGACCACTAAAAGCTCAGTCAAGGGCTTGCTGATGCTAACAGAAATCTTTCAGTTTGTCATAAAAAGGCTTTTCAACCAAACCCTGAAGGCATTATTTTTATCAGTATTTGTCAAGTTCAGCTCAAAATATTAAAATTAAATGAGAGAACTCCAGGTCTTCAAGGCACTAACTTGAATAAATACCAGAAAATTAAACCAAATTTAGTCATGTCTCCAGCAATTCCACTCAAGCCAGTGGCATTTCAAAGGTTTCAGATAAAGAGAGAATTTGTCCCAGTCACTGTTTTGCAGTCAATTTACACTCAGAGTTCATTGACTTCAGTGGAAATTCCACCATGATAACCATGACAGAGCTGGGAATGATTATGTACAGTTAAGATATAAAGAGCTAGTGAAGCACGCACGAATCAGTTCAATATGTCGAATATTCTCTCAGGACTGCTGGTTAGATAACTTAAGTAGATTAAGAGTTATAAACAGGATTTTTCTTTGTCTCTATCTTCTAATTAAATAATGACTAACCTACGCTAGGAACGTAGTGATCTATAAAGTTAATAAAAGACAATTTAAAGAATAAATAAAATTCTAGAGATGTTTTCCCACCAAAAGTGCTTGCCCTTTTGTCCTGCATTTTTCCAACTTAACTATAGCAATCTTGTTCAGAAATATGTGGAAGAGCCAACCATATATTTACTGTCACTTCTCATTTATCGATGGTCAATATACTGATGTAGGCATTTCAGATTTGTCAGCAATTACTGGAGATAATTCGCATTACATATATACACATGAAATGAATACAGCATTGAGCAAACTTTAATTTCTTTTTTCCATTGCTTTGAAGATAAAAAAGCACTGTCTGATTTTTGGAGCACGAGAAAGAGCATGGAAAATACTGTAAGTGGCTGTTACTCTGTCTCCCAGCACCAGGATCCAGACGGTTCTTTGGCAGCCAGGGAATTATTCTTAATTATGTCCTGGCCACTTCACCCCATTCTGCCATGTAATAGCCCTTGACTTAAATAAGAACCTGGACCATCATATCTAACTGGGTTATTATCAGTGATAGTAATGGAAATGAATGACCTCTGGTAGAGCTGCATCGGTGCAAATGAATGTAGAATGTTGCTCAGGATTTAAGATATTGTCTTATACCCCCAAAAGGACAAGGTGCTGGACAACATTCAGGAGACGGATGGTAGATGCTTTCCTGCTTCCAGGCACTCACAAAGAGCCTAGCAGCTCTTTCATGCGGTAATCCTGCAGGCAGTCCTAACTCAGAATTTCCAAAGACTTGCCATCACAGTGAGATGTGGAATGATTATGTAGTTATCTAAATGGAGTGCTATCAAATGCAGGGATGTTCAGAGAACTGGGAAACTGCTGCTGTAAGGAGCAAAACAAAATTATTGAAACAGAAAAAGCCATCAAATGCAGAAATAACTCAGTTGTAATAATATGTTATCTAAAAATATTGAGGCCGATGGTAATAAATACAGTCATAAGAACTGGGGTGACATTCAACACATCATAGAATTTCAAAAAAATGGTCAGGAAGAAGCAAGAATCATGACAGATAAGGAACAGAACAAACAGAACAAAGTACTGCTAATCCTTGTTAGGGTAAAAAAACCCCAACCTTTTATGATCTCACTGCCAGACACTGCTTTCAAGGAAAATTACATGTTTCATATCTGATTTTTTCCATATTTTGTGTGACCAGTTTTACAGCCTTCCAATCTCTGCCTTTTAAAAATTAAAGAAAGCAAGTTGCATTTTGCAACAATCCCATGAACACTCAGAAGACAACTTCACTGGGTGAATTTCTTACTAAACCAATATATTTTTGAAAACCAAAAGAAAATGTGTATGTCCGTGAGAGTACGAGCTTTGAGAGTACCTTGCTTTCATACTTGCTCAGCAATATCTTCTTCCTGCCTTTCCAAAGACTTCTCAACATGTACTCAGCCCAATATGTGTATAAACATTTGCTGTTTCAAAAATTTATAGTTAAATTGAAAATAAGTTTGTGTTACCAAATAGCAATTTCCTGTTATAACTTCTCCTTTTGTACCAGTGGCTACTTTAAAGAAAACCTGGCATGTTTCTGAGCTTAAAATCCTTACTTTTTTTCCTGGAACGAAACCAAAAGTGAAGCTCTAATCCTTGTTATTTAACTGACAGATGACTGTCATTTTGGAAAAATACAAAAAACTTTTCTGACCAGCAGGTCCCTCACATAGACATGTCAACTGCTCTTGCAAGGTCCCTTTATCTCCTGCAATTTGTGTCTCATAGCAGCCTCCCATCTCTCAAAAATGAAACCATGTTGGACTTGGTGTTGTTCAAAACTTTCAGGGCTGAAGATTTCCTTTTCTTTTTTCACTTGCAATTAAAAGGCTTAGCAGTTGTTTTGTAGTTGTCACGTGAAAGTAAAGCCATTTTAGTGCAGCCTTTTCATTATTAACTAGGATTTAAAATCTTTTAATAACTGGTTTTTTACATTAAAAAAATCTGATGAGGCCACTTGTGGGAGAATCATAGGGGTTTGATGGTCTTTATCTGGGACAAATTCACTATCAGAGTAAGTTCACAGAACAGTGATAGCAGGACTCCATCCAGTGACACACTTCGTCCTATAAGTTCAGTTCCTTGTTCTTCATGTACTTCTTTAGATGTCTGCCCTTTAAAATTAAAAAAAAAAAAAGAACTGTCATTGCAAAACTTTTTTGAAAGAATTAGTTAAACATTGGGCAACTGAGTACTAACAATAAACGTTAACTAAAAGAACCCTTTTTTCCAGTTGTATGGTGCCATGGAACAGTTATGGCAGGATATTTCTGCCCTATTCTCTCTTCCTCCCAAATGACTTCAGAGTTGATTTTTCCATTGTTATTTTTTTTCTATTCTTCATTATTATTTCTTAAATGTGGGTCTTACCCTTTTCTCTGCTTTACGAATGCAAGAAGGGAAAAATATGTATTTTCCTTAAAAGAAGTTTGTCTCATTTTTAATGCAAATTACAGCAAAAGGACCTTTATTAACACTCCATTACTATGGTCCAGGATACCATAGGTAATGGAAAAATCTAGGAAACATAAGTGCTAGTTAACCACAGATCCAGCATAAGTGTAACTTGGCCAGTGCTGACACAGAGCTCATAAGCTTGTCCTGAGCAAGTTGAGAGCTCAGACAACCCACATCAAAAATGCCCCTGCATCGTGTCTTGCTGGGAACGGATCCTTTAGGTATCTGTAGGTTTGGACAGAGAAACAGTTATCAGAAAGCATCATTCCAACAATAGGAAAAGCATGCACTGAGATGGTAAAGCATGGAAATGTCCCAAGGACTGGAAGTCTGAGAGTCCTGCTAAATATGCAACGTCATCCCTGCTCCAAGAGGGGCTGGGGCACACCACTCGATGTGTGCTGGCACTGTGTCCTCACTCAGCGCTGCATAGGAAGCCACAATTCCCTCTCATGGTGTTGGGAGGCGTGGAAGCAGGTCAGTAATGGCCAGTATGAGGTTCAGAAGGTCTGATGCTGAGGGGGAAAGTACTAAATGGCCGTGTCTCTGCTTGGCATTTCCAGATCCTTGATTCTGGCCAAAGGCACCCCAGATCTACTGGGATGAAAAGTCCAGTCTGTGCTGGGTGCAGAAGTAACAGTACAGTCACAGGACATAATCTGGGCATGGGAGAGGAATATCCTCCTCCACGTAGCTCTGTGCCTGAGCTAAGTACCAAAACAAGACACTACTTTCAAAAAGCCTAGGCAGTGGGCAAAAGAAATATTTTCTATAAGCCAGTAGGCATTTCAAGGGTGTGTCAGTGGTACACGCTTTGCTAAGTGCATCAAGAGTTGCCATGTATTTTTATTAATTCATTATGGTTGATCTAGTTATATAAACAGGAAATGGCAATAGATTAGCTCCTGGAGAGTGTTTCATATGGGATTACGTTTAATGCTGAAATTCCCGTCAAACTCTTAACTTTTAAAATACTGATAACACCGTACATACTGTGCACTTTTTTGAAGACTTGAGCAATGCATTCCCAGCAACAGACTCAGAGCCCTAATAATCAAGATTGCATTTAGAGAAGCTTAATTTTCATGCTATTAATCTCTCCAGTGGTAAGAGTAATTATTCAGTATTCACCAAGAAGCAATCCCATAACATGCACAGGGCGCCAGTATGTTAGCATGGTTTGAATGACCACATAGTGAGAAGAAATGTTTCTCTCTTACCAGCAAATTATTATGCAGGTCCTTAAAAAGACTGTGAATTGTATTTGCTGGATATAAAATTCTCTCTGCCATAAGGATCATGTCATTTCTGTTTACCCCAAATGACCTCCAAAGCTTCCTATCTTCTTTCGTATCATCATTACGGTCTCCCTTCTAAGATTACCTTTCCTTTTATGACTCTATTTTTTTTTCACTGTGCACCTTTGTCCAACACTCCATTCTGCTAAGCACTTTTACCATTGCACCTAATTCTTATTCCCCATGTCTCATCTGAAGGCTTTTTAAACAGCTGCTCCTGTGAATTGTGCAGCCCCCTTCAGGTGGGTAAGGCAGAAAGGCAGTATTTGAATACAGTAAAAACCACTGGATGCTAAGTAATGACTTGTCTTAGCGTTTAAGCCATTTCAATTTCCAGGAAGGAAAGATATTCTTTGTATTGTGACTTTTCTTTGAAGAAGATGCATCTTCTAACCAATTAAACCTTCCATTGATACAGATGCAGAACAGCGAAAGACTGAAATGGTCTCTTAGGTGACATGTCCTATATCTGTAAGTGACTAAACCTACAACCTAAAGGTTGTACGTCTCTACCTTATTAATCATGTATCTCACTGTCACTTGTGTTTGTTTCCTTCTGCAGTCTCCTGTCATATATTTTGACTATCCTGAAGGTAAAAACCGTCTGTTTTTACTGTATCTAGTACATCCTGAGTCATGATTCAGGCTTGTAGAAACCTTTGCAATTTCATAAAATAATAATAAATAAAACAAGTACTAGATTTGGAAAATATTGCAACATGAGAACAGTCTATACTGGTTTTGAGAATTTGCCCTCTGAACCTGATAGGCAAATGCCTGGATACTCTGACTTGGATGTTTGTTCAGCCACTGTAAATTTGAGAAGTCAGCTAAAACATGAAGCTTAGATACCATAACTGCAGCCACCCAGTGCTAACTGCCACAGGGATCTTTTCTCTCCTTCTGCCGTGTAACTGCAATAGGCAGCCATGGTGCCTGCCCCTGACTGCAGAGGCTATCTGATTGCTGTTCCTTGCTCGCTTGCTTAATCCTTCTAAATCTTCTTATTTCTAATTATTATTCCACCATTTATCTCAGTCCATTCTCTGGTTGGTCCATCTCTCTCCATATAAGCTTTGACTATTCCTAATTCTTCTTCCCCATGTGCACTCTCAACTGCTTCTTCACCAGCTCCTTCAATTCCAAGTTTATCAGAAATGTCAAGTCCTCCAGGTCAGTCAAACATTTTTCCTCATCAAATAGAAATGAACTCATGTATGCAGTGTACCTAGACTCTCCTCTTGATTTTTTAAGGGGCAAAACGTAATGAATAAGCCGATGAATTACATTTGGAAGATGCCAAATTCCTGCTGTATGAGCATTCTTGAGGGCCTGAGGGTACTATTATATTTGCTTCGGGGTTTATGAAGATAGTGAGGAGCCAGGTTTTGAAAGAGGAATTATTAGCTGCAATGAGCCTGCCACCTCTGAGATGAATGTGAATGATCCTGTAGGAGTCAGTACCGCATCCACATTTTCTGGCTTCCCGGCATCCTCCAAAGGGAGCCAGACTCAGTGTCTCCCTTGCAGAACAATGCAGTCTAGGCTAATATAGTGTGAAAGGCGTGCTCTGAGGAGCCGAACCACCACAGCTGTAAATATTATCTTTGAGTCATACAAGCACACATCATACTCAGTGTAGGTGTGTTCTCTGGCTCTGAAGGCTGCATTGTCCTCAGAGAGTGCTCAGAGTTATGTTAATTCCTTGTACTACGGCTATTACTAAGAAATATTTGTCTGTTTTAAAGAGATATTGTATGAACTGGAGTTCTTTATTTTGGTCTCCAGGAAAGAAAATTGTTGCTGTTATTGCATCTTTGTCCTGAGAATTTCTCTCCACTGCTGATGGGAAACACAAGTCCCCTTGGGCAGGCAGTGCCCCGGGCTGTGTGCTGACCAGAGGAGCTGTCAAAGAAGATGACTGCTGTCAGTTGCTCTCTCCACCCTTCACACCTATGAGGAGGGTGGCTTCTGGTAATCCGCATCTCAGTGAAGTTAAGGGAAAACCTCTTGACACAGTCTCCATTTGCAGAAGACAACTGCCTCCTCTGTCTCCCAGGCTGTCCTGGCTACCATCCTGCTTTCTCATGAATCCCTCCAAGCTTAACCCTTCGTTGTCCAGCACTCCATCATTTATTTCACTTCATCCCTCATCAGCCTGCCTCTTTCAGCTCTCTCCACATAAACTTTGACTCTTCCCTAGACCTCAAAATCGTTAGGCTTTTGCAGAGTGTGTATGCAGCTGTGTTCATGGTCAGATCCGAGCTCTGCCTGACAGCCAGTAAGGCCAGGGTGAACGTTAATGTGTAAGCAATGAGGAAACCATTGAGTGTGACCTTGAATCCTAAGCTAACATGACAGTATAAACACAGTCCCAGTTATTGCTCATATGCTCTCTGCCCGTCTGAACAATCTCTCTCTTTTTCTCTCAGGCTCCCCCATTCCCCCTCACCAAACTTTCATTGCTTCCTCCACCATTCCTCACTCTCACTGTGTGATTGGAGACCTTTTAAGCAAGTTGAATAGAGGTATTCAAACAGTACAGAAAGGCCACTAAAAAGCACCTGGTCCTGAATGGCTTCACATACATCTGTGCCATACTGAAGTTCAGAGTCTGTATTTGGATACCCAGAGGCCTCTGAAATTTTTAAATTAATCAGTCAGCGATTCCTTAAAATCATTTCAGTACAGTCGTCAGTACTCACCTGTGTAAGAGAATTGTGAATTCCTGTCCCCAGTGCCATGATATTGCCCAGTTATCCTATCTGAATAACCAACATATTAACCAGCACTGGTTCCCAAAAATATTGAGCAAGTGACCTTTGCACACTCATCCATGGCAGAGACAGAGTTAGAATCCAGAAGATGCTTCAAATTCTGCTTCACTTACTTATGGAGAGTAGAGGAAAGCACTATTATACTAAATAGTTTTTAATTAAATAGTAAGGGTTTTGTGTCCTGCTTTGCCTTCGCAAAGGGTTACCAAATTTCAGCGTGTTCCCCAACCATTGCCATCACTCTTCATTCTGATAATTATTTTACAGGCAGGAAATCTCATGATTTATTAAATTACTTTTTAATGAACATATAATAGCAACTAACAATAAATGAAACTAAAGAAGGCAAGAAGGAACCATAATCACAGCCATCAACTCAGTCTAAAAGTGCCAATCCTGATGCTAATTTAATTTGAGATTTAAGAAGATTACAGAAACTGTAGTATATTAATTTCCATTTCCACTGCTTCAGCAGTCAGCTAGCATTGGACAGATGGCATCATAACCAAAACATTTTTCTTGTCCCTTATGTATACTTCCTCCAGTAATTTACTTTAGCATGCCATGGCACATCTGAAGAAAACAAAAATCACAATGTCTATTAGGATTGTAGAAGACTGGTCTCAATTAGGGCTTATATATAGCCATATAAATTTCTTTTCCTATAGTTTTTCAAAGAAATTACTTTTCAATACCTAGTTCTCAACAAAAACTTTAAGCTTTTCATCATTTCCCCCCAAAAGCCCTCATAAGCCTGGTTTTCATGATGGACTACATGTCCTACTTGATGGATCAGCAAGAGATGGCACATCACGGAATAAATAAACTGAGCAATAGAGAATGACAGACCAACAAGAAACCCAATGAGAAATGGTACCAAGTCCCTAACTGCAGGTCTGAGTTTTGATTTTCAGACAATTTTTGTGTTTAAAGTCAAAACTTTTGGTTTTCCCATTTTACCCACATGTTGGTATTTTCCAGTCAGCCCTATTTCCATCTTGATACTCTGACTCTTGTTACAAATGCCTTGTCGAGGCTGCATGATTTCTTTCTATTTTCAATTTTCATTAATTATATAAGAAATGCTGTAATGTTTCTAGACACTCAACCATTCTGTGACAGACAGACAGGAATCATACTAGCTGTTCTTTTCAAAGTTCAATAATTTTAATAGGCTTACAATTCTTTTTCCTCTCCTTTTTCAAACCTGGCCACCTGTGACCAAGAGGAAGTGTAACCAGCCATTCAAAATACATTAAGTTTTAGCATTTCGATTAGGGTAGTGTGCTGCCCTTTTTATAAGCTACTGAATACAGAAAAAACGTGTTCTAACTGTACTGTGGTTTAGTGGGTACACGAAAGAACCAGAACTAATCCTAGTTCTGGTGAAGTCCAAGAATACAAAGGACAACAACCTAATGTAGTATTCACCAAGGTAGGTGGCTCACTGGATCAAGTGATACAAGTGAATTCTTTATTGAGAAGGAAAAGGAGAGGCATGAAAACATAATCAACATTCAGGAATGTATCTGGAGAAGGAGCAAGACACCTGGCATTTTAGACGAAGCAATGGAGGGAATAAAAAGGTAGGCAGGAAAGAAGACTAGGATGAGGAGGCAGGCAGAGATTTATGACATGGGAAATCTATAAAGTTTATGTAAGTGATTCTCAGGTTTCAGTTGCTAGAAAACCATCTCTTCAGCAAACGTTTCCCAAGAGTCTGCAAAGTCAAGCAGTTGGTATGGAAACTGAGATACATAAGAGTACTACTTCAGAACATCACTGAGCCAGAACAAAGACCCTGTCAGCACAGTATCCTCCATCTGACAGTGATTAATACCAGTTCCTCAGAGAAAAAGCAGAAGAACAACAACAAGTACAAAGTGACTTCTACCTACTATGTACTTCCTGCAAACAGTTGCTTGGGAGGAAGGCCTTCCTGAGATGAGAAAAATTTGCAGTCATGAATGGATCTGTATCTGATTCCCTTGTTAAATAGACTGCATTTGGCTATCCATAACAACAATTTCATATTTTCATTCTGAATTGCGAATGAATATACACCAGTTTAAATTTTATAACTTTCTGTCTGAAAATGTCAGGGGGAGCAGCCTCTACACTTCATGAATATCAACTTTTTAGTCCATCTTACCATAAGGAGAAGGCTTTCCAAAAATCACAACTCAGATGGAGACTTCCAGAGCACTCCCACCATAAGAAGGGTCAGGTTTGGTACCCTTCCTGTGCCTAATGAGACAGGACTTCAAGTTCTGGCCATGTTACCTTCTCCTCTGGATTTATGTCTGGCTCACTTCTCCACCTAAGTGAGCTCAAAATCATCTGAAGCATAGTCACACTAGCCAACTCCCTCTTCTGTCCCTATGTGACAGATAAAATGGCCAAGTGACTGGAAGTTCGTGCTGAGCTATGAAGAGGCGAGTGCCGCGTCAAGGAAGGAAATGAACACATAGTTTTATCTCTTTAATAAGTCGTCCCTGCTATAGAAATAGCTAAAGTGAGTCCAGAATGGGAGCATGCAGAGAGATAACAATCTCTTATGATTATACTTTTCCTGGGGGAACTGCCAATTTAACTGGTGAATCTATATATACACACTACACTACACTATGGTATACCTGGAATAAGAACATCCCAAACCCTTCACTCTTCACCACCACCCTCACAAACAAAGGGCTTGGAAGGACATGGCACTCGGGTGAGTTCAGCCTCCCTCCACTGCTGCCAGCAGAGCACGTGTTGTGCTCAGTACAACTCTAAAAAGTCAGCTTCAACTCCCAGCCACTCGTCTGGGTGAAAAGCAAAGTGAAGAGTCAAGTAAAACTGAATCACAAGCACCAGGTTGATTACAGTTTCCTGCTAAGTTACCTCTTCTGCTAGTCTGCTGCAGGGCACCAGAGACCTTCGTATATTAACTGGCCATTCAAAGTTAATGATCAAAGATCTATCAAAAATAGAAATAATAATATAAAAATAATGGAAATAATCCTAACACCATATTTTTTCTCCAAATTAGGTGAGTTTTTTCCATACTTTCAGCCATTGATTTTAACATGCCAGCAAGCCTGACTCTATGCAAGCAAGCTTCATCGTCTCCTTCAATCAGTGATTTTAAAACATCATAGCTCACCTCGGATTGTCTTCTGCAATTTCTAGACAGGCTGATTTCCAATAGTGTTAAAAAGGCAATAGAAGCAGCATGCTCCTCTCTTTACTTTTTTACCACTCCAGTGAAAAACTTGTCTTTTTTTTCCTGCACTGAGCTTGAGGCTATTAGACCGCTGAATGCTACATCAACCAGCATGACTTCCAACACCTCATAGCAAGTCATTTATGTATGAGTGATTGTTTCAAAGCAAACAGTGCTGTAGGTGAGCGGTGCCCAGGCTCCCTGCAGAGGCAGGCCACAGGACCTAACTCGCCACTTCTGCAGGCACACATATGCAGCATGCACAGCAAAGCCCGCCTGTCTCAAAAGAGCCATATTAACGGCACATACCTCTATCAGCCATGTTGAACACACACAATATGAGTCTTCTCCCTGTGATGTGTGGAGCATTTTACCTTGTCATGACTCACTCCTGACTGATGTCATTGTGAAGGCACCTCCATATGAGCAGGGAGTCACTATGGGCTCAATGAATAGCACTGGCACGCTGGTCCCCATCACTACAATGCTGGGGCCCACAGGCTCTCCTGCTCCCCAGTCATGCCACTTAACACCCATCTACAGACAGCGTGTTGGACACCTTTTGCCTTAACTACAATCAGTATCTCCACTCTCACCAGCATAAGAACTGGGACTTAAAGAAAAAAAAAAGATCATGTTCTTGTAGAATTAGCTTTTTGAGCACAGATGTATTCCCCTACTTTACTGAGATCCATCATATCCCACCTAGCAAAAGACTTGCAAATCTGAAAGCTGTCTTCCCATCAAGAGCTAGGAATGCCTTGGGGTATACATAGTAGTCAATAGCAACAGCAGCCAGAGCAGATAGAGGTCTTACACCTGGATCCTGAGCACCTGCAAGCCCCATAGACTCCAAATCTCATTTCTTCTTAGAAGTTTGACTTTACCATGTGTCTATACATAATTAAACACTCCTGATTTCGAATACCACAGTATAATAACCATTAGCCCATGCTAGATTCCTTTTATAACAACCACCCTCAGGTTTGGATAGCATTCTGAAAAATGGTAAGCTGAACAGTTTCAGCTATCTTTACAAATATAGTGAGAGGAAAAATGAAATGACATTTACAAGCGAGGGAGAATTTCCTTTTCAATAATTTCAGGAAAGGCTATTCTTATGGCAGGGATTATAATAAGAATAGGAAATGGTGTAGACTTAACCCATTTTCATTACAGTCTTAAGATGGCAAATTTGTGGTTGTAATCTAATGTCATGCCTTTGCTATTAGTAGATTTTCTCCAGAGTCCAGATAGAAGTAGACGTATTCAGAAAGACCTCGGGAATATCCTGTTTTTCTGGCACCAATTTAAAATATAATTCTCATTAGATTCATGCCTCTTTTTTATTCATTTTTTTTTCCTAGAATTAAATATACTTTACCTTTAAAAGAAATGCCGTTACCTTTGTTTTAAATGACACAGAAGTGCCCTTTAGATCCTATTGCCAGAACCAACATTCTGTCATTCATATCTCAAAGTTTACTTTGCAATATGGTGATCATCTACCTACAAGTCTGATATTCAAATTTAACAGAAAGTAAAGGAGTGCTGCTCCTGGAGCACCTTCAGGTCCACCCTATTCTTCATATCCAAAGTCAGCAGCAAGGATCCCTGTGATTTCAATGGGAGCAAGACTGGGTCATCAGAACATCAGCACTCAGGCACAGGGAACAGGTCTTTCTCTGTATCCTGAATGGTGCCAAACACAATAGTCATGCCAAGTAAACACTAATAGCAATGAGGAAACCACATACAAGTGTTGTGGGTTTTATTTGGTATATTGTATGTTGGTGTAAGGCTGCCTCCAAAACAACCCAAAACGAGGAGGCAGCTCCATCCATGTCAGACACAGCACTGAAAGATTACCCTGCTTTAAGAAAGCATGATGAGTCCAAGACAGCCCCTGTGTGTGGAGGAGTACACTGGCTTCTCCCAGTCATTACAGAGTGCCGACCACTTTCCCTTCCATACCCATCCCTCTGCAGCATGGAACCGAAGGGTTGTCCCCACTCTCTGCCCCCTCACTTTGTCCCCAGCGGGGCAATGGAAAAGGAGCGAGACTGGAATAAAACTTGCACCTCATACATATACAGCCCAATATTCCTCAAACTCCAAGCAGGTTTTCAAATGAGGTGGGAGAGCAGTGTATCTGTTCAGTGCCAGGCAGAATTTTGCCCCTTACTGATGTATTTCTGGGTAGGAATTTTTGTTGGGTTTGCTTTTTTTCTTTTTAAGCCAGTCGCAGATGGCTCACCAGTCTGATTTCATCTGGCAATTCCTCTGCTCCTGTATTGCCTTCACAGACCACTCCATAGCCACAGTATGGGGCAGTTTCAGAACTTTCTGATGCATAACTGTCACAGCTATTCAGAATCATAAAGTGAGATACTGACAACAGCAAGTTATTTTAAGTTCTGGGCTTATTTCTATCCAAGGTTTTCTTCTACATTCAATTTCTTCCTAAGCTTTGAACCATTCAAACTGCACTTTTCATATAGCTGAAAGCAGATTTGATTAATATGATTTCTTTGTGAAAATCTGAGAAGATTAAGGAGCAGTGATGTAGAGAACATATGCCCTTTCTCAACATGACATTCTCTAACATTATACAGGGGTCTGCAGATCCTTCCAGTCATTATATTGTTCTCACTAGTGGTATCTAAATAGAGAAAAATCTATCATCAGGGAAGAATTTCATTTTTTTCATATTATAGTTTCAATCTCATGTGCAGGTCAACAAATCTGCAGCTGTGTATCGATTTCATTCTGTAACTAGGCAGGAAAGGCCACATTTCAAGGGAGCATTTGCAGATTGTTATTCTTTTGTGTTACAGGATCTTTTTGTGATGGTCCCTTAGAAAAAAATTAAGATTGGCCAGATGACTTCTATGCTCAGTGAAGCAAAATGCCAAATAAATATGTTTACAGGCACATCAGTTAACTGTTCTTTCTCTGTGTATCCCAGAGTGTTACTAACCATGGAAACACTTTCCAAAATCAGTGGGGGGAAAACATCAGTCTGGTATTGATTGAATATGGTTTCTCATCTGTCTTATGACCTTTTCCATCATATATAATTAGAAATGGAAAGGTCTTAGCTGCATGCTTGCAGTACCCTCCAGAATACAGATACAAGGTTTGGTTCGGTGCTGTGATAAAATGAAGGCACACGGTCCACAGATTCTAGGGTATGGCAGTGCCGGTGTTTGGTCCTCAAAATAGGAAATACAGACCATGCCAGCACTTTCAAGCTGATGCAATACAGTATCAGTAGGTCTCTTTTAGCTGTTTTGGTGCAGTATCTTGGTTTGGATTGCACATTGTATAGGATGCATATGGTTTGCAACCATGTACAGCACAGGAACACATCAAACCTGTTAATTGTATGATACAATCTTTGTTACTTGCTGCTGCAGGGATGTTTCTATGTCAACCAGTCAACATGATTTGCTAACCAGTGTTTAAGGAGATGATTATTATGCCTGTTTCTAAAAGCATTTATATGAGTCCCTTGTGGTGAGTCAAGCTGCTGTTTCTGAAAGTCTAAAACTTTGGGCAGCCATACCGACCATAGGCTCTGTGCAAGCCTAGTGCAATAGAATTTCTGATTTTGACACCTACGCTTCCTTGCTTTTGGCTGGATTTAGAAGGTTTGCACGAACACCATTGTGAACTGACCCTGACCCCATATATACAGAAGGAATTATACCACAGAAACGTATGCCTTTCCTAATGTGAAAAGCAGAGATGGTGGTGGTGGGATCATCATAAAAAGGTTAAATATATTTCACTTTCAGATACAGCTATGTTTCCCCTTTGATGTGAAAATATTCTAGCAAAGCACCAGAAAAGCTGTCATTGAAAATCAGTGCTTTGGGATGGATACTTCCTTCCAGTATGGGGTAGGCTTGCAGCTCAGCAGCATGCGTTCATTGGCTCACTATTTGTAGCTCCTGTGCAAAATTGCTTAAGAAACTGTTTAAGGATGGGCAAAATAGATCTTCAGTATTTAGGATGCTGGATTAGATCAGATGATAAGCATCTGTCACCCTCTTATGGTTAGTTGCTGGTATCTGTGTGGTTTCCAATGGACAGCTGCCCATACTGCACAGGACATGACTAAAATTGGCCCAGACCCAGATGAGAAGCCATTGCAGAGTCCACACGATGGGTGGCTGAAGAGACTGATCCAGGCTTTGAGGCTGTCATCCCCTTTAGACATCTTTTCCCATAATCTGCATGAGGCCACGGACTATAGGAGCATGACATCTGACTGATAATCTTGTGCCTTCCAAAAATCATACACACATACACAAACACATTCTTTTTAAAACAGCTGACACTCCTTCCTGATTTCAGATACCTGCTCAAACCTCTGAGGACTCTGATGGGCTGGTTAAGTATCTTGCAACTTTCTCTAATCTTGCTTAAGAAGAAAAATAGTATATGCATTCCAGTAGTTTGTAAAATGTAAATCTCTCCCACTCATCACAGACCATTTCAACTCCCTGCTTTGGTTTCTGGCTTTCAGAGAGGCCCTGTTTCTGTTCTAAGACAACAGCTTTATTCAGTCACCATAAATAAGAGATTTGTACATTTAGTGGTATGCAATTGCCCTGGTTGCGAATCAATGCGGTATAATTTCTTTTGGCATCATTATAAATTATTTCAAACATAGCTGTGAACTGAAATAACATTTCACAACAGGGTATATACAAGTAGTATTCTAGATTAAGTTCTTCAAATTGTTTTGACCAGAAATATATCTGGATACTAAAACAATAATACGTGTATGAGTCTGCCAGCAAAGTTAGAGTACATAGAACACTTTTTCAGTGTGGATGAAACATGTATGAATGATGATTCATCGCATCTATAAAAACAAATAACCCCCCCGCAAAAACAACAAAAAAGAAAAACCTGAGTTAGTGTTGTTTGTAAAGCCCCAGTCTTCCTATAAAGAAAAAAAAATTTTTAAAAAAGTTCTGCCTGCAAAAGGCATGATATAATGCCACCTTCTGGTTAAAATGTGAAGAAAAATATACTAGCTTTATATTGAACATTTTTATCTATTCTCACATGGGTTTAACTAGATCATTTTGTGTATGATTTCACAATAAAGATTACTTGGACCAGTGTCTTTGGCACATCACAGTATCATCTCCACTACTGAACTTTCTGGAGCAGTTCAGCCTGGACTAAAGGCATAGTCTTGCTAATCAACAGTTAAAGTTCTGTGAAGTTTGCATCTTAAGACAAGAATCTCTCTATTTCACAGGCTAGCAATGGGTTTTGACATCAAATTTTAACACTGTCACTTTTCATAGACTATCTGATTTTTCTATAATGTTTCCTTGCAATGAAGCTGTGTCAGGGGAAGTTCAGGTTGGACATAAGGAAAAGGTTCTTCACTGAGAGGGTGGTCGGTCACTGGAACAGGCTCCTCAGGGAAGTGGTCATGGCACCAAGCCTGTCAGAGTTCAAGGAGCGTCTGGACGACACTCTTAGTCATATGGTTACGTTTAGGTAGGCCTGCAAGGAGCAGGGAGTTGTACTCAATGATCCTTATGGGCTCCTTTCAACTTGAGATATTCTATGATTCTATGATTCTATGATTTAATAACTTCGGCAGCAAAAATATTTTAAAATTAGGCCTTTGTGAATTTTCTCTTGAGAGCCTCATGTGATATTGGAATCATATAGCTACAAACTCTTAACTCTGCAACATGCAGAGACATTTTCATAACAGCTTGGAGATAAGAAAGATTTAAATATTTTCTAGTTTAACCAAAATAAGAATCATTTGTCACTAGGAAAGCCAGCAGCTCTTTTAAGATACATTCAATACCCCACATCTCCAGTCCTTTTGAACTGCCAGGTGCTTTAAAATAGTGACAGGACCAAGGTAAAGACAGTACTACTGCTTATTAAAGTTAATAATTGGAAGAGACCCTGGACACACATACACATATACCCTCCCCGCCCCCATATCAAATTTCTCCAATACCCTTCAATCCAGGGGCAGAGTTTGGCCATTCCCTCTCACTTTTGAAGAAGCTCTAGGACTACCTTTGAGATACTGAAGTTCTCCCTAAAACCTTCAGCTATTTCAGGATCATTTATAAGGAGGGCACACCCTTTGTGTATCAGTTACTGTCCCATCCCATCTCTCCCAGGCTGCATGGTGCTAGAGCACACTGTGGTTTACAGAAATCCTCTCTAAGGAGTTGAGCAAAGGGAGAAGCCCAAAGGAGACTTGAGCATGGTGGGTTGGGTTGGTCTTGTTTCCCACTTCTGATTCAGCAGCTCATTCAGGAATCCCACTTGCCTTTTGCACATTCTCTGTACGCACCAGGCAATGGGGAAAAGTGGGAGAGGTGTGCAGAGAGAGGCAACTGCCACTGCTCCAGAGGAGTAGCACAGAGAAGCTCCATGAATGCACTGGTATGACCCAGCCCACAGTTATTGCAACATATTTCTACAGCTTTAGACTTACAAAGATCAGAATTGCCCCTGACGGGCAGTAAATTCCTGAACAAGAACCTGAGCTCTTTATATGATATGAGAATAAAGCTGATCAACAGAGAGAATTATTGTATTGTAAAACTACAGCAATGAGGGCACTGTGACAATTACTGGATATTTATTCAACTGATTTTCCTCAAGGAATTTTAATGAGGATTTCACACTCCATAACCACATGCTTTAGATTCTGTCAGTAAAAATGTTAAATGCTTCTGTTAAAGTAATGTGACACTGTTTTTGCTGCACTACTCCTTGCAAGGGAATGATATTTTAGTGAGATGAGAGCATGGCCACTTTTTTTTCAGATGTCCTGGGAATGTTTTCAATTACTTTATGTTGTGGCTGAATCCTTCAGTATGCCGCTGAATCCTTCAGTATGCCACTGAACCCAGAGAAAAATGACAATGCCAGCCCCATAATGGAACAGTTGTGGAAATTCCTTCAGCTTTCCGTCTATAAGTTTCCCTGTGCTCTCCATGTAGCTGGCAACAACATCGTGCGTAATGAACAAGGAATGCTTATGGTGGGATTAAAAGTGGCAAAATACATTGATTTTATACAGAAAGTTCCAAAGTTAAACTAATTTATTTGTAATTATGGCCACCACATGTTATTGATTGTTACTGTTACAGAAAAATTAAGCTTTTGATGAGGTGCCAAATTCACTGAAGCCTCTAAGCTTAACTATACTGTACATAATAACATAATAACCCATAATGCACAGAATTCATCCTTCACAAACTGAAAATTCGAGTTTGTTATCCCAGATTGCCATTGCTTTCCTATGCTTCTGACATGGGCTGCTCTGCAGTTGTTCACGGACATGTCCCAGAACTTTCAGACAACATGGCAGTGTTTAAAATGCAAAATGTAAAAGTATCTTTCAGGTAATCTGCACTAAATCATTCATTGCTGTGGTCATTTAAGTATTTCCATGTATATGGCATGGTCTGCTTTTTCTGCTTGGTTGTTTAAGGTAAATAATCACAAAAAAGTCAGCAGAGCTGTGTCATCTCCTTGAACACAACAATATACATTTAGTTTTAAGCAATTAGTGCTTCCATAGATGCTTATGCCAGACCACGGCAATTTATAGCTCTGTGAAGCAGAACTGAAATTTCAAGTTGGGGCTTTGCATTCCTTCTTGGTGTAATTCTACTACATTTTATGAGATTACACCAGAAATTAATATAGCCCAGCAACAGAAAATTACTATCTGCCACTTTGGGTTTGTGTTCTGAAAGGAAAATGTCTTTTATATTGCAGACTTTAATATCTCTCAGTCATAGTAATGAAAGTCTTGATCACACAGACATTTCATGTGGGTGGCTCTTCCTCATTCAGTCAGTTCCACTGATACCAACTAGATAACTGGGCAAAAACAACTCAGGGGAATAAAACCTGCAAGATTTTCCCACTCCAGCAACAGGCCATACCTTCTAAAAAAGAATATCAGGGAAGCATCACAAATTAAAATAGGTCTGGGTGTTTGGTTGAAGAGAATCCTCACGACTGAAAAGGGGAGAAAAAGAAAAGTGAAAATTCTGAACTTTAGTAGGGGCTGAAAGGGAAATCACAATGACCAACAGTGAAGCAATTAAAAATGCAAAGACTATAAAGAGCAAGAAGTGTCAAAGTAGGTGATGATTAAATATGGCAATACATATTTTGGAGTTATGTGTGAGTCTAAAACTAAAAGTAAACTTTCTGGTGTAAACTATAATGGTGATTCAGAAGCCTTACATGAAATCAAGCTCTCCAAATCTCTCTCTAGAAGCTGTGCTGCCTTTACAGGGACCCTCAGCACCCTGACAAAGGTTGATAAGCTCTAAAGCTAAATCTGGGTGAAGATCTAATGCGGATATAGACTACACACATCACAGAAAGAAGCATGGGATTGGGGCCTTTTAATTATAAATTGCTTAGGACAGATATAGATTGTGTCTGCTTTCCTTTGGGAGGTAGCTGTCACTCTGTTGGCACAATAAAATGGCAATTAGTAAGAGCAATGGTTTTAGGTATTCGTGATCTGGGCAAGTACCTCCAGGTTTTACTACAAGGAAAACACATGTTGCTGCATTCCTATGCATGGCACAGCAGAGGCCAAGGCACCAGCCCTCTCTGTAGCTCTAATCACAACCTCTTGATCCATGCATGTAAATGAACAGGCTATGGGCTGAAGCACTGCTCTGCTCATGGAGAGGGTGCAAAACGCCCTCCTGGCCTGGGCATGACTGGAGGAATAGTGGGCTGGAGACTGGATGGCAGGAGCGAAGCCATCCTGTTTTGAGTGGGAAGAGAGTGGCTGCAAAGCCATTCGGTCTTGGGGTGACAGGATGGGGTTTGGCCTATTTTATGTACTAGCCAAGGGGTTTTCTGTGAGTGAAAACCATCTCTAATTAGCAATAGCAACATACCAGCAGTAAACCAGTGCAGTATCCAGCTTACAGCAGTGACTGACATCTGCTGCTCCAGAGGAAGGTGGAAAAGGGGACTGGGCTCAGCCAGAATTGCCGTGCACTGCATGGGGGAGAGAAAGTCCTTGCTAATAATGTCTGTGGGGACTGACACATTCCTCGGGCTTATGCCACCTCACATACCTCTCAGGTGTCTAGCTAGGAGAAAAGGGATGACAGCTCTGGCTCCTGGGGATTCACTCTCTCAAAGGGGAGCTGCTTTCCCTCGCAGCCCTCCCTCAAATCAACTTGCAAATAAGCGTGTGGGGAGCTCACTCCTCTGCATGGCCAAGTGAGATTAGAGACAGCGTTTCGTTTGTTCAGTCCTTTTGGCAAGCACCCACTGAAGTGAATGATTACACAAAAAGTCAGTTATTCTTCTGTTAAAATAAGCTGCCTTTTTTTTAAAGGAATCAACAAAGCAAATTTTCCATTAAAAAAGTCATTAAACAAATTTTAGTTTAAAAGCATTTATCAGCACTGAAGGACTCAATGAAAGAGAAGAATTAGGGAAGCCATAGCCAGAAGAAAAAAGAAGCGGGGGGGAAATAGAAACTGATTTCTTCTAAATGTTTTCCTTAAGCTGAGGAGGTCAAAACGATCATGAAGAAGAAAGAGAAAATGTGGCATCTGCTTTAATCGGCATTAAGAACTTAAAACAAGAAGCTTCAATGACCAGGCAAATTTAAATTTTTGAACTTCTTCTTTCTATCCTTCCTCATTGATATTCATGGGGCAGTTACCATTATTTGCAAACAAAGATAAAAACCGGTATTTACTCTTGCTGGAAAATGCAGCTATAATTTGTTATGAATGCATTCAATTTAGTGTGAACCACTTTGTAAAACTTCCATAATATAACCCAAAACAGAGCTGGACAAAGAAGTAATTTTTTTGGTTTAGTCACTAAAGAAAAAGGAAAAGAAAATGTAATCAGTTCAGTTTTAATCAAAAGAGACATTTTATGGTTTTGGAAAACCAGGGGATTATTTTTTTTTAGGATCCAGCTAATCTATAGTGATTTTTGCTTTCATTTTAAAATCTTTTCTTTGTACAGTGGGCCATTATTAAACACTAAAGAGAAGTTTATTTTTCAAATGTCAAAAGTAAGAATTTTAGCATTTCTAAAATGAAACTTTTATTTTTCTTCAGAAAATTCAGGAACCAAATGCTTCTTTTTATATAATATCTGTTTTACTCTTTATTCAGCTGAATTCATCTGCAGATGATTCATATTCACAAACAGTTTCAGTCCCCTAAAAAATTCTGTTTTGTACTATTCACCCAAAACATTTAACACAATTTCAGTAAAAACCAGGAGCTACTTCCCATTTGTTTGGAATTCAATTCTGCACCTGAAGACTCAGGACATATTTTGAAAACGACTGTTTATTTCCTTGGCTTGGCTTGACTTTGCTTGGTTGAGTAAAACCAGGCCAAGTTTCAGTAGATCCTGGAGTGACTTATATGTTTGGCTGGAAACTCCTGAATGCCTTTCCGACAGGTTTCATGCTGAGTGCTAAAATCTCTCAGCAGGTGAGAACAACTCTACCGGTCAGGTCTACTGGCTATGAAAGTTCCCAAACACAGGACAAGTTCATCCAGAGCTTCTTGTAATACAGGCAAAACTGAAATTTACCACCCCAAATTTCAGGATTCAGAGCTGGGCTATACCTATCACAGGTAGCCTGATGAGGAGTCAACCCTTATGGCTGCTAGTAGAGCGGGGAAAACAAGGGAAAGACTGCTGCTGGGAATGGACGTCCTCCCTTTGTCCCTGACACTGAAAACTGCTCCAGACACCTCAGCAGAAGCAAACATGAGTTTCCAAGCTATGGCAGAGGGAAAGCAGGCATAGAGACATGAGGATGATCATAAGTCAGACCAAAGGACCATTCGGTTCAGCATCCTGCCTCTAGCAGTGTCCAAAAGAGGCTGAGGAAGCATGCAAATGAAGACAAACATGCAGTAATGCTCCCCTGGCTTCTAGCACTCTATGAGCTCCAAGATTTTCCAAGCCAGAAATGCTGTCTTTGTGTTTTACAGCCTATAATGGATTCTTCTTCTGTGGATTTATCTAATCCCTTTTGAAGCCATGTAAACTTCTGGCATCCTCAGAATCCTGCACTAATGCCATCAACAATTTAACTGCCCTTTATGAGAAAAAGCTCTGCTTTTGTTTGTCAGACCTTCTGCTCCATGCCTCTATTTGTGCTACTTCCCTTGTGCTACTCACAATTTATAGATTTCTATTCCTTCCTCCTTCAGGCCTCTCTTTTCCTACTCAGGATAGCAAGTTTATGTAGTCAGTCCTCATCTGGAACCTATTTCATAACTTTGAGCACCCTGTCACCCTTTTCTAGTTCTGCTTTATCCTTTTTGAGATGTAGGGGACAGGACCGCATGCAGTCTTCAAGATATGTCCCCCTCGCAGACTTAAGAAGTGCTATATTGATCGTTTCTATTTTGTTTTCTATCCCTCTCTTAATAATTTGAACTGTCAGTTCCAGAGTCAACCCCAGGTGCATCAGTTTACATCTTCCAACACTGAATTATATCTGCCATTTTATCATCCAGTCAGCACCTTAAGATCCCTCAAAAAAAAATTTCCCTGAATTGTTAGCTCTGTTTAAAAAGGTCACCTCATTTTGTTGACTCCCTTAACCAGACCTATGTGTGTTTGAAAGCACAGACCTCAGCAACAATCTCTGCAGGTTTCCACTGGTGCATCAATCAGGAAAGCCAACCAGTTCCCCTTTTAGTTTCTTTTCTACCTCCAAACTTGCTATTTAAACATGCTAGGACCCTTCAGTTTGTGCCACATCACTTAATTTCCTTAAGAGCATTTGATGAAAACCTCCTTAAAATCCTTCTGGAAACCCAGTTGAACATATCAACAGGATTTTCCCATCCAACGCTGACTGATTCCTTCAAAGAAATCCACATTTTTAAGAATAATTCCCTATGTAAATACAATGCTTGTGTCCTACTCAGTAAATCACATGTAAGTATGTTCATTGGTTCTGTTCTTTATTATAACAAACGTATTTATATATGTTCAATGGTTCTATTCTTTATTATAACTACTACCAATTTGCTAAATGCAGATGTCAGATTTACTAAGATTTATATATCCTTAACTCCCCCATTAAGCCTTTTTTTTTCAAATTGTGTCATTTTCTTTTCATAAGAAAGGGGGAAATTTTAGAAGACTGTATGCCACAATTAATAGTTCACTCATTTCATAGCTAACTTCCTACATAACTCTTAAGTGAGCACCACATGCTCTGGCTGATCTGTTACTATTTCTAGCTAAAAACAAACAAACAAACAATTTCTAACTATCATTATCCATTTTCTTCAAAGACCTCTTTTACTTTTTTACCAACACTTCAGTTTATAACAGATCTTCTGAGATGTCCCACTTAAAAATACTCTGGAGCAAGAATTCACCTAGCCTCCCACTGCAAATATGGCTTTAAACAATTAATTTATTTTTTCTGCTTTTATAGCTGTGTCATCTATTGTTCCCTGCACACTGTCTCATGTGTTTGAAAAAGCATTTTTAAACCCTTTAGCAAAAAGTGCAAGGATGGTCACCCCATTAACCAACTCAGCTATGGTACTTTTCCATCTGTATTACTGTCTTAAATTAACACAGGGAAAAAAAAGGGATGTAATAAAATATTATTCAAAAATAATTATTTATTTCTTAATGTCTAATGATGATTGTGATGATGGTAATCTTGACTTCACAGCATTTATTTCTATCACATCACAGCTATTTACATACAGCCACCACAGAGAGCATGAGGACAGGCCAACCGGGCAGTGAAATATCCAGGGAGGATTTGTGGAGCGCACACCCAGTACACTCTCCTCATTAGCCTTCCCTTCTTCCTCCGTTGGGGAGATTACTCACAATGACTGTCTTTGCTACTCAGGCAAAACCCTTCTTTTTATCTTCTTCACCTTCCCCAAAGCATCTGTGAACTCTGAACCACAATCTGGCCCCGTTTGTTTTATTTACAAAATATGACAAGTCAGTATAAACATTCCCTGTCTTAAGCAAGCTCAGTTTATGATTTAAAATGGGGTAAAAGTATAGATTAGATACTGCTGAACTTAACTTTGAAGTTACCATATTTAAGTTAAACATTAGTGAAATCAGAATCCTTTGTTTGAAGCAGGGGTTGATAAATAAAGCAAAAAGGAATAACAAAAAGCAGATTCAAATACGCGATGTCTACACATATTTGCTTAGACAAGAGTGCTTCCCACCACTCAGAGCCAAAGGCATTTCCCTCCTCATCGAGATTTTCACAGGAAAGAAACCTGGCTGTGCAAGCTAGAATGATGCACTTCCTAATCTAAACATTCTGGGGAGTGAGTCACTTGGTCAGAGCCCACTTTCCATATAGATGCCAGACAGTGACAGGTACTGGCATTATGTCTGAGAGCTATAGCTTCTGTCTGGCTTAGCCATAGAAATGACTACTTATGCCTTCCATCAAAAGCAAGACTAACCTATAATGGTGTAGGGAAAAGGTAGTTGTCAACATGTGGCACATGTGGCTGTGCAACTTACCTTCCACTCCCACATAAATGAGTAGCTCTTCTGTAAGAGAATAACAGCTTAACAGTGGAGGAGGGTGTTTTCCACTGTAGGTCAAAGGCAATCCCAAATTCTGTCATTTGTTTTAAGGTCTGAGTTTTAGCTATAAGTCAAGGGCAAGTGAAAACATTTTTAGCATAAAATCTTCCAATGGGAAATGCTGATCTACCTAGAGAATAGTAACTTTCAGTGATTTTCCCTTTTTAAAGAAAACCTTAGAAGAACATTTTGAAACTGTCAAAACACCTTTTGGCATTTTTTTCAATACATTTTTTCATTTCAAAATTGGAGTTCATTTATAGTTGGAGTATTTAAAAAAAAACAACCATAAAATCTATAAGGTTAGAATTGAAAGAAATCGTGGTGAACATATTGCAACATTTCAGCTCGTGCACTCTGATTACCCATTGAGTTATTGTTTCTGTTTGCAAAAATGCATTTTGATTATCCACTCTGCTTTTAGACAGGAAGACTCTTTGAAATAGTGGAATTTTTCACAGAACAGGCAAACTTATTCTTCTCCCAACTCCAGCTAAAACCTTAGTTTAGGATTGTCCATTGCCCTGTGATATCTTTGTCCACAGATTACCACATGATGTAGAGCAGAGATCATTTTTATATTTGCAGCATTTTGAGGGGTAGAAAACACAGACACCCTTATAAAAGAATCCTGAAGCTAAATCTTGAAGTGATATATACAGATGTGCAGGATTTACAGCAAACTGGTATCTGACTTTAAATTTAGGAGGCAAAGTGGCTCCTAACTGGATGGAAATTTTGCTAGAAGGTTCAGTGGGACTTGGCCTCAAATTTCTACATAGAAGTAGCATTGATTTGAGGTCTTGCATCAGCTACACATTTTTTATCAAAGCATGCTATCTCACCTTCATCCCACTGCTGCTGCCCCTGCTGTTACCATGCTGCCCTCTTGTTCATGCCATGATATTGGTTTCCTCTGAAATTGAGATTTAAGTTCAGGATTTTGCCGATAACTTTCAGAGTTCCTCAAGCCTTGACCCCTCTGTTCTTGCATAACGTGGTCCACATTTTTGTTCCCTTCCGTAACCTACTTTCTGTTTCTCATTTATCTCTGCTCCCCTGTCACTTTTCAAGTTGACTGGGTCAAAATACGGTGCTTTTGCACAGCTGACCCCAGTGTGGTGGAACTCAGTTCCTCTTGATATCTACAGATTTGGGAGATAAATTCCCTCCCTCTACCTCTCCAAGATTCCGATGGCCTGTCTCATAGGGTACAAAGTGTGGTCAGGCCATGTGATATAGCTTTCATTCCCCCCCAACTTCCTCCCTCTCCAATTTTTTAAAGTTAAGGGTAGGCTGTGTAAAAGAATCAGAGCTCACAGTAGAATAATTGGAGTCATCTGAGACTCACACAAAGGTCATGTAGGCTAGTGCTTTTCAGGAATCTGTGATAAGGCAGTGGCTGAGAGGGATTTGTGATCCAATATTGCTGCTTAGTGTAATTTACGGGAGAATTTTAAACAAATTTGTCATAGGAACAAACCCCCTTTATGCTGTGCTCCTTATCGTAAAGTTCATGAGTGTTGTGTACAATATTGCACATGCAAAGCCCCTGCCCTCTTGTTTTCCTCAAAAGTATTTGTAGCTGTTGTTACACCCTAACTCTGCCACTGAGAGCTTTCTTCTCACATAAATAACCTTGAAGACACCTCAAGTATGTTTAAGAACTAATTCCTCCTTGAACACACTGTCTTTTAAAAAAGCATGCTTTGATTTTGAAAGAAATATGAATTAACTGGGAAAATGTTAGTTTCAACACTGTATTAATTCAGCTTAGAAAAATATCTTTGTTTTACTTGTATGACTTTGTATTTCAGAAAACCTTGGAAACAGTTGCACTGCTCACAGTTTTCTCAAACTACAAGAGGAAAAAAATGTCCTTTCATATTTTTCTTATATACCATCATTTT
Organism: Nipponia nippon; assembly: GCF_047370975.1. Lineage (NCBI taxonomy): Eukaryota > Metazoa > Chordata > Aves > Pelecaniformes > Threskiornithidae > Nipponia > Nipponia nippon. The sequence goes on along the minus strand of NW_028262290.1, from coordinate 141,917,475 downwards.
TTCATTACTGTTCCAGGTTAGTTGCATCCTGATCCTGAACTTTATGACCACAACACCTAGTCACAGCAGCCAATGCTAGGCCCTTACAAAGCTGTTTCTTATTGTAAATCATGGTTTGCATTACAGGAGATTCTTGAACCAGGACTCCAGTATGGTTAGCACTGAAGAAGGATTGACTTCTCGGAGATTCTTTTGTAACTAACTTCATTATTCACTTCTGTTAAGCCCAGACTTAAAGATTAATGAGAACCAAATTCTAAGTATATCTTGAATGTATTATTACCGCCCTTACCAAAGTGCATAGTTTTCTGTATTTTTGACCAAACTCCATAGAGAGAAGGTTCTAATCTAGGTCAGGAAAGAAGCGTGTGCCTTGTGGGGCTGTTTTCTCTGGGCAGGAAATGGAGACCCTGGTGTGGCTGAAGAACTTGACCAGACTGGCTTGGGGTTTTATAAAAACAAACAAACAAAAAAAGAATATATTAGTGCTCTGACCTTAACTTCCCTTAGAAATAACAGTGTGTTTCTCTTTCTGTCAGCAAACACTTCTCACCTGATGCCAGCTTGTCATCATACAAATCAACTTGAGAAGTCATGCAGCAGACAGAGAAAACATCACCTCTTGCATTCAGATTTCTGGTAACTCTGAAATTAATATAAAGCAACCAATAGTAATCTCTATTTTGCAAAAACAGAATTCAAATCTCTGTTTCAGCAGTTTCTGGAACTCAAGCAAAACAGTGTTTTCAAGAGTATATTTGGAAAATCAGCACTCTTTCATTCTATTTACAGTTCACCTTTCCAGCTGTGCAGTGCCCTGACTTGTGTGTACCATTTCAGGGCAGTCATACCTCCACAGTGATACAACAAAGCCCAAACTTGCATTGAACTTTATCAATTTGTAAAGTCTCACAGGCTCAGGTGATTTGGGCCTTTCAAGGAACGGTTCAGTTAAGCCCTGCCTTGGCAAGAACAAAGACTTGATAAATGTTTATCTCTTCATACCAGACTTCCCTCCTAAATTGACTGCCATGTCATCAAAAATGAGTAGGAATCCAAACGGGTGGAATTCAGAATAGTGACTATATCTAAAACATGTGGGTTTTTGCTAAAGAGAATGATTCTTCATCAATCCCTCGCAGTAGGCCTTTACTTTATAGGCACAATTAAGCACTGCTTCCAAAATTTGCTTTCTGCATACTTTACAGACCTCTTCAGTGATGCAGGCTTGTTGGGTTTGCTAACCAGTAAATATATGAGTTGTAAACATTCCTCAGGAGCACAGCGTCCCACAGCATAAAGAACAGCTCCAGGAATTCTTTTTCCCCACTCTTTTCCAGATCTTCTGATGCATAACAGATGGTCATTATTACTTCTCTTTTTGGTTTCTATTCCTTTTATCTTTACCCAAAGTATTTCACCACTGCATATTTGTACTTTCAAATTGCACCATGGTGGAATTATGCACACTTCTGGAATGAGGGATCATCTCCTCAGTTCTTCGCCCTTCCTACCACTTCCAGATAAATCCTCACTTTTGCTGACATTCCACTTCTGAGAATCATCTTACAAATGCCATACTTTCTCATTCTCCCTAAATCACAGTCTCCATAGTTTAGAATAATTTTCAGTTCTACTGTTGTTTTTTCCTTACTTCTCATTTATAGTAAAACATCTGAATACGAAAGTACTTGTAATATACAATGTCCTTTACCATAAATTTGGTACCAGAAAGCACCTCAATCTGGACAAAAGGTATGATCCCAAAGGACTTCCAGTGTTCATGTCACCACCAGGTTTGGCATTGGTTTGGTACCTTATTTTCTTCCTTCGGACATAATCCCACAGTGCTGAAAAGTTTTCAGACACATTGTTCAGATTTTCATTTCTCTCTTTAAGGGATCATGACTCTCTTCTAGGGAAACTATCCCATCCTTCATTTTCATAAGTGCTCTTCAAACAATAGAAGATGCCTTTCAATTATTATCATATAGTCTGATATAGATTTTAAAATTAATAGTACTATGGAAAAAAATTAATGAAAACTCAGATCTATTCCTAACTCCTGTAACAAAAGCATTAGCTGGCACTCAGTTATTTAAATAGTTGGTCTCCATTTACACTACTCTACTACACTGACACACAATTTATTGTTGGACTCATTTGTTCAGTCTGGCTATGATTAATTTCACAAATTTCATCATTATTTAAACAGATCTTCCAGTGTAGACATGCTTTATATTGTAGTCTTATCATAACTGTTAAATAAGCTAATGTATTTCAGCACAAATATTCTGTATCATTTGCAATTACACTACAAGTCCATTCATTCTGAGCAAAAAAGCAAGAAACATTTTTTCAGATCTTACATTCTTCTGAAGATAAACATGTTTATCAAAATTCTTGTTACGGTTTGTGTTTGTGGGATGAGGTTAAAGAAATGACAAATTCACTTTGGAAAATATATTTCTTCAGAATGTTTTGCCCCACTTCTGGTCCCAAGAGCTATGCCTTCAATGTGCTTGAAAAGATTTCTATATTAGCAACAGGAGCGTGAGTTTTAATTTGAACAAAACAGGTATTATAGAAGAAGCTGCATATGAAAGCAGCAAGAAGCCTTTGAGGTTCAAGAGGCCTTTATTATCTTCCTAAGGGGCCTGTTTAGCTCTGGCACGAAAAGTAATTCATACACATCTAGTCGTCTTTATTTTCATAGGAATAATTATTTCTTCCTGTTACAGTTTTCCTTCTTTTGCCACTTTCTCCCTAGTGCAGTTTAACCTCTTTGTAATATATAGTTACAAAACATTGCTTGCAACCTTAATTTCAAAGAGGTATCTCAACCTTCTTTGAAGGTGGCTTTAGTTCAGTATATGCAGTATTTCTCCTGCATTAAGATTTTTTCCAAATTTAGTTAGCTATTTTTATCAAAGATGAGCAGAATTGCTGACAGTACAAGAAGCAGAAAAGACAGGGTCTCACAAATTTAAAAAGGAACAGATCACAAATGACAGTCTGAGTTGTCAGTTATTGTAAGTTGTACACAGTCCTGCTAGAAGTTATCTCTCTATCTAATACTCATCAGGACATCCTTGCTACTCTATCTTTACTTATACAGTTCAAATGTCAATCTAGCTAGCACAATAAAGGGCCAAGGTGGCAGGTAAAAAAAAAGGCATCCAGAAATGGTCTTATAGCAAAGAATTCATATGAAACTTAGATTAAAAAACGTACACTTTTTTCAGGCATGGCTGGATTCATTTGAGTATGTGAATAACCTCTTGGCTGAAGCTGGGAAGCTGAGAGCAGAATGTAATGAGTGGCAATTCCTACACTGAATGACCTCCTAACCAATTCATACAGGGCCATGTAACCATAGGAAAGGAGAATATTATTTTTCCAAAGTTGTCAGCCTTCTTTGCTCAGCTCAGGTTTGCAAAAAGAAGCTAGGCATGTTCTCTTTCTTACACTTTCTTCAATAACACACAATGGTTCTGTAATTTAAAATCACTCATTACTTTGATACTGATTGAAGTAGAATACCATCTACTTTCCTTTTCCTCTAAAAAGCTGTTTTAGATCTGCTGCACAGAAAACAAACCATAAAAATGTGGTTTTGTCAGTTTTATGCAAGTAGACAGGACTTCAAGACATGTGGGGCTAAAGGTTGAAACACTTTCAATTCATCATCCAGCTCTAGTTCTCAAGCGTTCGCCTGTTCAATTTTGCAAGCACAAGACAGCAATTATATGTGGAAATTGAGAAATTAGAACTCTTATCAAGCCCAAGTATTTGTATAAGGGCACAATTTCAGGAAAAAAAAAAATCCAGATTGTGTGTAAGGGGACATGCAAGGACTGAAATATGGTTTGAAAGTGTACCTGCCAAAGATAGAATCTGTTAAATGTTTGCTGACCAGAACCCCTATCCATTTATGTGGGAGGCAGTGGTTCTAAAAAATGCCCTTAAGATAGATAAGTATTTTTCCATATCTTTATGGGTAGCTGACTTTGTTGCTTTGAACATGCAGTACCTCTGAGCATTTCCAAGAATTATTATTATCTGTCTCCGTAGAGATATAAAGTGAGTGAAAAGCACCGAGTTGAACATGCCACAAACATATATAGAGTGTTTAAACTGTGAAAATTGTGTTTGCTGCAAACAAATGCTAGGTTTTACTAAATTTAAAATCATAATCTTGATATGGGGTTTGATTTTCAGAAGAATAATCGCATTTTGTACTAATAAGAAACTGCTGCAATTTTCCAAGTAAAAATTTGCACAAGCCTGTTATTCCAGGATTGATCCTCCTTCCAAAAACTAAAAGTGAAATAAGGGCTCACCTGTTAATTAGGAGCTTGAAACTATTCTTTTTTATTTCCATTTCTTCTTTTTTTCAGAGTCAGCTTTCTTACTCTCCCCTTGATCCATTGGTGAAACTAACTTGAGACGTTTGCACCCTCCTCAGGTATTATGAATAACTTCCACCATAAATGAATGATCTGCAGGTTACAGCTCATGCAGATTTAAAGCCAATAGCCCTGCTAACCAGGGGCTCTCTGCATCCCCAGTTCATGGAAGCCTCAGTTCTACTTAGAAAAAATGTAGTGAATTCAGGACAAGACCTTGCAAGTTCATCCAGCAATGCTTGCTGAAACCTGACAAGTTCTTTCTAAAGACAAATAGTCAGGTAGATATTTATAAGCTAATTGGTTCTCTACTAATCTTCGAAACACATGCCATGGCCGTGTGGAACACAGGACTATGGCAATCCTTTTAATAGGACCTGCAAAAACCCAAGTCTTTTGATTCATTTTACCCAACTGTAGGACTTTCCTTTGGATCAGAGAATTTTCTGTATGTTGAGAATTTTAAGATCTGACTCTCACTTTCTGGAAAGTTAACTTATGCATGAAACCTGCAGAGTTTGCCTGCAGTGATTAGAAGCCAGTGTCATATTCTGTCTGTGCAATCCAGGAATCACAGATGTTGCCCCCTGCTTTCTTTTTCATTGTGAATACCACTCTCTTGAAAAAGAAAGGATGAAAAATGCTGCTACAGTGATTTGGGGACAGGATAGTGAATCAAGTAGAAATAGTTACATTAAATCTATTTACAAAGTGACTGTGCAAAGCTGACTAGGAAGAGCTGGCATTGGCCATCAGAAAGAGTTTAAAGTAAGTTCCACAAAGAAGTCTTGTGCATGCTTTGAGGTTTACAAAAAATACGTTACTCTTTATTTGAAATATGTTTATACATTAGAAACAGTATTCACTTAGGAGTGGGACTCTGCCCCACTTTTGTATCAGCAGAAAGTCCCAATGCAGCAGTAGTCCTACAATCAAAACCCCCTCTGCCAGTGCTACTTCTTTCATTCAGGGCATCTGCCTAAGGAATACCATCAAAAGAAGACATCTGCCAATATTAACTGTGACTGCATTACACAAATTATACCAGCAAAACTTTTTTATTTCCTAGGCTCCTGAAGAATGACAGAGGAAGGATTCCTGTAGAAAGGAAAATGAGCCAACTATTTGTCAAGTATCCAACCATGCTGCAGTGAAGAATGGGACAACTTTCTGTCTTCAGAGAAGGGGCGGATTAGGATGCTTTTAGCCTCTTATCGAAGTTTCTACTGACCATTCTACTACAGAATATGTCCCCAGCCACATGTACCCCAAAATGTAAATTCAGGAGCAGAAGCAGTATTCTACAAAAGGAAACAAAATTCCAGTGCAATTTTGAATGAAACAAATTCAAGTAGCAATACTACTCTATTAGTAACTTGAACGTAAGTGAAAACTTAAGAGCAGTTTGGGTACACATCCTCCTAGACTCTTTTGAAGTAACTTGCTGAGGAGGTAGCACCATCTTCTAAAAGTAATTAGTCTGGTAAAAAGAAGGGGGAAAAAAACCCTTTTAGCTTCTTGCCATGTTTTCTCAGCTTCATATTTCATTATGGATATCCAAGGTACAGCAAAAGCAAAGACAAAGAGAAGGTGAAAAAAATTCTGTCACTAAAATAGTATTTATTTTAATCATCTTGATTAGCCTTAGTTGCTATTATGTCAAGCAATTTTTATTCTGCCTATGGAATATAACACCTCTATAGGTCATATTTTAAAAATCTGCCTCAACTCAGTGTGTAGTTATATGAAGCAAAAATCTCTTGCATGTATCCTTTTTCATGTTAGCGGTTGAGAGCAAAAGTAATAGAAATGGCATTAACATCATTCAGCCTATATATAAAAAACAAGCAGGCACAAGCAGAGCACAGGCGTTCTGAGTTTAAAAAGTATTATTTGTTTAACACAAAAGGTAGCTGACAGAAGAGCACATGTGAGTGATTTAGGCATCTATGAATGGAGATCACCCTAGGTCTTTGAAAATTTGACCTTCGTTAAATTTGCAATACTTCTTTCTTATACTATCTGAACTGTGTTATGATTGTTTCATTGTAACTAGCTAGATTTAATGTTAAATGTGTCTGGTAGTTCAGATATTTTCATCTTTCAGAGCTCTACATTCAGGGCAAAGTCAATGTTGTGGATCCTTCAGCTGCACTGGAAATCTCCAGTGAATATTCTCCCCTCATTACACACAGTGAACTTTCATTAATATCAATATTGGTTTGGTACGTAGAATACACAATACAGATCTATACTGCAGCTCATGAAACACAATTTCGCTTCCTGTATTAAACTTCAGCTCTTTTATTGATTCTTTCGCTACCCACCCTCCTCAAGGATAAGACTAAATTGCTTGCAGACTTCATTATAAAATTATAAAATGAGAGCCAAAAAAAAAAAGAATGATGGAGACCTGTAGTGATTAATATGTCACTAACAAACAAACTTTCCCAATTTCGCCATGTGTTATTTGCTCATTTTGGAAGAGAAACAGAAAAACAGCTTTAACAATATAAAAGTGAAATATAGTCTTTTATTTCTGGGGAAGAGAATCTACAAATTTAAATCATTAAACCATAATTATACTCTGAACATTGGAAGGATTTGCAGTAAAAATATCAGGTTGAGATTAAGTCAATAAAATTAATCACTCATGCCCCTGAAGGAGCAAAAGAGTTGAAAAATGCTACAAAATTGAAAGCTACCATGAGCAAAGGGACTTGGGGAATTCATTTTAATTCACCACAGCCAAGTTCAAATACAAGCTGTTCTTTATTATTCAACCTCAGGTATTATTTTTCATACAGACACTCACATCTGACCAAGCCATAATCACATACTGTAGAGTTTTCTTTATCTGATTGTAGAAGTTTCCTGTTTTAGCTATATATTAACAATGAACTGCATATGGATGGGGTGGTGTTACAGAGTGGACTATATTCTGCTCACCTAACCACATCTATCAGTGTATTAAGTGCCTCAAAGCTGGGACTTGAGCAATGGGTAGTAAAGTTGGCCTTAAGTCACTACTCTCTCCCTTACATGGGCCTAACAGACATTTTATATTGTGAATTCTTTGCTTTTCTAGCAGAGCAGACAGCTCTCCTGCAGTTGCCTAAAAGGTTATGAATTACAATAACCCCTTCTCTCTCATCTGTGTTTAATGATTGACTGTGATGTCTAAAACAGTACTTCTCAACACCCAAGGTACATTCTACCCATGAGAAACTGCAAACAGCAAATGCAGCCATCTCCCCTCCAAGGATTCACATGCTATGATGATGGGCAGAGACCTCTTAGGAGAAATTATCTAAGAAATGAGGCGTGAATTTAAAGGGTTGAGGAGGACACAGGAAAGGTTGTGTAAAGGACACATCATCAACCGCCTAAGTAGTAGTTTGTGACTCAAATAGAACATGCTTGTCCTTTTGGATCTGAAGTGACCTGATCCATCTGCTCTGAAAATCAAGATGTGTCTCTGCATTGTGGGACTGTGCACTATGGGTGAATTCTAATTTGGCTGCAGAGATTTAAGTTCTTCCTTTAGCCCTGACAAAATTAAAACCAATATATGAGGTCTCTTTTTGTTTCGGCATACTGTATTAGACAACTGATTTTACAGCTATGAAAGTGGGGACAGGTGTATTTGAAGACTTTGAAGTAATGGAGAGAATTGCTTAATGCATGATGTAAAGTAACACTTCCACGTGAAACCAGCCAAAGTTCAAAGATTTTTTTCAAGGTGTACTTTGAAAAAATACCAACTCAGGAACTATTTATGTTACCAGAAATACTTAAGTAGGGGGTGCCTGAAAAAGTATATATGCCATTGCCCATTCATAAGCAAAATCAAAGACCACATCCAGTATTTGCAGCAAAAAAGTTTCAGTGAGAACATAATCTATGATAGCATAGCTCCACGTTATTGGCATGACAGGGCTTTCGTTCCAGAATATTTGCAAGAATTAGCTGAAACTTTTGTTTATTTATAAGATTTCCACTGAAGCTAGTTTAAATAGACAGATTTTTTTTTAAAGATTTCCAGAAACATATAGCGGCCATCTGCAGGCAAGTTTATTCCTAAAAAGACATTTATGAATTTACATCCAACGTAAATAAAGAGCTGTTAGGCAATGAAGCTGGAAAACGTGCATTTTTCAGACAGAAAATAAACATTTGTTTCTAGCCAGTTGATGTACAAGTACCACAATTTAAAATTTGAAAACATAACTTTCTGCACAAAATGTTGAGACTGAATTTCTGCTTGAAAAACAGATTGTGTAAGTGTTCTTGACTATGTGGCGTTTTTTGCTTCTTCTCAACATAGAAGGTGCTAATCTTCCACATGATTTGAAAGGTAATCTTCACTCACATCTGCCTCTTATTCTTACCCCATATAAAAGACCTTAATGAGCTGTACTCCGCCATTCTTTTTCAGGCAAATGGCTATTTCAAGTCAAAGGGAATTTTGCTTGACAAGGCTTGAGGAAGGAGTTCGGGAGTAAAGGTAATTCCTGGAATGAATTTCTTATCACCTAGGGATATAGGTGGAAATTGAACTTTATTTTAGCCTGTCAGTTCTTAGGTGGAGAGCACTGAAGAGTACTATAGCTTTGCTTCAGTCACTCTATGGTAAAGATAGATAGAGTTTTCTTCCCAAGCCCCTATTTTCAGCACTTTCTTCAGCTATTACCTTTGGCCTGAAATATTTTGCCCTTGTTTCTATCCCCACCGATGTTTCCCATCTTTTATACCCTTCACGTTTGAAGAATATCCAGCTATTCCTTTAGATATACAAGACCTAAAATAGTATAAGGATATTTATTTAGCTGAAGATCTGTTAAAATATCTTTGGAATAGGTTATGCAGAAACTATTTGGCTTTAAAATATCAGATGTAGCATCTGTGCAGCTCCCTGTGAGGAAAATGATAAATTTTTGTGATAGAAAACTTGTGAAAGAAAAGAATGAGATAGTTAGAAGCCATACTGTTTTCTAAGGTATATAAGGTCTTGGTCCAGAAGCTAGTCAGAAGATGACTTTCCACATTTATGTGAAATCCCACTAGCATTAGTAATAGGAAACTGCATTGATGTATCTACAATCATTAGTCTTATAATTACACAGGCTCATGTACTCTTCTGGGAATATAAAATGAATGACCAATGAGGAATGTGACACAAGGCTGTTAATTCTGTAGTCCATCTGGACTAAAACTGCATTTCTTATGCACAGGAAAAATGAGATGTGGCATGTGTGCTGGGCTTGCTAAAGCAAAGGAAAGATAATACAGTTCTTTTGAATATGATTTTCTTTGAAATAATACCTATAGATTGCTGCTGTGCTCAAAGCCACTAAAGCTTAAAAGAATAAAACCATTACAATTCTTTTTAAGAGTAGAATTTAGGTGTGGTTACCCAACCTGCTCATGGAATAAAAATGTGTTTGGAAGGAGTTAGCTAATGGTTTCTGAGCGGTGCTGTACCACTCCCTAAAATCTCTAACAGCATTAGCAGCTAGTCCACATTATTCCACTCTCTATAGTATTACCTTTCACCCACACTAATATTTACATCATCTGTGGCATTTACCTAGTTTTACTTTACAGTTTGTTATAGAGAAAGAATTGGACACAGGGAGGTAGGTCCATTAGTGTCTGTTACATACAACGATCTAGATGCACCCTCTGGCTACACAAGTCCCTGTATTGCTGAGTGCCAGAATCCAGGAACGTAAATCAGAACAAACATCTTGCTACTCTTGCCTAGTATCTTACATATTTACCCTAAATAGTCAAAATTGTCCACCATCAGAAGAAGGAGCCTGTGCTAGCTGGGTCTGGTTTTATGTGGTACAGACATTTTTATATTCTTAATGTTACCTGCATTTTCACAGTACTCATCACAGCCTCAGCTAAGGGTCAGGACCACCTGTGCTAGATACTGCACAAACACAGAATAAAGTTCCTGTCCCAAAGGATTTAGTAAGGGAAAAAATGGAACAGACACACTTTGTCAGAAAGAGAAGGGCACAGAGATACCAAAACTGTAAGAGGCTATTTGTTCACTAGATAGAGAATGAAATCAGCAAATTTATTTCAAGTGTTGTCTAACTTCTGCTCTCCATTCCCTGCAACATATTCAGAGAGATGCAAAGTAACCCTGATGTTGCAACTGATATGCATTGTAGATTGAATTTGCACCCCTTGCCTCTGGTTAACAAGACACAGTTCTCTGCACCATGGAAACCATAAGCTATGTATGTCTGTTTGGAAAAGAATGGTAACTGCTGTAATAACAGGTGGAATCCAAACCCCTGTCCTAAACCACATACACTGCGACACAAAGGCTTCCTGCTATAGAAACACACACGCAGAGGCCCAAGAGTGGTCACACAGTCCTACTGCCTGAGAGATTTTCAAATAAAGATGATGGAGGCACCACTCCAACCCAGAGCCTGAGAGGACTGTGTCCTACCTGTGAATTACAGTAGTGCATCCCAGCCTCCAGTCCCCACTTCATTCTCCTCAAAAACCAGTTTACTCCATTTCTGTGCAAGCATTAAATTCTCACACGTACCCATAGCTCTTCTTCCCCTTTAAATGATGGTCCTTATGACAGGCAGGGTGACTTTTAACCTGTGTGTCTAAAGACTTTCATGGGAGCTCAGAAACACAATTATGTGCAGAAAAGCCAGTTTCTAGGTGCACAATGTCCACGTAAGATCATGAATATCTAGCCCTCAAGCATCTAAATCCTCACCGTAAACCATAGTAAAGTCAAGCTAACAATAGTCCCCTGATGCTCCAGTATTCCTTGTAATTTATTTTCTATATAGATTGCAGAAAAAGGTTTCCCAGGGTCAGCTTGTAAAAAGGACTAGAGTCTCCATGGGTTACTTCTTTGTCAAATAAGGTTTAAAGTACTACTATGTCCTGAATATATGCAAAATGAGACAAAACCATCCATGTCTTGAAGGATGATTTAAAAAAAAAAATCTGGAAACTTGCCTATGAACTAAGAAGAAGTAAAAGAAAAACTGAGAAAAAAAAGAAAAGGAAAAGTAGCAAAAGAAGAAAAGAGGAAAAGGAAAAAGAAAAGGAAAAGGAAAAGGAGAAGAAGGAAAAAGGAGAAAAAGGAGAAAAAGGAGAAAAAAGGGAAAAGGAAAAGGAGAAAAAAGAAAGAAGAAAAAGAAAAAAGAAAAAAAGAAACAAGAAACAAGACATGAGAGACAAGAAAAAAAGAAGAAAGAAGAAAGAAAGAAAAAAGAAAAAAAAAAAAGAAAGGAACCCCATATTTTAAGCTTTAAATTTTGCATTCCTTAAGAATCCTGCTTATTTAAACCAGACTTTGGAAACCTTGCTGTAGTTTCAGACTATAAAGCAACAATTTGCAATGCTAAAGATATTTCCTTTTGGAGTACTAATCCAGAATCTCCTTTTTTTTCTTTATTTAAGAATATTTTAATTGGAAAGATTATATTTTTTTAGTTCACTTGAGCAAGCAGTTTTCTTCTAAAACATCTAGCTTTCTGTTAGCACTGTTAACTACTTCATCTTCCTTCCTATGCACATACACGTCACGTCTGGAGCAGAGCAAAATAAGAACCACATGTTTCATATAAACAGTTAGTTGCTTTGCATATAGATGGTGCTTAGCTGGAACAGCTATAAAGGAATAAAACAGAAGGAAACAGTAGGTGGAAGACTCAGCATTTTAGTAAGAAAGCAGGAACATAAGCAATTAATCATTAATGTGGAAAAAAGTGGACAGCTATAGGAGGAGGAAAGTAGTTACTACAAGAGAGGAAAAGATTTCGTTAAGCTTTCATTTGAGGTGAGCCTCACCCAACCACAGTTTAAGTCTTGTTTAAAATACACATCCAGGGCCACACTCTGCCTTGATGGAACCACTGTCAAATCCTAAACACTCATTTTCCACAGATATAAGTAAGAAGAGAATTTGTCCTTTCATCATTCCATAAGTTTGCTGAATTCATTGTTTACATTTCAATTGTTCAAAATTAAAGACAACAATATAACTCAGACAGGATTTTGATCTTAATTGCATCCGGTAAAATGCAGAGTAACTCTACTAAAATAAACTCTGATACTTAATTTTGTTAAGTAAACTTCAGTAGAGTTACACAGATTTATCACGGTGCAACTCAGATCAAAAGCTAACTCAGTCAAAAGCAGTATCGGAGTGCGTAATGCCAGACTTGTCAAGCCTCATACTTCACACACAAGACATTCATCTGGCTCCATCTCACTCTCCTCAGTGTGGTGTTTCAGTCTCAGGCGACCACACAACAGCTCCTCAGCTTCCCTCCAGCTCCAGGATCCAACATCAGATACGTGTGTTTAGACTGCTGACAAATTATGTTTGGCAGATGGGGTCCTGGATGGGGAGGGAGGGTGCAGCACGCTCCGCAGCGGGGAGCGGTTGCTGTCGAGGGAGATCCCACCCTCCGAGTCCTGCAGGTAGGCAGCAGCTCCCCAGCTGCAGCCTCACACCACTGCCTCTTCCCCACGTGGTCCCAAGCCCCATGTAACCTCTAAAAGCAGAGCAGTCCTGTAAGACCAAATCTGAGCTCTTAACCTTAACGATAAAAATATTCAAAAGAAATTACTTCAGTGATTCTCATTACAATGAAACATTTGCTGAACAGAACCACGGGTTGACAGGTAAGATGTCTCCACAGTAAGAAATTTTGCATTTTCTTAACATTTTGTGGAACATGATAGTTCATAACTGTTGAGTTTTCCATGGTGATCACCATGGCAATGCACTATAAATTCAGTGGATAGTCTCTGTGAAATGCATTTTCCTCCTAAAAACAAAAGAAAACTAAACACTGAACACTGCTAAACAGTTAACACATATTCTTTTTTTTCTAGGCTAGCTGTCGCACCCAGGCCAAAAAATGAGAGGCAAATGAAAGCCAAAATGTTCTGAGAAGGGCAATCCCAGTACATTACATAAATGTATATAGCAACTTTTTCAGTACTTCTTATAATGATGCATAAAAAAAGATAGTTGCTTTCTGAAAAGTTTTTGCAGTATCTACCTGATAAGTGAATATCCCATTGTTGATTAAATTACTAAACAAAATATTGCTTTATAGCTAAACCAATTTAGCTAATAATAGTAGTCTCTACTTACAGTCACACTTTTCATTTTCATTCATGAGACGCAGACTGGCTACTTTGAGATTATTTCCTACAAATGGAAAAAAAGACAAAGAGATTAAGGATTTGTCTTACTCCGGGCTATGAAAAGGTTAAGAGCCAGATTTTGCTTCCATTTTGCCAGGCCTGGGAAGAGTGGGGGCTGGGAGATAGCGTAGGGGGTCAAAGCACAGAGAACTTTAGTTACTCTTTTATCTCCCTCTGTTTCATCCATTATCTTCATCACCACAAGTGAAATTGTCTTTTAAGGATAATTAGGAAGCAGTTAAGTTTAGAGCAGCCCTGTGGCTGTTCTAAAACAAATGGTTGGAGGAAGAATGATAGAAAATAGCCTCATTTTTTTCCTACATGGAAGCACATGGGACTTAATGAAAAATATACAGAATTAAAACCAGAGAAAGCTCAAGATTTCCTGGCTCCTAGTTCTGTCTGAAACCCCTCGTCCAGACATAGAGGTACTTCAGAGCTTCATTTAAACTAAAAGCTCTAATGGGAATCTCTACCAGATAAGGGTATAGGTCCTTGGACTACAAATTAGGAGGTAAAAATAATTGAAATTCAGCAATGATCAACTTTCCATTTCACTGTCAATACTGTAAAATAGACTGAAAAAATTGTTTGAAACTAAATCATAATAAGCTTTTCTTGAATTTTCCTGGAAAAAAATAAATATAACTTTTGGGGGAAAAATACTTTGTTGAACTTTTTCCATTTCAGGGTTCTTCCCACTCTTAAATTAAAAAAAAAAAAGCTTCAAGATGATGAAAAGATATATGTCATGCAGTCTGCATCTTTTTGATGCTAACCTAATCCATCAACAGCCTGGGAAATATGTGCCTTGACAAAAGGAGGCAGATGTGCTCTTAATCCTCCTAAAGTGAACTATGGGATGGGTACCCTCAATCATCCAGGATGGTTTCTCTGGTGCCTTTATGTCTCTCGGTAAAGGCTGAACAGAGTATTTGTCATGGAATCAGACCTTCACTTGGGATTTGTGTACTTTTTAGTCCTTTGATCATATGTCTCGTATTTTACCTTAACTGAACCTTCATGGACTTTTGAAGATAATCATTGCTTTCCATTTTTCATCAGAGAGAGCTACTGGCATGAGCAATCCTCCCTCTCTGCAAGCACTCCTCTTGAAATGTAGGAAGCCACTTGCCCAGCCTACTGAGAGGCAAATAAGATACAGTAGGTGCCAGATTTAGGCTTTTTTTCAAATAACAGTTGTTAAATGTTTGCTGCTTCTTGTTGATTGGAGGCTTGATTAATCTTTCACTGTTTAGATCCAAGAGAGGTGAGAAAACACCTTTAATGCCAAAAAGGGATATAAGTAGTGTTTATTATATCTTGTTTATGACCAAGATACCATGGCTTGTGTAACAGAGGATGTGCAGAGGGTAGTCACTGAGCTCTGCCTGGCACTCTCTCCAGCACTGTATATGACAGGCTAAGGCAATATCGGCCCATTTTTGTGACAGGAAAGCTGCCTTTACCAGTTTTCACTGAAATTAGTTTCCTGCTTCATCAGCCTGTAGAGGAGAAAGATCTATACTTTGTTAATGAATCCAGATGTCCCGCCCAAATGTCTGAAAACACCTTGTGTTTAGACACAATATGCACAACGGACCCAATTCTCTTGGAAGCATGGGCCTTTGGCTTTTTTAGGAAACACAAGACTGGAGAGCAGGTCAATGCAGTCAGCAGAGAACCACATTATTGTGAAGAAAGTATGAGCTGGGGTCAAATCAACAGTCCTAGCTCTTCTATCACCAGTTTTTCTCCTAGACTACTGTGCCCTTTATCATTGTTTATTCCACAGATTCATCAGAACAAGAAGAGAAATACATGGTCAGGATATTCTGCACTGCAGTAAACCCAGAGTGACATTTAACTACTGCTCTAAATTCCACCAAAGCCAGGACACAGTCATTCAGAAATTCAGAGGTCTATATATGGTTCATTTTCTTGGTATATATAGTGCCCTTGGCAAAACAGTGTGTGTAGCATTCAGTATAGCAACACTCTTACCTTGCCTGAGAAAGCAGTGTAGCTTTTGCTTTGATATAATCTCCTTTGCAAGGTATTGAGAAGTGTGGTGTATTGGACTGATCACAGGACAAAGTGCTGTGCACCATCACGCATAAGTCTTTCGCTCGTAGGAATAAAAAACCACAGGTCAAGTGATTACTCATTAATATCACATAACGAGACAGAGCTCTGACTGAAACACAGGTCTCTTGCCACCCAGATCTATGCATAAGTCGCTAGGCCACAGTTGCTACAATCAGATTACTTAACCTTTTCATGCCTCATTCTCCCCAAAAGTAAAACAATATGCTATAATACTCTTTCATCCATTACATTGACGTAACTGGAGTGCTGATATGGCATGTGAACATTCATAGCACACTTTGAAAATGTAAAGTACTATGTAAGAAAGCTGAAAAAATGTTAATGGTTTACTGCTTGGTTATATAGCAAGAACAAAAACATGGAGTAAAAGCACTAAAGGCATCTTCCACAGAGGTGGTACCACAGGAGTCTTCCAAAGCCCAGCCCAGTTCACTATAGACAACACGATGAACCAGTTCTGTGGCACTTTGCAACTCCACAACTTTTCTGAACTGGACCCTAGAGAAGTAGTATAGATGTTTACCACGGTTTGACAATGTTCTTTACGCAGCTAAAATGTTCACTGACAAAAGACAGTGCTTTATTGTGCTAACTAGAGAAAATGGATTGTTTTGTACAAAATCGGCCTGTGATTCAGGAGATCTGGATTCAGCTGCCAGCTCTACCACAGATTCCCATAGGACCTTGAGCTAGTCAAGTGTTCTTTCCATTCCTCAGCTCCCCATATGTAGCTAGTTCAGCAGCAAAGTTCCTGGGATTGACAAATGAATTACTGGATAAAATTCTACAGTAAGTATTGTAGACTGTATACAACTATCAGGGCATAAGTGATACAAAATCTATGGCTCTGTATCTTCTAGGTATAAAGTCTATACATCTATTCAATTTTGCAAAGTTGAAAATTTCAGCTGGATCTATTTAACATTTTTTTAAGCATCTAACTTTTTCTTACCCTTAGCTGCCAATGTTTTGTGATTAGAAAACATTTTATTCTCAAAGCCTTGCCATGCTTTTATTGCCATGTTTTTATGAACTAAGTGACAGAGGAGCTAAATGAGGGCTCAGCTGTCCATGGTTTAAATAAAAAGAAAAATGCAGTTAAAAACTTCTTAACAAGTGGGCAGAAAAACAGCTAGACAGATTATTATCTAGTGGTTACTTTCATGAAGTGGCCTTGAAGGATAAATATTTAAGGAAAAAGAAAAAAATATTCTCTTTTCTCTCAATCGGTTCATTTGTTTTATGAAATAACAATGCTCCCTTCTTCCCATCCCCTTCAAATTCCACATATAACCCTCCAAATCAATTATATCATCGGTACAGACAATGCCTAGGAAACACAATCTGATAGTTTAGGTATAAGCCATGATGAATATGATGACTGAAGTGAAGTCATAAAATCATTTTATAGTCATAAAAACAAAACTTCAGTTGCATCTTTTTTACTCAATTGCCAGAAATTACAGTATAACATGTTTTTGCTTAAACAACATTTCTGTGTAGCCATATATTAAATGTACTGTTGGACTTTTAAATAAGCTACCCACTGTATTTTGTAATTCAGCACTTGTGTTCAGACTGAATTTTAGTGTTGCACTCACGCCATCTAGCTGCAAACAGCAGACAGGCCAGCTAGACTAAAAACTATCCTTATGAAAAGGAATGCAAATCTGATTTAACTAAAAGATATAATTGTATTTTTTACACAAATAAAGTTTAAGATATTTTGAGTTGTGATCTTTCAGTATCAATTAACAACCCACTGAAAGTATATTCTACTGTATTTCACTAGTACAGTTGTGGCACTTCTGCACTTTACAGAAAAAGCTATATCAGAAAAGCACTCTTAAAGGTGCACAGCCAAACACTGAGAAGTTGAGAAATATAGAAACTAAAATTCTTTAGGGAACTTAATTCAGCCCTTTAGTATGCATGCAGTATGTTTCAAACTTTTATCAGTACAATCATATGCTATCTTCCCCTACGGAAAAGCAAACCAAATACAGATCAACAACCTGTTCCTCTCAATTCTCATCTGCTTACACAGCAGCACTCCCCATGTCCTCTGTCTATCTTAGTATCCTTGAGAACCACATCGTACTTGCCCCTAGCCCATGGAGGAAGGTTCCTCTGCCCATTTTAGTAAGACTTCTATTTCAAGAACATGCTTCTTGCTAAGAAAGAATTCAAGAGAGCTGCCCTTTCCTTTCCCTTCTTCCGTTTGTTCTCACTGCCACTCAAAGGGAATGAATTAATACAGAGCAAGGGAGAAAGGAACAGACAGCACAGCAGAAGATTCGAGAATGAGCATGGTTAGGATGCCTGCAGGAATAGGTCTTGACACGTACAAGGGGCTCAGGAGTAATAGGCATGCTGGCAGTATGCCGGGGTACAAAACAACACTGTTTGTACAAACTGGTTATATATTTAGTTCTGCCTAGTAGAAGGTCATAAATAGTTTGCTATGCTTTTATAGCACATTATTGGTCATTTATAGATGGTATAAAGAATAAATCATCCACAGCAAAACAAAATACTAGGGGGGGGAAAGGCCCATACAAGTGTGTTGACATTTCTCTAGCAGAGATGTCCTCTTGTTTATTTCAAAATCTTGAGGGGAACATGAGATGTCCCAGTAACATTAGACAGAATTAATAGTTTAGAAATTATCCCAACCAGTCATAAAGGGCATAAGCCAATCAATAATAATTTGACCATCTATTAAGCAAATTACAAAGTTTGCAACCAGCTTTGACCAAGCTCTTTCATAACTGTCTAATGCAATCATACATGGTACCAGTTACTGTCAAAGACAGGATGTGGGCTGGCTCTATTATAGAAAACCCTACACTCTTAAATTTGATGGAAATCCAAGTTTCATTGCACAGTTACATATTGGAACCAGAAGCCAGAGCTTCACTAAGCTATGCACATCAAGATACAGAAATTAAAATATAGTAAAGGGGAAAAGGTGCCTTTTCATTCCTTCATCTTTTCAATATATCTTGTGTCATGACAGTGGAAAGCTTCCTTAGGATCCACAAGGGAACCCTAAGGAATCTGCTTCAATAACCCTTTAAATTACTACAATTCTGAAGTCTCTCTCTCTCACTGTTCAGTCCTCAGCCTAAGATAACTCAAAATAAAGCAACTCGTGTGTCACCAACTTGTCACATCAGTGCCATTCAAATTAGCAGAAGAAATTCCAAAGACCTGGTTTGTACAGAAGGATTTCAGTTAAAAAACTGTAAATATATAATTTCAAATCACAATTTATTGAATAACAACTAACAATATTAAAAGTATTATTTTTTTGTACTTAAAAGTTTCCCTTTGTGAAAGAACAGAGGTTACTTAAAGGGCTGCTGTGACCAGAATCCACTGAAATTTTTTTTTAAAACTTTTTCTTGTAAATTAAAAAGAGGCCTAAATTTAAGATGGACCCAGCAGTTAACCAGGAGCTATCATACCATCATATTTTCAAGAAAACAATCAATCAGGAAGGAAGCTAAGTTTAGGGAATCCACTCAGAAACTCAAAGGCAGAAAAAAGAGCTTGCTGACAGTGAGAAAAAGCAGAGACAAACTGTAGAAACCACATCTCAAGAAATTCCCTTAAATGTGATAGTGGGTGTAGTCTGGTAGTCTACACAAATGAGGGAGAGCAGAGAAGCAGGATATGAGGGAAAAAGATTAAGACTATAAACCAACAACCTGCAATGAGTTCTATATAGAGCCTAGAGAGTGAATAAAACACCCACTGCTGTTCTCATAGCTTTGGGAAAGTTTCACCTATAAGGAGATTAAAGAGCTGATAATTTTAATATTCATTATATTTTTTTAAAAATCTGCAGTTAGTTTCTTTGTTAATAATGGTAGTTGCAATACTGAGCCACATCGGCTTACTTATGCATACTGTGCCATGAGTCAGCTGAGTTGCTCCAACCTGTATCAGGAGTGAATTTGTATTGCTCCTAATGAGCAGGGATCTGTAACTGCCTCATTGCCCCTCGTGTGTGAAAATCTCTCGCAAGACTCTACTCTCTCAACACTGGTGATTTCTGCTTCAAACCAGTCCTGAAATTTCCTTCTTCTACAAGCCCTGTGCTAAACAAATCAATAGTGCACCCTGTATTTTCTCTTTTAAATGTGGATTTCAGAAGCTTAACAGGAAAATGGAGTTCAACAGGAACCACATCTTTTATCGTTAATAACTGTATTAGTTCCTCATCCCATTCTCTCCCTATTGCTTGTTTCTGTAACATACTGAGTCATATCGAGTCAACTCAGGTTGTAAATTCCTTGGGGCAGTGGTCCCATTTTTGAGAAATACCTGCCCTGTTTTAGAAAGCTATATTAAAAATGACAGTCAGCATGAGTCTATCTAACAAAGCTCACACCCAATCCTCTCGGCTAAAGGTGCTATCCCTCCCTGGCAAGTCATGCAGACCTACACAACTTGATTAAATCTGTCAGCGGTGAGCTCCAAGAAGGTAAAATAATAGTTTGCAGCTTCTTGTACAGCTATAATAGAATTCCAGCTGGTGGCAATTCTCCTCCTGTTCCGGGTTTCTTCCAAGTGAAACAACATTTTTAAAACAAATAATTTTAAGGGAGCATATGGCACATAAAAAAATAAATGTCTAGAGCATCAAAAGCCTAAAGTAATTCTTATTTTGACTGCCAAAGAAAGTTTTTAAATTTCATTTTGGCTTTGCATACAAAAGAACCATTGTGAGGCTTTTAGCAGCACTTTCTCCGTCCCCCTAGAAAACTAGCATTAATAATTAAAAGTCTTTTAAAAAATACCATAAACATAGGATTTGCGTGCCAGTGTTTCAGCTCTATTGACATGAAACATTTGGAATTCCTTTTGCCCTCAGTCTTTTAGTCATCTGTGGCAGGAGCCACTGAATAGAGCCTTCTGCTTGTTTTGCCCTGGCTGCCAGTATCTCAGCTAATCTAGAACCTTTTTAACCCATTCCTTTGGACAGCAATTTGCAGGCAGGCTCCCTAAGGAAAAGGAGATATGGATCTCTTCTGCTATTGCAATTGCTTTTTCAAGGACGTCTCTCAGACAAGGAAGTTCTATCTTATCCTAAATCCTCTTATTCTTTTCTAAGACTTATTTCCAAGTAATAAGTTTTCAGTTGGCATACTGTATTTGGGTCTTTTCTTAATTCTTTTTCTGATTTCAGACTGTGTCATGGAGAAGCTGATTGTGCCTTTATTTGACTGGAAATCCAGGACATTGCTTTTTACAAGGATTCTACCCTCAACATCTTACAGCAATGGCTATGTACTCAGCAAATCTATTATTTGGTGAAACGGAGATGTGTTGTTTCCTGAGAAACTACCACATCAGGTTTTATTTATCTTATTATTACTCTTTCTAATGTGGGGAGAGGGAAGAAAAAGGAAATGAAATTATCATTTCCCTTCTGAGGGAATCATTTAAGCACCACTCATACTTCTCCCTACAGTAAATTGGATCTTTCTGAATAGCTAAACCTATATCCAGGATCTTCTGGTAGAAGAAGGGATTTCTACTCTTATAGCTCATGTCTGCATACTTCCTACAGATGAATAAAACACTGAAGGCCTGAATGGACACAGGGACTGAATCATTCTGCTCATCAAACTTCCTTGTTTGATGGGATGTTTCCTTCTATCCCTCATCAAACTTCCTTGTTTCAGTCAGTCCAAAAATGTCAGTACAGCACTGGCTAGAATTGGGCCTGTTCAGTACTTTGTCTCTATGTTCATAAAGAACAGACTTTCAATTAACAGGTTTGTCTGATCTTGGATAGTTTTACTAACCATATTCACCTGTGGACAGTGCCTCTAGCACCTAGCATGATGCCTACTGGCATCATCTATTAAGAAAACCACTTACAATGAAGAACGTGCTCTCTAGCGGGAGTCTCTGTAGCCTTAAAACAATTGTATGGTACCTATTTGTGATCAGTTCAGACATGACCTCCCACTATTGCAGTGTAATGAAGCAAAAAGTCATTGACTTTGTCATAAGATAGATCATCTTTTTAATTACCTCTGTTACTGGGCTCCCAGAACATCAGGAATGTAAGAAGCTTGGTAAATACTGAAACATCTACAAATAGGAATAAGTCCCAAGACTAGCCCAGGTCAATGTCTACACTGAAAGCTAGGACACCTAGTTAACAGAAGGAAGCAAACTATAACAAGTATTTCTGTCTTCATCAGCCTCCCACAAAACACATAAAACTCTGGTAGGATATTGAGGTCACCCTCACCTGTAAATTTATTGACATGTTTATAATTTCTATATTGTACCACAGAGGAAAGAGCACGATTCTCATTTCTGTTGAGAAAAATTTCTTTGTAAGGAAACTTCTAGAAGTTCATACAGACTACAAATTCTAATGCAATTACCACTTTGGGAGCTCTGTGCCAACTCTTACCTGTCTCTCAATTCCAGCTCCAAAAGTTTTTTCAGTGAAAGACATAATGGCTGATCTAGACAAAATGGATACCTCATACGTTAGGTCTTTTTCCAGGACCTATGTAGTTCTTCATATTTCAACATATTCATATTCTATATATAATTCTTGAAAAACCCATCCACTAGGCAACTTATATTCTATGTGACTTGAGTAATTTGTTTTATCATCTCATCTGTTCTCTAAGACCTGGAGATATCTTTTCTGCAACACCATCTTTTACCAATAACTAACAATGTAGTTTTCTTTATTTAGAAGTGGCATATATGCCCAAGGAGTATGAAGATACATAAGAAAGTTCACGGAACCTCCTCAGTGGTATTCAGTCAAATGCAGCTGCAAAAAAAAAATCTCCTGTATTTTTTAGCTTTTGGCTCAACAGGCTGGGAAGAAGTCTATCTTTATTGACAACTTCTATACAGATTTTATATAGAAGGACCCTCGAACTTCCAACATCTCTGCTAGTAAAGGTCTAGAACATACCAAGCAGTTTGGGAACTCTTACAATCTAGTAAGAATTTCTGTCTTGCAAGCCAATTACTCCACAGTTCTCCCTTGAGAGTATTTGGTTACTTATCTTTCACAGTAAGAAACACCTCTGTCAAACAGTACATGGTGCTGACAAAAGTTTGGCTGATGAACTTCCTTTACAACTCCAGAAAAAATCCGTGCTATACCCAACTCTTTTTCAAGCTGTTTTCTATAAGAAATGAATAATTTTTAAAAGCATATAATGCATAGATGAAACATAGCACTTTCCCATCATGCATAGGCTTTTGCTCTGTATTATCTCAGAGTCCAGATGTTTTCTTCAAATCCCTTTGCTTCAGAAACCATGATAGAAAATTATTTCCCTCCTGAAATTTATTCTCAGTAGAAAAGGAACACTGCCACTTACCAGCTCTGCCTGGCTGGTTTTGGCCTTCCTAACTGTAACACAGGCAAAGCATTCTGCAATAAAAGAAGAGGATTTTTATTGTTTTATAATCCTTCTCACCAATTCTGAGACAAAGTGGGCTTAACAATCTAGGCCTATATAGATCCTTCTTGCGATTTATGTTGTGGCTTCTTTAACAACCATACAATTCCTACTCTGTCACCACTTTCTCCCATATCACAGCATTTTTTCCTCGGGTGTGCCAGGAACATACTGCTATTCTTTGTTCCAGTCCTTAAAATATCTGTCATCCTAGTAATATTGAAGAGTTTATAACTGTGTTGTCTATAGGCACATAGGGTAGAGAAGAGAGTAAGGAAAGATATTTGCTTTTCAGAATAACTTTTATTCTTCAGAGGAGGTGTTTTTTTTCCACTGAGAAAGTTCTATGATGATAAAATATAGTAGAAGAGAAACCACCTAGGAGCTAGCATCCACCATTTACTACCTCTGATAGAAACTAAGAAAACTTTACTAGAAAGAAGAACTAAAAAGCTTTACTAGTGAGATTCCTATCAATTTTGCAGGGAAAGATAAGAATCAGGAATGGGAACACTGAAAACATAATTTTGCTTTTCTGAAGATACATTAAGTTAAGAAACATACCTTATCCAGAAAGTATTTTTTAAAAAAAGCTGCACAATGGCAAAACAACTAATGTTTATTATGTTCATTTCACATGCAATTGCAAAGTTTCTTACATTCCCTATTAGCTAACATCGATGGTCACGGTGACAAGACACATATTCTTCTGTATCTTACAAAGTTCAATTAAAAGACATTACAATCAAAGAATAATTTTCTTTAGAGATAATCTTATTCAATCTCCTGCTTACAGCATGCTAATTTCAAAGTTTGATTGGGTTGCACAGGGCCCTGCCTAGTCAGATACTGAAAAACTGCAAGGGTGATAATACCACAGATTCTCTGGGCAGCCTGTTGCAGTGCTTAGCTGTTCTTATTCTTCATATCTAATCAGAAATTCCCTTGTTGGCTTCTGTTCTTTCACTGTGTATCTCAAAGGAAGAATCTGGCTCCATCTTCCTGTGACCCCTGTTTAGGAAGTAGGAGACTGCTATTGATAGGTTCCCCACCATTCTGCCTTTCCTTCTCCAGGCCAAACAAATGCAGTTCCCCTAGCATCTCCTCATTTGTCAGGTGCTCCAGCTCCCTGAACATCTCAGTGGTCCTACAATGAACTCTCCATTTTATCAGTGTCTCATCTCAATCCACAGACAGTCTCAAAACACAGTCATATTACCCGGATGGCTTGAACAGCAATCAGATGACAAAATGAGGCAGGATATATGATCATCTACAGAGATATGTATTTTGACTTTACAATCAAAAGCATCTAATGGGTGATTTTTTTCCTACCAAGAAAGGTCATGACAGCTTTGAAACATACTGTGAACTTCATATTTCATATGTACAGTAATTAGTTGGAATATAATATCACATTAATTATTTCCCAAAGGATTCCACACTCTGATCTGCTGCTAACCTTCAAATACAATGAGCTTTACCCTTTCTAGTAACCAATGGTCAGTCATTTTTTCCATTTAAGAGCTACTATTGCTGTATTTTGCCTTCATAAAATTTCTGCTTTCACATACACACTAATAAAAAAGAAGTTAGGATTTTTTGGTTTACCCTCTTTATTACTTAAATAGGAAGAAAATACATATTCTTTAATGGAAATCTTGGGTTCGGGTGAATTATATACAAGCTTGTCATTATTTGTAATTTATCATTTAATTAAATTATAACTTCTAATAACTAAGCCATCTTTCAAACATATCTCCAATTGTCCTAATGATTTATTATATTAATTCTCTCCCATTGGTAAAAAGGAAGTAATTGCTGTTCTACTCTGGCATGTTTCATTCCAATTTTTGCTCCCTATAAATGTGTTACAGTTCTTCCGTTGGCAGTCAGAGAAACTCTCTATAAAAGCAGCATTTACTGCAGTTTCTCTCAGAGCCAAGGAATACATATGCAGCTTGACATTTTGGAGTATCTGTTTTCAAGCATTGATCTACAGTAGTCATTAGAGCTATTGCTCTTACTATTTTACACTGTCTTAAAAGTGCAGCTTATGCTAACTTTTCTTGGTAACTTTTATGTGTTTGCCATAAAAAAAAAATGGTATTGCATAAAAATAAATGTTGAAATGGACAAAAATTCTTCACACAGTTACTGTAGGTCTCTAGGATCTCCACTTTTTTAGTTACTGGAAAGCAACACTAAGAGAAATAAAACCAGTCTCTTTAAAACACTGGAGGGCCTTCTTAACTTAATTATGCACCAACTGCAAATATAGATTACCCCAGATTTTAAAAACAGGTAATTCTATTCATTCCTGAGGGATGTGCATCCATTTTGTCTTATATCACCTGTCCCTTTAAATAGTAACAGCTAGACGATAAAAAAAAACTATTTTTGCACTCTGATTTCCCACGGTGAAGAAGGGCCAACCTTCTAATCCAAACAGCTTTTGAACCAAAGTTAAGACAAAAATGAAACTAAAGTTTTTGCTAAAAGACAAAGACAACCTGCCTCAACATTTCTCCTTTACAGGAATCAGGATCAAGCCTTCCTGGCACCCTCCCCCCTCCCAGGCATTCCTAACAAGAGGAAATAGTAAGAAAAACACAACCTTGGAAGAAAGCTAACAAAGAACAATGCCTTTCTTGTTAACTAGAAATTAAAATTACATCTAGAAAGACTAAATATTCAATAACAAAAGTAAATTGAAAAACCTGCATACACACAAGTTACTGGATTAGATTTTGCCTAGATTTCTGACCAAAGATAGGTGGTTTTAGACTACACACTGTAGCCTAAAAAGGAGGAGGAAACAAAGCAATAGCAACTTACTTTTACCAAGACTAAGCAAAAAGATCAGCTGTGTGATCAGAAGACAAGTCCATATATGTATTTGAAGATCTTGTAATTTAGCAATAGGAAAAAAATGCATCTGAAAAACAAAATTACCCTTTTTTTATACTTCAGGGCATCACATTGCTTTTTTTGTTTGTGACAGGGACCTTCTTAAAGTACCTAACAAACTAGCCTTATCTCCCACAAAGACTTCTGTAGCATTTAATGAAACTGCCCCCAAGACACTGGGGCAACAGATTGACCTTTCTTACACCTCTTTCAGTCATTTGTTACAGTCTGTGCCATCACTGATTCCATTCAAATCCTCAGCAGAAGCACACAAATACTTCTCTAGAGGTCTGCTACCTTCCCATTTGACAGGTCAAGCGTCAGAACTTTCTCGTGGCCACTGCAGAGAATTCCAGTGCTAATGTCAGAACATTTGCTTACAGCTGTTTATTTAGAGGATATCGTGGTTTAACCCCAACCAGCAACTGAGCACCTCACAGCTGCTCGCTCACTCTCTCCCCGGTGGGATGGGGGAGAGAATTAGAAGAGTAAAAGTGAAAAAAACCTCGTGGGTTGAAATAAGAACAGTTTAATAATTGAAATAAAATAAAATAGTATAGTAGTAGTAAGAGTAATAGTAGTAGTAATAGTAATAAAAGAATATACAAAGCAAGTGATGCATGATGCAATTGCTTCCCAACTGCTGACCAATGCCCAGCCCGTCCCCGAGCAGCGCCCCCCCAGACAGCTTTTCCCTAGTTTATATACTGAGTATGACATCATATGGTATGGAATAGCCCTTTGGCCAGTTTGGGTCAGCTGTCCTGGCTGTGCTCCCTCCCAGCTTCTTGTGCATCTCCAGCCTTCTCAGTCAGTAGAGCATGAGAAGCTGAAACATCCTTGACCAGTGTAAGCACTACTTAGCAACAACTAAAACATCAGTGTGTTATCAACATTATTCTCATACTAAATCCAAAACTTTTTCAAAGCAATATAGAAAAGCCCCCTTTTAAATTTTTTTTTAGTTACAAAATCTGGGCACAGAATTCTTACACAATAGGTTCTCTACTCGTGAGTAATAGATACATCTGGTTAATCAATACCTAATGTTTTCAGTTTAGCTCCAAATCTCCTTTTAATTAAAGCAAGGTTGCCATTTCTATAAATCTCAGTTATAATCAAGCTTTTCCACTTCTTTGATCCAGCTGCTTAATGCACTTGTATACAGAATATCTGTTATATGTTTAATGTAGATTTCTGACTGTATGTGATGAAATATTTTATCATTGAAGTTTCTGAATGAAAGAAAAAGAACTTGCAAATAGTCAAGGATAAGTCTATCCACATCTCTTTCAATACAATCAAGAGAAGGCTGTTTCTCCTTGCTATCTGTAAGATTTCTTTCAATGTGCTCGTTGTTAGATAATTTTAAAATATCAGCCACACAACCAGGGAGAAGTATCAACAGTTCTCAGTTGTCCTCTTTGAAAAATATCTAGAGAAACTCGATTCTAGCTGTCACTTACTTTCTGCTCCATAGGAGGACTAAGATATTTCTAGAAATGGTCTTCTTTAAAAAGCCATTTGGTTTTCACTGTGTACAGGTGACCTCATGAAGAAGGTATGTCATCTGCCAGTTCTACTCTGCTTGAAAATATCTGTGGTGCTCTGTTCAACTTGTCACAAAGTTTTTTAGTTAACAACCCAAGGAAGCAAAAACCAAGAATCTTTTTTTTCTCCACATTGTTGTTACTACCAGAATGAAGAAAAGAAGGAAACTTTCCACAATCTTTTTAATTTTCACATCACCCATGATAATATTTTTCCCAATATTTTTCAAGATGACCCACGGTTAATGTTAAATGATGATGGTAATGAGTGGATTGCTAGCTCCTTTGGGCTTCAGGAATTGCTTCATACCCTGCTTGTGATCAGTCTCCTAAGAACACCCAATGGCTGTTGTCTTACCACTTTGACATCCACTCTAACGCATGCCAGGTTGCTCTTCATGTGATTCTGCACCACCATTACTCTATTCTCTTCTTTCTGAAGCCGGAGAAGGCACAAGTCTGAATATAGGCCCCACTGAAAATCTAATAGCTAGAAATCATTCATGTTAGAGAAGCAATGTGTTTTTCACATGTATCAATTGTCTGATTGCCGTGAGGATCAGAAGCTGTATATACCCTCATACTGCTCTTCTTGCATGGTTCTTTGTCTGGAGGTGAGGAAAAAGAAAAACCATACAACACAACCAAGTTGAAAGAAAAACAAAGAATGTACTGAGGCTTTTTTAACATTAGCTACCGATTAAAAAGAGAAAAAAACTCTAACCAGTATAAGAAAAGGCAAGCAACTATTTAAAACACATGGCTCAAAATAATCCTACAAGTTAGTAGTAACTCAAACTGTTAAAAAGTTCATTTGTACTTCAAACTCAAAAGTACAATATATGGACGTTTGATCTTGTCATGGAGCCAAATTAGGTTACATTAAAATTTCAGAGCACCATTTATAAGAAACGTAAAATAGAATCGCCAACCCTCAGAGAAGGAATAGCTAATATGAATTGAATCTTGTGCTAAACTTTCCCAATTCTGGATGACCTTAGAGTCTCAGAATACTCAGCTTCATGCAGACAGACCTGAGAACCAGTATAAACTATGGCAACTAAAATGCCATCTAGAATTTCCCACAAATGTTTTCCCTCCAACAGTCCTCAGCTATGTCTTATATATATATATATATATACACTTTCCAAATAAGAGTTCAAGAAGGAGTCCTGGAAGGACACTATCTAGCTGTTTTTCCACAGCAATCTCATTCCAAAGGAGCTTTTGTCAGTAAAAGTGGGATATCACAACACCTGATTCTGGTTCACAACACCTTTGTTTCATGGTTACAAAGAAATTATATATTTTATTTTGTAAAGATTAATTATTTTACAAAATCTTATTATGGCAATAAGTTAAAAATTTCCCAAGCTGTAAAAAGCACACCTTTTCAGAGTTCCTCTTCACCGGTTTGAAGTATTTTTTAATCTAGAATTTACTATTTGAGTTTCAGCATAATGTGTCATTTCTTAGGCTTTTAAATAAAGCTGGTTGTTTAAAAATCCCAGTTTTCTGAATTTTCCAGCATGGTCACACAACTCAGGAAATTACGTCACTCTCCTAGTGCCAAACCCCAGGTTGGAAGTCCTAAATCTCAGCACACTCTCTCAGCCAGTGACGCAAGCAGCCTGCTGAAGTGAATGAAACCTTTGTCCTGTTCACTGAAACTGGGATTTTTCATGCTTTTTTAAGAACTCCACAAAACCTAGCTGCTGAATATGCTCACAAGGTAAGCTTCAAAAGATAAAAATCTCAAAAACAACAGAATAGGTTTCAGAATAGGAGAATGGGATTCAGATCTCTCAGGATTAACTGCTGGCAACATTCTTGTGTTTTAAAAAGCAACTTATTTTTACTTTAAAAAAAAAAAAAACCACCATTTTAAATCTGATCCCTTTTTTTTTAAATAATTAACGGCAAACATGCAGATTCTGAGCAGCAAAATAGACACTGCAGTGACACCAACAGAAACACTGAGAGGCCACTTCTTTCCACAAGTGTCATGTCAACAACTTAGGAAAGACTAGCTCAAGATTCACACACCCCAGTACAGTAATCTACATGTAGCTATGTACGTATGATTATAGTCAATGGAGATGAAAATTAGGTTCCAATCCAGGTGACTATCCAGTAGGTGTTTACTTTAGGGTAAGCTGATTCACTCTCCAGTCTCTCTTCACTGTATTGAAAGTAACTCTTGGAGCATAAGATGGGGAGAGGCCAGAAGCTATGCTCTCACCAAAGCAACACCCAAGACTGACTGTAAAAAAAACAAACAAACAAGGCTTCTTTCATTTCTCCCACAAGTCCTTTCTTTCCAAATGGTATCAAGCCAGGTTCAACTCAAACAGCTATAAATAATGCTCATGACACTGAATTCAGATTAGAAAGCCTTAACAGCCCAGTGATAACCCCTCAAGTGCATGGAAACAACCTGCTAATTTTCTTCAAGTAACAGACTCACACATACATCAATCCTTGTCTATCCATTACTAAGGATAAAAACAATTAATTCACAACACCCAGAGCACATTACATAGATTGCTGATGAAAGTCACCACAATTTTTTAATCAACAGTGAGTGCAATGTCAGGTCCACTCGTGTTTGTAAGCTCTCAGCATGTTTCAATGAAGTTATTCAGCACTCCAAAGTCAGTATTTACAGACCTGAACTTGCGATGTTGCATCAACACAAAGCACCACACGTCATCTCCATCTCCACAACAAATGATCGGGGCCACATCAGACCTTAGACATTGTTGCCATTTCCTGAAACATACAACAAAGAACACAAGGTCATGCAATATCCTGGATCAATATGATTGAGGCTACTCCTTCAGCAAATATAATTCAAGTTCTGGCACTGTTTTGTTCTCTCCTTTCACCCCTAAAGTCCTGCACACATGTTTACAAGTTAACCAATATTGCTTAGTTCTCTACATCAGGAACCTTTTTTTCTATCTATGCATCAGAGGTACAATCCCTGTTCATGACAGTCCAGCTAAACATCATCCTTTCTTCCTTCTACAGAACTGTTGCAGCTTATGCCTCCAAACATCACATAAAATTAGTGGAAAAGCACTCAAGGTCCTTTCATTGGGGCCAGTGAAAAGCAGTGTCCCAAATGACTAGCTGCCTTTCTCCTTCCCTAAAGCAAGCTTCCCAGGCTTTGACTTTACCTGTGTCAGTGGTCTGGTAAGCGCTTTACTTTGCTTACACTGAGCTATACCCCAAACACAGGGAAAAAAGATACAGATTGGTCACAGATCGGCCATTTCCAGCGCGACTCAGACACAGAGGAGCACAGCAGCCGGGTCACAGTCCTCTTCACCTCTGTCACAAAAATTCGCAACTGGCCCATGTCAACCGAGGAGAAAAGCTGGGACACAACGTATAGAATTACAGGGGTAAATACTTATTCATGCGCATGAGATGTCCCAGCCAAATTGGGACACTCTGAATGTGGTTTTACACATTCTTATATCCTTCAAACATTCAGGTACAACACAATTTGACTAATCACTACTGATTGCTAATCATAGTAAAACTTTGCAAAGCAACTACATTTTTGCAGCATTCTTGCTGCGGGTCTATCGATCCAGATGTTGCTGGAGTCAGTCTTGCTATAATTACTTATCTATGATACCAGACAACACTGGGAGGGTTTCAAAGACATGTCAGGCGGCTAGGATGCTGGCCTTATTGTGGTTGTCCAGGGGTATCCTTTATCCTTCCTGAACAGCTCTAAGCTTGCAAGAAGCAAAGTCCTTATTTCCAGGGCCAGGCTGTCCTTTAGTTTTACTTAAGCGTGAACAATACTAAAGTCTCCAGTAAAATTCCACTACCTCATTCCATTGCAGTGTGTAACATGTACTAATATATATAGAATCATAGAATCATTAAGGTTGGAAAAGACCCTTAAGATCATCGAGTCCAACCGTTAACCTAGCACTGCCAAGTCCAACACTAAACCATGTCCTCAAGCACCACGTCTACCCTCTTTTAAATACCTCTAGGGATGGAGACTCAACCACTTCCCTGGGCAGCCTGTTCCAATGCCTGACTACGCTTTCGGTGAAGAATATCCAATCTAAACTTCCCCCGGCGCAGCTTGAAGCCATTTCCTCTAGTACTTTTGCTTGTTACTTGGGAGAAGAGACCAACACCCACCTCGCTACAACCTCCTTTCAGGTAGTTGTAGAGAGCAATAAGGTATCCCCTCAGCCTCCTCTTCTCCAGACTAAACCACCCCAGCTCCCTCAACCACTCCTCATAAGACTTGTGCTCTAGACCCTTCACCAACTTCATTGCCCTCCTCTGGACATGCTCCAGCACCTCAATGTCCTTCTTGTAGTGAGGGGCCCAAAACTGAACACAGTACTCGAGGTGCGGCCTCACCAGTGCCGAATACAGGGGCACTATCACCTCCCTGGTCCTGCTGGCCACACTATTCCTGATAGAAGCCAGGATGCCATTGGCCTTCTTGGGCACTTGAGCACACTGATGGCTCACGTTCAGGCAGCTGTCAACCAACACCCCCAGGTCCTTTTCTGCCAGGCAGCTGTCCAGCCACTCCTCCCCAAGCCTGTAGCGTTGCACGGGGTTGTTGTGACCCAAGTGCAGGACCTGGCACTTGGCCTTGTTGAATCTCATGCAGTTGGCCCCAGCCCAACAATCCAGCCTGTCCAGGTCCCTCTGTAGGGCCTTCCTACCCTCCAGCAGATCAACACTTCCACTCAACTTGGTGTCATCTGCAAACTTACTGAGAGTGCACTCCATCCCTTCATCCAGATCATCAGTGAAGATATTGAACAGGACCGGCCCCAACACTGAGCCCTGGGGAACACCACTTGTGCCCAGCCGCCAACTGGATTTCACTCCATTCACCACCCCTCTCTGGGCTCGGCCGTCCAGCCAGTTTTTAACCCAGCACAGAGTGTACTTATCCAAGCCGTGAGCAGCCAGCTTCTCCAGGAGAATGCTGTGGGAGACAGTGTCAACGGCCTTACTAAAGTCCAAGTAGGACAACATCCACAGCCTTCCCCTCATCCACTAAGCAGGTCACCTTGTCATAGAAGGAGACCAGGTTAGTGAAGCAGGATCTCCCTTTCATAAACCCATGCCGGCTGAGCCGGATCCCCTGGTTTTCCCGCACGTGCCGCGTGATGGCACTCAAGATGGCCTGCTCCATGACCTTCCCCGGCACCGAGGTCAGGCTGACAGGCCTGTAGTTCCCCGGATCCTCCTTCCGACCCTTCTTGTAGAGGGGTGTCACATTTGCTAACTTCCAGTCATCTGGGACCTCCCCGGTTGACCAGGACAAATATATTAACAAAGTTAATACACTTCCGTACTATGAAGACTGATTGATACAACAGTTAGGGAAAGGAATTTTCCTAACACCTCCCCACCGTGCTGCAGCTGCAGGCCGGCAGCGGGAAGGCACTCAGGCTCGCTGCTGTCTTCGTTACAGAGGCAACAATAAAGAATTCTCCAGTTTCTCCTTTTCCCTTGTGCCAGCACAGAAGGCGGAGCCCATCTGTAATCACTTTGCTAGGTTAAACTGTCCTGCAGGAACAGGCCACAGCTTTACAGCAGCCTGCGTCAAAGCCCACCGAGGACCTATTTTCAACTCACCGACTACGAGCCACATGCACTAACCAGAAATTATGGAGCTGGGTTTTTCACCTTGCTCTTTACAGCCTCTAAATTTAAAAGAAAATGCGGCTGCCCGATATCCCCGGAGCGACAAGCCGGTGGGGGAAACCTGCCCTTCCCCACAGGCCGCCGCCCAGGGCGACAGCTGGGAGGACGAGAGGCAGAAACCGCCATTACGGGAGGCCGGGATTGTCCCCAGTGCTGCCACCTTGCAGAGCCCTTTTACTCACCATTTTATTTGTAATTGAGCCATTTGCCAGGAGATGGCAGCATAAGATAAAATAGCCGTGAATTTTCGTCCCAGCTATTGCCCAGCAAAGTGGTGTCCCCCGGGTGGCCATATGGGCCCCTGGGAAGCCTTTTACAGTAACATCTCGATTTACAGAAGTAAACAGCGGGCTACAAACCTCTTGTACTTAGCTTACTTAGTTTTTAAACTGCTAGGTTTATAGCAGCAGGTAGAAAAAAATTTGTTTAAAGAGCACGTTCAAGTTTGGTGACAACAACAGCTGCAGTCACACCGAGGGAGCGTGAGCCAGGAACATAGGCCGGCCAGCGCCCGTGCTTGGTGCTTTGGCCAGGCAGCAGCCGCTCCTGCCTTCACAAAAGTGCAAAAAAGAAAAAAAAAAATCTCTTTCAACAGGGAAACAACCAGATCTGCTGTAAAGCCTCCACAGTTAAAGCTGTGTTGCCCAACCGGGCTCTGATGCACAGTGTTTTTGTGGGTAAAGCAGGAAGAACGAGTGGCTGAGTGGGAAGGTGGCCATACTGCCTTCCCTCCTCCTGAGGCGCTGGCCCGGTGGATTAGGTCTGTCCGTATTTGCAGTGCACCCGGCATGTTTTCATAGCAGTTCAGTAATAAATCCTTTTGCCAGGGTGTCAGTGAGGTACACTGTCTTTGGAAGTCCTACACACTTCTCCCAGCTCTGCTGTGTCTGGGGCACTCTTTATTTGAGGTGGCAGAATATTTCCCTATGTATCGAAATTAAGCCTAGGAAATTCATTGTAGTTCTTATGGGATGACCCAGCATGTCAGCTCTTTTTTCTCCATAAATAATGCTAAAAAAGGCATGGCTCCCAACATGATACAACGATTTAGGAGTAATTCTCATTATGAAAGTAATTACACTTTTAATGTATTTTGAAACTTGCTAAAATATGAATAGCACAAGTTTTCTCCATTTTAGCACCCAAATATATTAAAATAGCTAGAGTTTTAGGAAGCTGTAGCTTATTCAGATTTTGTAATTGTGCTGCCAGTTCTGTTGCCTGGAGCACTTCATCTCAGACACCATTGGAAATTCTGGGATTTCTAAAGAAACTCTGGGAATGTTGATCTGTCAGGCAAACAGTCTGGATAATTTTAAAAGAAATTGGTATTCACACTGGTAAATTGGTATTGTGCTGAAACGTGGACAGTCTGTTAAATTTGTAAATTCTTCCATGTTCTAAATGGAGTTTCATGAATAACACTTGACCATATAAAATACCCAAACAGTGGGAAAATAACTAGCTTTTATACCTTCAGATGCAACAGGTGTAAGAGAATCATGCTCTGAACCTTTATGTAAACTTGGACAATTGTGACCAGTTGTAAAGAAGCGTGTACTATAATAGTTCTACACATATCTGATATAAACAACTGATTTGTGGTAGAAATTAATCTTTTGTGCATACCTCAAATATCAAATACCAATTTGATGCCTCTGGGTCATTTAATTAATTAGCTGTATTAATTGTAAGCTTACTTAAATTACCTTCCTTGATATATTATGCCTGCAGAATAAATTATTCATCTCACAAAACTTCTTAGCTAAAGAGTCTTGCCTTTTCCTAGCTACAGTATTTACATCAAACCAGCAACCAAATACCACAGTATTTGTCTTAACTAATTAAATGATAATAGACTCAAATATGCCTAAAAAAAGATATGTGGAGCTTACAATTTGTCAAACTATAAGCTGTACAACTCCAGGATTCAGAAAACAAAGACACACATCTCCAGGAGGTATGTATTATTGCAATATCACAAGAGGTGTATGCTGTACAACTTTTGTATAAGTTATTTTACTGTCTTTTCAGCAGAAAAAAATGTTTGGCTTTGGAAACAAGAAAAACACTTTTCTGTGTTGGACTTGACTGTGTGTGACTGAAGCATATTAGCAAGCCCACTTTTATTTGTGTATTAAGTGAATGCCTGGATCACATATGTCTGTGGAAGGTTTTAGTGTCTGATTTCTTCTGTTGCCTGTTGTAACAAAACTCAGCAAAACTTACTTTAATTTAGGAGTGACAAAAACCAGACGTTTGGTGGGACACTGGTTGCAATGGTTAATATAAATTGGTCTAACTTCACAGATGCAGATATGGGCTTAAAATTGCATTTTTTTGGTAACAGTTTCTTCTTAGGTTGGAACATTTTATTTTCATCCTCAGTGCTCATGCTGTTTCATAAGCTTTGATACCTTTTTTCATTAAAAAATACATACAAGAGAATAGAAATTTTAGCTGTTACATGGGACCTTGATTCTATATATATACATCAGTCACCCCATTTAATAACTTTTCATACAACCATGCTTCTCCAGTGATTCTCAAAAAGAAAAAAAAAAAAAGAAAAAACCCACACCAAACTCTTTAAATCATAAGATGTCTTCCTTACATCTCTAGCTCACCTACTTGTTAGCCACCAAGCCTCACTATTTATTCTGTAATGGCATTTGTTGTGCCCTGCTTTGAAGGAAGGAACATTTGTCGGTTTCTAAAACACAGTTCAAGGTAGTCCTAACATAAATAACTTACCTTCAAAAATCCGAGGTGAAAGTGACTAAGGTCTTAAAAAATGTTTTTGTAACATGTCCTCAGACTATGTAAATACAATAGGCCAAGTTCTACCTGAAGTTTGAGTTGACTTGCACTTGCTAACAGCAAATTAATATGATTTTGTAATCCTCCCTCAGCAGCACCGGCGGCCCTGAAATTATGAACTGTACACATTTTACCTAAATCACCTGCCTGCTGCAACCGTGCCAAGAAAGCAGCACTCTGGGAAACAGCAGTGCAAAGCCATGCTTAGTGCAGCTGCAGAGCAGATGGTAGGGGTCAGAGCTGGCAGGGCAGACTGTGGCAAAGGGGGAGGTAAGCTAGTCATTAAGTCAACCTCATATTCCTTGTGCAAGCTCACACTGAGGCGGAGGCAAATCATTTTGGTTTACAAGCACTATGACAGGTAAACACTGAGGCCCTACCTTAGTATCTGTACAGTCAGCCATAGAATTCCCACTAGGTTCAGTGAAAGCAGGTGCATGTCCTGATGAAATAAAACATTCGGCATGGTCACCTTTCAGAGGGAGGTGTCGCTTATTTTCACACTTGATCCATTTAATGCTCATTATAATTGAATGTGTTATCCTGTCAGGTAGGTTTTGTACAGCAGATCTAGTGTCACAGCAGAACTATTGGACGTACATATCAGAGGTTGCATATCCCTTAGCAGAAGGACTACTCCTTTAGCACATTATGTTGCCCAAATACAGACATTTACAATTAAACACATTTGTAGCTCTCTTAAGAAACATAAAGTAGCATGGTCATTGTATTGGTGTTAGGAAGACATCAGTCAGATAACATTTTGTTTTTAACAGCTTATTCAGGGAATCTTACATGGTTCACGTAGGAGTCTTCCAGTATGTATTTTTTGTTGAAGGAAATAAATTAGAGTTGGATAGGCTCATTATTAAGCAGTATTGCTG
Source organism: Nipponia nippon (assembly GCF_047370975.1). NCBI lineage: Eukaryota > Metazoa > Chordata > Aves > Pelecaniformes > Threskiornithidae > Nipponia > Nipponia nippon. The sequence continues at coordinate 141,880,408 of NW_028262290.1, read as the reverse complement.
ATAATTATGACACCTGAGAACACACAGTGTATGAGCTCCTTAGTTGTTGGAAGAGGTTGTATCATCAGTTTAGGCCTGTGATATTTTGTAATTTTTGCATTTTATTTACACATGTGATTTACCAGCAGCATGTTATGACCTGACAGCCCTCTGATTCTGGCTTCAGTGGGCTACGACAGAATTTGAATTTCCTGACTAGAACTTTGTGACTTTATCACATGTGGTCGTCAGGGTTCATCTTTTGGCTTCGCAGTCTACTAAAGCGCTACGATAAGAGTCACCAGGCGTATCTTCACTGAACAGTGAAGAAAGGAAACAAAAGGGGTAGGAAGAAGATGGAGTTTCATTGTTAAAGAAAATGCTGTAGATGAAGAGGCCTTTGTCCTTGTTTACAGACAAACGCAACTAAAAATTAGGTCTGATATTCGAAGCTGGTTCAGTGCATTTTTTTATTAACATTTCCAATAATGAATATATTTGCATATAAAATTAAGCCTGGGCCAAAGCACCAGTCATTCCTGTTTTGGAGAATGTCTGATCTATATTTTTCACCTTGTTAATCTGGTTCACTTCACATATGCTACTGTTGAAAGCAGTTTACACATGTTTAACTTATGTGAATTCAATGAGTGTTAGAAAGTTAATCAATCTTTAAAGGAGTTATTCGCCTGACTCCTGGGCACTATTTTACATTCTTAGGCAAGGGAACATTACTGGTCAATTCTGAGAATTAAGCAAGCAAGATTAATGCCTTTCTGTAACCGAAAGTTTAATTGGCTAACCAAGTTGTAAATTCCAGTCAGCTCACCCTGCCTAAATGATAAAACAGGAATTTAAATAGCTGAAGTAGGAAATCATACTGTATGGATTTTTTTTCCTAGGAGAGAAAGTCCTGTTCTTTTGATGATAATGAGATAATATGGAACTATTATTCCCTGGGATATTTTATCCAGTAGTAATTTCCACAGTACTCTATTATAGTTTGTCAGTCTGATTTTCATGACTTTCATTGTTATGAGTTAGGTGTTTAACTAAAAGCCATTAGAATTACATGGATATAAGTCTGTGAGAAGAAAATTAGGCCCATCAATTCTTAGCATTATCTTAAGAACCCATTTAATTATGGGATTTGGGAAGTTTGTAATTATCTTCTAAATGGGATATTTACTGATTAAGAAATTACTATCATAGTGTTATGCATGTGTGAAATTTTACTGACACCTAACAACTAGTTCTGTGACAGTGGCCTCCATCAGCTAAGAGGAATGTCATTGGCACAGAAAAGGTGATTTATTTTTCCCTCAGGGGCCTCCAGGCCTTTGTAACTGCTGGAAAAAAACTTGCATTTGTACAGGCTTTGCATAAATCACTTTCTTTTACTAACTTGAGAACACTTCCTTTTTAAGGAATGAACTCAAATAAATTTGTATTTCTATAAAAATATTCCCTCTTTAATTAATTCTTAATTTCATTTTCATTTGCTGTTTTTCTCTATAACATTTTTCCTCTAGTGAAATAGCAAAGTCTGAGAACTTTAACTGAAACATATGCTTACCTCAAATATGGAACAAAGTATAATGCAGACATTTGTCATTCCCTACCATGGATGACGTTTTTCTTCTTTTGACATCAATGGCATTCATTTCCTTTTTGAGTGAAGGTTGAGGGCATTGTTTTATAAATACAGGAATGTACATTACGTGTACTCATCAACAAATTATTTCAGACTTCTCTGTGAAATGTAATGTTTTTTAGGAGGAGTGGAAAATCCTTCAAAATTTCAGATTGCAGGTTTAGTTTACTTTGGCAGTAATATGGGTGTGGAAGTCTGCTGCTAGGAGTCCTCATATTTTTTGTCTTGATCCTGGTCAGTAAGACTGAGCACATAATGTTTTCTTTTGGCATTTTTTCTGGTTTGGGCGTACCTGGTCTTCGCTGGCAAATTCAAGTGAGGAAAGAATGTATACTGAATGAATTGTGTTAAAAAGATCAGCAAGGCCGAGATCTAAGCTAATTCAGAAAGATTTTATATTATACATTTAATAAAGCAGAATGATTGCAAACGCAGAACAAGGAATCTGTTTGTTCACACGCAGCTGTTACACGCTATTGAAAAAAGGCTTGCCAGGCGTGTGTAAGCCTGTGCCATCCATTGCACCACCACAAAGGGAACCGACTTCAGGGGTAACTGAAAGAAAAAGCACATCATGAATCTGTAATACAAATTTACTATTAGCCTTGCAAGGCACACATTTAGTAGACACTATTAAGTACTCCCGGAATATTGCTTTGTGTTGAATGCTGAGGTATAGAAATTGTATTAGCATTTAATTGCCACGTGCCATATTCCCCATTGTGATTTTAACAGACCTATTTCAACTCCTCTGGCATGATGAGTGCATATTAAGCCATTTAAACAGGGGGGCTACACATCCTTTGCTGTCATCCTCACATAGTCTGCGACACGCGCTCAAGAAGCTCGTTCGTCTGTTGCCAAGCTTTAGATCCACGCTATAGGAAGCTCGCGATTTAGCGAGCCGCACGTAGGAGCAAGAAAACACTTAGAAAATCAAAACTGTCAAAATCAGCATTGTAGCCAGAGAGACTGGATTTGCGAGACAGCAGAAGGCAGCAGTCTTGCAAAACTCAGGTGTTTTCCGTGCACACCTTTGTATCAAAGCACCGGCTAATTAGAGGCGCCTTTCCGCTGCGGTTCTTTTGTGGGAAGAGAAAGCCCCCCGCCCCTCCGCCTGCGGGAGCGAGCAGGGGTGTGGAGGGGGGTGTGCCCGCCGCTGCCTCCGTCCTCCCCCCGCCCGGCGGCTGCGGCCGCGCCCGCGGCTGGCTGTCACTCGGCTCCCGCCGCCGGTGCGTGCTCCCCGCTCGGGCTGCGGGGCTGCAGACCCGCTCCTCCGCCGGCGGCTCCGGCGGGACTCGCCGCCGGGCGGGGGGCGCTGGCGGCCGGAGCGCCCCCCGGAGCGGCCGGGGCTCGGTGGGAGGAGGGGCTGGCGGCAGGAGGAGGAGCGGGCGGCCCCAACGTCACTTTCCTCGGCCGCGTGTTTACGTGGAGATGAAGATGGCGTCGCCGGTGGCCCCGCCACGGCAGCTGTCGTCGCTGTGAGGCGGGACGGGACGGGACGGGACAGGACAGCGATCGTGTGCGCCCCGGCTGAGGGGAGGGGAGGGGAGGGGAGGGGAGGGCCGGGCCCCGCCTCCCGCCGCCGGTAACGCTCTGCTGTCCCGCACAGACGCCATGGAGGACGAGGAGCGGCTGAAGAAGCTGGAGGCTGGGAAAGCCAAGGTAGGAGGCGGCGGCGCGGCGGGGAGGCTGTGGGCAGCGCGGTGAGCCCAGGGGAGCGCGGTGTCAGCCGGGCCGAGCCGGGCAGCGGCGGAGCGTGGCTGCGGCGGGGGCGCTCGGCTCGGGGCCGCGCCGCGAACAAAGCCGCGGGCGGAGGCGGCGCTGGGTGCCGCCCGCCCTGCGCGCCCCGGGCTCCCCGCTGGCCTCGGGCGGCGCGGGGCCGAGCGGCGTTCCTCGGCCGGACGCGGGGCGCGAGCGGCCGGTGACAGCGGGCCCCGCGCGGCGGACGCCACAGGTGCCCGTCGCAGGGCCGGGCGGCGGCAGCCCGGCGGCCCCCTCGCTGCGGGCCCGCTCCGCTGGCGGCGCCGGGCGGAGGAAGAGGCGAGGAGGAGGAGAGCTGGCCGCCGTACCGCTTCGCACCCGCGGCACGAATTCCGTTTGCCTCTTAAGCCTGGGAAACTCCCCGTAGACCTTTAACGAAGTTTATAAACCCGACAGCTGTTCCTCAGTGTGGTGCTAATACCGCGAGGGAGCCTCAGGAGGCAGAGGATTAAGGATGCCTCCGGTGAGGTGCCTTTACCATTTCTCTGAAGATGCGGGGAAGTCCGTGAGCCACCCGCCGGACCTCGCCGTGTGCGCTCGCCGCGGGCAGCCCTTGGAGCCCGCACACCCGCCCGCAGCCCTCACCGCCCCATGGGCTGTCGGGCGGCCCAGACGGTGCCCTGCGGGCTTACCGGAGCGTTAATCAGGGAGCTTATCATTTTACTCTTTAAGCATGGCTCAGTACACACGGGCTGCAAAGTGCTTCACCTTCCAGGCAACAGACCGGAGTTACCACGCTCTATGAGGGCCTCTTTTTTACTTCAAAGAAAGCTTTGGTGTGGTCAATGAGACAAGATAATTAATAGCATTGGTAGGAAAATAAGATAAAATTAGTGTTTTGACATTAGGTATCGTCTGGTTCCTTCCAGCAGTCATTGCCAAATGATAAGAGTTTAGAAGTTTGTAAGTCAGTCATTCATGCGGAAGATCTGCATGGAACTTGGCAGGAGCTCATAGTACAGGCAACAAGAAGACAAGCTAAAGATGAAACTACGGAACATCATCGCTGTCTTGTTTACGTGGTCTATGGAAAAGAGAATGTAGTTTGGCTGTGAAGTATTGAATAGGTATTTTGCTGTATTAGACAAAACCTTTGTAACTTAGTGCGTTTCTGTTTCTTTTGAAAGAGTGTTCAAAACGTACATTGGGAAACTCTCCTAGATGGAGCTGTATGTTTATTTAGGAAAACCTGTTCTTAAATGCTTAGAGAAAGAACGGTGTTTACACAACGTTATGCAGTACTGTTAAAAGGCACTGGGACAGATCAGGTACTGGTGGCAGTACATTCTGTCACACCCAGGTTGGCTAATTCTTTTGCAGAAAATTAGAAAGTAGTTTGCAAAGAAAATGGTTGAAGTGAATTTACCAGTATTATAAACCACAATGAAGAATTTATCAAGAGAATTTATATTTCTCTGTCCATGTTGGCCTGGGATTAACACAGAAAATTAATGACAATTACTGAAAAGTGAAACAAAAGCCAGGACTCTAGCAGGAATTCAGTGGCTTCCTTCTTACTTTGAGAACAGACATGTACACACTTTACTAATTTATTTTGCATTTTAGGAGGACTGTCATAACTCTCACCCTTCTTCTAGTCTTTTCTGACTAAAACCTAATGATGTTCTTGTGACTAAGTATTCGCTTGAAGACTTTCCTATTCTATGCTTTTAAACATCCCTAGTGGTTTAAGTCATTATAGCTCTTTAAAGCTATATGTGATTTACATGGGATGGGACTATAAAAGTAGTGTTAGTTTTTCAGATTTTTCATTGGTGTTCTGTATACCATTTACCTCTTTTTTTACATGTGAATGATGTAATTAAATGTATTGTACTGTGGGGACTAGGCCACAGACTTCCAGTGAAAAGTGTCACTTTCAAAGTGCAGAGAATGGAAGCAGGAGTTCCTCCTGCAGCTGCTTTTCTCTTTTTCAAGGATACAAACACATTCGCAGTAGCATGATCAGTATGTATTCTAAAATTGCTTGGCTCCAATGAATATTTTCTGCAGACCACAGCAACAAGCATCCAAAAAACTTTTGAGCCTAACCACTGAATGTTGTTTAAATAAAATAGCTGGAAAAGTGTATTAAAGTATGTGTTGTTACTGTGCTAAAAGCACAGGTATTGCTGTACTGCAGAGGCCTTGATGCATCTGCCTGGAATTATAAGTTTTAAATATAAATAAGATGTTACATAAACTGCGGGATGAATGTTGGCAATTGGGAGGCTGGTAAAAGAGTGTAGTAGGTGCCATAGAGGTGGCTGGTACACTGCTAACAGTGGAGTTATTATGCAAAATTAGGACTTAGATTCTTGTTTGGTTCGCTGTGTTTTTTTTTCTTGAAAAGTAGGTAGCTAAATACTGCTAAATCTCAGTATGTGCATTTTAAGCAATATGAACTGTCTATAAAGCAATCATTTGGTTGTTTTCTGATCATAATGTCAAGTAGGCAAGCTGTGGAGTTTGATTTAGTGTGAATTTATCTGCAATGGAACTTTGTTTTTCTTTATTTTTGATGTCTTCTTAGGACACTGTCTCCCCACATAGATCTTTTACAGACAAGTGTATTACAAATGGATTTTCTGCAACAGAAGTTTCTTTTGAGACTTCCTTTATTATTACTGGAAATGAGAAGCTGCATTGTGAATCTTACCTTGATGGAAATTTGCTAAGTGTACTCAAACCTGTCAGAATGGGTCTCAGTGCAAACACACAGCCTTCAGCAGTACATCATTTGCAAAATAGAATAAAAAGCTCTTGATAGAAGCTCACCAATATTCATGTGTACCTGCTGACTTTTGGAGACTACACCAAGTCTTTATAATGAAGCAGTTGCACCATATGTTGCTGTTCTGTCTGTTACAAACCCACAAAGGCAAGGGAGGCACAAAGTTAAACCCAATAAATTACATACTCCTTTTTCCAGGCCTATAGTCATTAATTTTCCTTTGCTGCAAGGTAAATCTGCTGGATATTAACCCAGCCTCTGTAAATGTTTGTCTCCCTTACCAATTAGAATGGTCTCTCTGTGCCTTTATAGAACTCCCTTCTCCCCAAACAAGCAATTTCTTTACCTTAGATCCCGATCTGATTATGGTGGAGCAAGAGAAGTGTCAAAAAAGCTAGTTGAGGGAAACAGGGCTGACTGTGATGGAAGGTGGAAAGGTGCGTGCCAGCCACAGAAATATAGATGCATGTTGTTAAGTTGATCTGTGTCCCAAACCACAGTGAACTTAGAAATCCATCAGGTATGTTACGTGCCTTGCTGAAGAGATTGTTGATGGCCTAAAATAGCGTAGTTACACCTGGTCTTACAAAAGACTACAGAGGATGGTGATTGAAGATATTGGTGTGATATTTATATAGACACATACTACGTGTGCATGTCTCTGTGCGTCAGTTTGCTTGGAAATCTCATCTAACATTGCAGTGGATACTATTTATGGTAGTTGGGTATGTTAATTTTATGTATTTATTTAACAGCTTAGTAGCTGGCTTTTCTTATCAGGATGTTGCACTATTTTGATCAGCTTTCAAAACTACACAGAGTAATTTGCTAGCTTCAGAATAAAAACATTGGGGACTTGGATTCCCTTGTGAGAAAATGGCTGAGAGTATTTTGATAAAGCTTTGACATTTAAAAAAATATTTTTATTTAATTTATACATACACATATATATGAAATGCACAGCTGTTATAACTGGTAGAATTAAGAGAGATGAAACTATAAATAGCAAGTTTTATAGAATGGTCCATTTTATGGTACTGAAATTTTATTTGCAATGTATTTAAATATGTGCATTGCTCCTGTTTAAATTTGTGTTGAGAAAAGGGCATGCTCCCTAGCTGTATCCTTTTTTTTTGATGTAGGAAGGGTGGGTGAGGGAAAGACACTAATTTACTTTGTAAATTCTCTCAGGTTGGTCTAGGATTTCAGGTCTAATGTTAAATACATAATTTAATGTCATGGTTTTCAAAGGTTCTACTTATATTTGTAAAACATTCTTGTTGAGGTGTTCAAAGAAATCATGTAATTGTTGAAGAACCTTAATAAATTAGGGAATTGGTTTAGTTAAACACTTGAGCACAGAATCAGCGGTGTAACTGCTTTTGATCTATACCAAAGAATCGCTGAGTGGACGGAGCAGTGAAGTTGGTTTGAGAAGCTCTAATGGCACTCAGTGGACAAGTATTACAGGTTGTTTAAGTAATTTGACAAGTTATCTTCATAAATTGAATAGTAAAAAGAAATAATTGCATATTTTGTCTTCTGGTCATGCATGTGAATATTTCAGGTGGCTGAAAAATATATGTATTATTAAAATAGCATTGTCTAAGAGTCTGACTATGTTTGCTGTTTGCATTCTTATGTCTTACTCTTTTGAGGAGAGAAGAAGATTTTACTTTCTCATCTCTCGCCTCTTTGGACTGAGAAGTTTTGGATTTCTCAATGAAAGCTGTTGATCAGGTTTTTTAAAATAAAAGACTCAAGCAAAGCATGGGATAATTATGTGCCACAGTGATTAAAGCTCTAATTTAAAACCCCTAGAAAAATTGAACGTATAGATTGTGTTTGTAAAACACAGTCCTTTTAAATTCCCTGTAATTTACCTGAAGAGGAAAAAAAGCAGTATTTCAGTGGTTATTAAGAGTTTTTCATCACCAAAGACAGAGTAAATACATTTAAACCTTACATTTCATTAAAGAGCTGGCCTACTAACACATCTTCTTTTGCTTCCAGGTGTAAACTGTTCATTTTGTTTATCCTCTGTCTGCCTCAAATGACTTGAACAAAAATAATTAAACAGAATCCTGGAAGCAAGAATTTCCTTTTCAGTCTGCATATTCTTACTGTGCTTTTCTTTAAAATAAGAAGTCATATTCCACCATATCACAGAGTGGTAATTTCATCATAAAGCCCTAGTCATTGCTGTCACTCTTTATAAAGTATGGAGGAGAGCAGCTTTATCGGCTAAAAGTTCACAGAGTGAGAATGATGCTGGGCTACGTCTATATCTGAAGATGCTGTGTGCGTATTAATGGACAAGAGAGGAAGCAACTGGAGGGGAGTCTAGGCGAACTCTCCAGAGTCTCCTGGAAAGGTGTGGGTGAGCTTTGGCTCAACAGATGCGAATGGAAACTGCCTCATCTCTTCGTTTATAACAAAGCAGGAGAGTGCAGTGGAACTATGAGAAAATACTGTAATGAAGAAATGGGCTTTAAGACACTTTACTTGAGGGAGCCCTTTTTCTTGCATGTGAAGATCCTTGCAAACCTGTACCTAATTCCTAGGCATTCCTCTTTTGTGTTGCTAAGCTATTTCTTCTCCCAGGTCCTTCTGAACTTGTGCGTTTTTTTTTGGCTCCTCTTCTTCTTTTACAGGCTTCAATCCACTCCCTCTCCTTTGCATCTCTGTCAATTCTAAATGCAAATAGTAGGAGGTATGGGGAATTGCCTGTGTGTATTTTGATTATGAACATGAGTAAGCTTAAGAACTGTTTTTTGTCTTGCAGAGGAAATCACAGATACAAGAACTGAATGTTACTCTGGAGAGAAAACATGTGATTTTAAGGTCTTTGAGTAAAAGCAGATAGGGCAGAAATTGAGTAGAGATAAGAGAGAAACAAAAAACGAGGTGTTCACCTCACTGTGCATGCTTTTATTTTTGTTCAAAACAGTGGATATCTCTGCATTTTATCATAGAAAAAAGATTTATATACATTTGAGATGTAAATATATTTTATCTATATAGTTTATTGCTACTGGGGTGGTACATAAGCTTGGATGAGAGATCAAACGGACAGGTAATCTGTGAAACCATTTTCAAGACACATTCTGTTTCTAATAGCAGCAAAATTGGGATGACTAGCTTAAATGTTGAGTTTTTTAGTAGAACTTAATTGTTTTCTTGAGGATAATAGAGCTACCCACTCTTTACAGTTTTCTCAGTGTTCTATTTTCCTTTAAAAAAAAAGAAAAATAAAGTTTATTTTTTTCCGATTATTTCAAGTTTCTTCTGGACTTTATTGGGTCCTTGTAAAAAAAAAATAGTACTTGAATTGAAATCTGGGATTTCAACTGTCTTTTCAGTTAGCATTACTAGAACTCTTCCTCTTTCTAAGTGTGTTCTCCACTTTTCTTCTATTTCCTGGTTTTGATCTCCACTTCCCTCATTCCAGAGATCTATTCTTGCTTTCGATACAGGGCTTGATTATTTGTTTTAAATGTTATTGTCAATATACCCTTTTATTCAAAGCTCTGAAGTAGCTGTCTACTTAAGAGTAGTGATGCAAGGTAGAATGAGCTTAAACTAGTACTTGCTTTCTTCTGAGGATGCAGAGAAATAACCTTTGTTAACCTTTCAAAATAACCTTTGTTCTGTAGCCAGTTTAGAGGAAATTGGTCTTTAATCCAAGATGCCCAGTGAATTTCACAAAAATAGAGAAATAAGACAACACAGTATTGTTGGTAGCACTATGAAAGCAAGAAATTGCATTCTAAAAATGCAATTTAAAATGTTTGCTTGCTGTTCCATGTATAAAGAGAAAGAATTACAGAAAAAAAAAGCACAAAGTTGCTCTTTGGCTACATTCAAGACTTTCTTCATTTTAGCACTAGACTCTCCCTCATTTGTATGGTCTGCTTTCCAACTACTTATTTTCTTAGTATGGGTGTTGCAATAGCAAAACAGAGGTGACTGCAACATTTGTTTCCCTCAGTTATAACAGTATCTAGACAAGTTTGTTTGTTTGTTTATACTGATTTGGAAATAAGCATGATCACCACCACAAATTCTTTCTAAAGTACTTTCAGTAAAGTGTATCTGATACTCCAAGGGAAGTAGATTGGACCTTTTGGCATATGTAGATGTTACCAGAAAATCCTGTATTTTTTCCCCACAGGAAATACCAAACAAGTTGGTTCTTTTAAATATTGATGTATGGAGATATTAACTGCAGAATAACATATGGATACTGTAGCATCTTAGTGTTTGGAATAGTGAAAAATCTGATGAAAATGAGGACAAAAGAAAAAAGGCTCCTGAAGTAGATCCAACTTTCTTGTCCTACCTTATATTGCAATATAAGATTATATACTAATAACACAATTGTTGGGAATCCTAATTTAGGGGCTGAAAGCTCTGTCATAAATACCTGCCCCATAGCTAGAGATTTCAATGTATTGCTGTGTATTTGTTTCAAAAATCATTTTGTTACTGGTACCAGCTAACGTGACGCTTTGAATTTGCAAAGACACATTGATAAATGTACCACAGTTCAATGAAACGCATCTGATAATTGCAGTATTTTGACTGCTATGCTGAAACATAAAGTAAACAGACCTTGAAATTTATGATGATGAGACACTTGTATGTTGACTGCAAAGTGCTGGCATGCCATATTGTGTTGCTGGTGCTGGTGTTCCAGTTTCTTGAAAGAAACCTTAATCTGCATTTTCACATGATTTCTTGAGAAGCCAACATTTTATATTATAAACTACCTTTCCTACAACCAGTGGAGAAAAGATGGAAGAATGAATAAAAATGGTAAGATTTCTCAGAATTCTTAGTTTCTTAGAAGTATGAAGTCAGTCTTCCTGCTTCCCTCCTCTTCTGAAAAGGAACCCAAACAAGCTTCCAAGTAGAACAAATTCAGTTGTTGTTAGCTGGACAAAAGAATGTGAGACTCTGGAAACCAAACACTAGGCTTAGGAAAGTTGGGGACTGATCAAATCGCAGTTTTAACAACCCTAAGTTGCAGCATCATCACAAAACAAAGAAGAGGTAGTCTCTCAGACCATGCTTCTAAATCTCAAAACACAAAGAAATTTTAAGACTCTCCACAATTGGAGATAATAATTTTAAAGAGAATGCATACCATTTTGGTGATATTTCCAGGGGAAAGCGTAGATTTGATGAAAACTGTACTGCCATGACAAAATTACAGCATATCTCTCAAACTACGATCCTGAGCTGTAGAGCCAAGAAGTTTGGTGGAGTTGAAGAGGCGGAGTAGATGGGATTGTGGGACTGAGTATGTTTCTGTGCAAATATTGATCAAATAGGTGTTACAAAGAATAAGCAGAGTAAGTTGCATAAAAGTTTACCTTAATCTGACTTCACTGGTAGGCTGTGATTTAACAAAGTGGTTATCCCTTAATCCTGGTTTTGTTTTCTGAAGTTTTTACTTGTCCTTAAACTCTTACTTTTCTGTGAAGAAACCTCCTGTGTCCAACCACAAAACAAGGGAAAAATATTTAAATGTTGCTAAATCCATTTATATTGTCTAAGTGAGGTAGCTGATTTGACATTAGTACCATACATTGAGAATATATATTTTCAATTGAAAGGTATATAGGAGAAATATCTTACTATTACAGATCATGCTCCATAACAATGATAAGAAAACCCTGTTTTGGTATGTTTAGTAGTACATTACGCTAGCTAGCATAGTTTTCTGTGTTTAAAGAGATAATGGAAATCGTGATACAAGACTCCTCAAAGGAGAATGTGTTTTCTAGATTTTCTTCATTATTTGGAATATATTCCAGGAATTCAGTTTTGCGTTTTTGGAGGAAAAGAAAAGAAGAAGAAAAAAAAAGGCAAAGTCCACAGACAAGTCTGGAATTTTGTGAGCAATATGAGTGTCTTTGTGAGCTTGCTTTCCTCTCATGATTCAGCAGCGTGTAAAAAATAATAGAAGCCTGTCAAAATAATAGAAGCCTGTCAAGTCTTGCACGCTGAGCATGAAATTCATGCATTTGGTTCTTTCCTTATGTCTGCTCTGCTCCTCACAGAGCTGTCTCTCTCGGATCTACTGAGTTTGGGGGCTTTATTCTCACTCTGTCCCTTCAGTGCCAGACGTGCCACATGGTATGAATTCATGTAAAAATAATATAAACAAGGTGGGAAAATGACGAAGCATGACTGAGTTTGACTTGGTTTAAAGTATTTTTTATTTATTAAAAAAAATCAAAAACCACAAACACTTTTTAAAATGAAAATTTGGTTTTGTTTAGTTTCTACACAGAGTTGGAGCACAGAAGTGGCCAGAATGCCTACAAATAATCTCCTAAAAATGTATCTCAATTCTCCAGACTACTTTGAAAATCTTAGCATTAACGACTGTGAAAAGATTGGCTTTGACAACTGGGTGGAAGTCATCACATCATTTGTATTTATTAACAAGGAGTGGCTATTCATCCCTGCTTAGCTTGAACAGAATTGAAACTGTTGATCTGGAAAGCTGATTGTCTTGTTGCCAAAGATGTAACCTCTCAAATTCTGCATCAATTCCATGGCATTCAACAACTTGGAAAAAAACGATAATCTGGTGTTGGTTATTAATAAAGTTTCATTTAGACATAGTCTGTTCACTCTGAAGGTGCCTTTTTCTTTCAGACTTCTTTGTTAATGAGCAATTAAATATTAGCAAAACTGTTCAGATCTTACTGTGCTTTATTCCATTCCTTTGTTTTTCTTTTCTCAATTTTTGATCTTTAAATATCTCTGACATAGATACATTTTTATTAGAGAGGACACAGTGTGAGGCAGAGGAGAAAAAACCTAGATGTATTCTACATAAATACAACTGAAATGGTTTACAGCAGAGTAGAGTTCTTGCTATTATAAATTCTTTCTTTTTTCTCTTAGGAGGAAAAAGTTAAATTTACATGAATCAGGGTAATACAAGCAGTACATAGAAACTCAAAGTAAATCGATAGTTGGTGCTTTTTCTAACATCCACAAAATACTCTCTTCAGCCTTTTTCAGCCAACTTCTAATAAAGTCATCTTCCTCATTTAGTATATAGACTAAATGTTACAGTGCAGGAGGAAAGAAAAATATGCATTGTTGTAAAGTGTAGGAGTCCTGCTGATCAGGAAAAACATGTTGTGGGCTGCAGCCCCTTTCTTGCAGCATCAACACAAACCAGAAATGGCAAGTGCTTCTGTGATTTAAGTTTTCTTGCATTAGCTACATAGAGAAGTCTGGACAAAGCCTTTTCAGATACAGATTCTCTCCATGTATTTCATTAGGTGTCTCAATATCGCTGCATCTTTCAAGCTCTGTACTCTAGAAATGGTAGTCTCTTAATTAGAATTTGCAGTTGACTATTTGCAGTGTGTTGTGGAAGAACAAACTACGTGAGCTGGAATGGAGTATTTATCAGGATCCCACAGGAAGCAGCAACTGCCTGACTACAGTTTTCTTTAGACATGTCAGGATTTTTCTTTCAGGATTCTAATCAGTATTCATGATTTTTTGAGAAACAGCTGATTAACCCCAACCCTGGCCCCCTGGAAGCTACTTTGATGGTTGATAATACACCATAACCAAGGCTGCAGTCATCAGAAAGACTCTGCTTATACTCATTAGGGAGTCTCAGAAGACTGCCAAAGATTGCTCGTTAAAGGAAACAGACTTATCTAAATGAATTGTCAACATTAAGGTCCTTGGGAATCTGCACAACTGTTAAGATGAGAGCGCCTTTAGGTAACCAGGGCTGATTCAGACAGAACTTCTTGCTGAAAGTCAGTGTGGTGTTAAGATTTTTGACACTGTTTGACACGGTCTGATAAGCAAACTAAAGACTTGGTCTAGGTACAGTAATAATTTGGTGGTTACAACTGAATGAAAAATCGTTCTTAGCATTATTTTTGTTTTAATGCCTTACTCTCAAAGTAGGTGGTCTTTCAGACTTTCAGGGGCCTGTGTCACTCAGTATTTTCATTATTAGCAGTGGAAAGAATGCATGGTTATATGTAGACGGTACTAAACAGAAGTGGGTGGCAAACACGGTGAAGAGGCTTAGAATTCAAAATGATCTTGACAAATCATCTGGTACAAAAGGACATGGAAGCAATACTGAAGGTTTTCTTTGCCTCTTTAATGATAAGGACTGTCCTTGGGCTTCCCAGGTCCCTGAGTCTAATGGCAGAATTGGAGGGAGTGAAGCATTATCCACAGTACAGAAGGTCAAGCTGGGGACCACTTCAGCAAATTTGATGTACACAAATTTGTGGGGCCGAGTGTGGCGTATTCAAGTATCCTGCAGGAGCTGGCTGCTGTTGTTGCAAGGCTATTATTCCCTTGCTTATCTTCGAAAGGTCATTGTGATTAGGAGATTACAAATGAGCAGGGAAAAAAGCAAACAGACCCATCTTCGAGAAGGGTGAGAAGAAGTATTGGGGCATCTACAGGAAGGTCAGCCTGGCTGTGGTTTCTGGGAAGATCATGGCACAGATCCTCTTGGAAGCCATGTTCAGGCACATGAAGGGCAAGAACATGATTGGACTTTATCAAGGGCAAATTAATTGTTCTCTGTGATGAGCTGAATGGCTCAGTAGATGGGGACAGAATGGTGGATGTTGTTTACCTTGAATTTAGGAAGGCATTTGATGTGATCTATTAGAAGCTATTTGTAACCAAGCTGGAAATAGGTAGTTTGGATAGGTGGACTGCAAGGTGGGCAGAAAATTATCTGGACTGCTATGCTCAGAGTGCTGATACAAAGTCCAGCCAGTGGCCACAAGTGTTCCTCGGATGCTGAAAATGTGGCCAGTACCGTTTGATGTTTTTATTAATGACCTCGAGAATAGGGGGGAGCATGCCTTCAGCAAGTTCATGGATGATACCAAGTTAGGGGGAGCGGTTAAGGAATTGAAGCATAGGCCTTCTTTTCAGAGAGACCTTGACAGTCTGGAGAATTGAGTTGACAGAAGACTTATGAAATCATAACAGCATGAAAGAAGATAGAAGAGGAAAGTTCACACGCTTTCCCAATAGCAGAAAGGAGGAATTTCAAGTTTCCATTTCATTACTGGGATGTAACAGTAGTCTACAGGATCCTGCAGCGATTGAAAAAAAAAAGTTTATGTTGTGTGATCTGAATTGAAGCCAGGAAGGGATCCTGCATTTCACAGTAGTGATCAGCACTGTTGTTTGGGGGTCCTCCTCCTCTTCCAGGATATGCAACTACAAACTGAAGACAGACAGCTGAGGAACATCATAAAAATTTTGGTATGGATGATCTCTTTGATGACTGACAGGGAGCCTGACAGAGACAGCAAAAGCACAGTTTTTGTATGCAGTGTTCTCCTTTCTTCAACATAAGATCATCATTTATATTCCTGCAGCACCCTGTGTTGTTTTCTACACCCCTTCCAATTTACAGTGAATGAGAAGGTAATTCTACAAATGACAGTATCTCAGTACTGTCTGGGCGCTGATTAAGGCCAATCCTATGGGGAAAAAATATAAAGACTGTGCCATAATGCATGCATACTCTACATCAGGGCAAAATTGATTTCTACCTGCAATCCCAATTTTGGAATATTTTTATTTCTCATGAATTCTTTCAATTAAGCTAGACTGTGCATTTCTAATGTGGTCAGTTTGGGTGGGTAATATTCTTGGGTTTTACTTGAAACAAGATAAGAATAACCTGAGGTACAGAATTATATTATCTGGTAGCATGATAGCTGTTATCCCGGGTGATAACGGGCTGATATGCTCAAAGCTTGCCATGCTCTCCAAAGTAAGTCTGTATTTTTGGGTGTTGTCTTTATCTACTGAGGGTGGGGAAGAACACCTTTTTGATTTGGGCTATAATGTCCAGGTAGCTGTATCTGTGTGTGGAAAATCGATTTCAAGTATTTTATTAGGAACCCACTCAAATTAATGTTCCATAAAACTGGTGAAAGTAAATTTATTCTGGCAATATTTCCCCAGTTGAAAACATAAACATAATAGTGTTCTGCTTATAGTTATTTCATACATAAATGCATCTAAACCAGAATATAAGTCAGTCTGATAATACTCAAAATCAAATCTAGTGCAAGTAATTTGTATTTAGAATCATATTACTAGATACATGAGAATCATTACTTCCTGAAGCTTTATATTTTCTGGTTTTATAGTTTAATGTTAATGTTAAAGGATCAATCTTTATAAAAATGTAAAATGTCAACCTTAACTTTTAAACACATAAGACAGTTAATAAGCCGAAGAAAGCGTCTGTGTTACAAATATAAACTTGCAGGTTGCCAGTAATTTGATCGACAAGCACTGTGTGGAGATACTGGCAACTGTTGCTTTTGCATACTTTTGTATTTTTATAGTTGGCTTCTAACTGGCAAGCACAGATGGCCATAGATTATGATTTTTGTATGTTTCTGAATAAGAGAAAACATTTATATGGTATTTTAAATTGCATTGTCTAAATATCATGTGTTAACTAGTCTATATGGGTTTTGATTTTAATTGCTAAGTTATAGTATGGGAATTTTGGAACCAACTATTTTAATATTTTGTTAATAATAGGAAAGGTTTCTGTGCCCCGCTTTTGAATAATTGGAAGCTTTTTTCTCAAGTAACTTCTCGTTAAGTAATCAATGTTATTTTGTGGTAGTAGCAACTTTTTACAGCTTTTCCTGAAAAAATTAATCAGATTTGACACTATCAGACCTTTCTCTTGCTGATAATGAAGAATGTTCTACCACAAAGTCAGAATTGGTTGTTTCAGTGGTACTTCATAAAGTGTTTGGGACTGCTCTAACCCAGAGTTTAAAAGGATTGCAGATAAGCCCTATGAAATGCTGTTTGAAGGATCAGGCTTGTTCTGCCCATTCCAGGAAGTTCAGTGTACTATATAACATTTTGGTTTTTTTCAGAATCCTAGCAAAAATGAGGACTTAACTCAGTTTTCTAGGATGTGAATTCATAGCTTTTATTGCTATCTGTTCTTGGTAGTCTGCTAGAAGCTTATAGAAGGGCTAGGAGAATTAAATGGCAATAAGAATCTGAAGATACTCAGTAGGAACTTTTTTGTAGTAGTATATTTAGCTAATTTCTGTAAAGTCAGTGTACTGTTTCTCTCTGAAGTTAACTATACAACATACTGTGGCTTTAGGAGTCCTGTAATACAAAAACATAGCTCCTGTTTTGTTAAATGAAACTAAATCTCTCAGGGATGAATTGCAATTATGTGTAGTTAATAAAGAGAAAAATGGTAATTGAGTGGTAATTGAGGAGAAAAATTACTAAGTACTAGACATGAAAATACATTTTTATTTTACCAGAAGGAAACTTTGCTCTTTCCATCTATTATTACAGGAATTTAGATTGGAGTTTAACCTTACTTTGGGCTCAGGGAAAAGATAGACTCGCTTTTTTTCTGCCTTGTGGTCTTAGGAATGTTTTCCTAAGGTTATTTTTGGGGGAAGAAGGGCAGCATGTAAAGAAAACTACTGAACAAGACAGAGACTTATTAACTTTTTGGGTGCATGTAGTATTTAATGACATGGTTTCATTGCTTTTTAGACTATTACTGTTTGGCAAGACATTTCTTTTGAATTTTTTTTAAGACGTAAATATAGTGGAATAAACATGCTTGATGCTTAACTCTGTTACTGTATTGCAGTTGTTTTGTGAAAACAAATTGTTAACCTGAAAGCACTCCAAGGGGTTAATTAAATGAGTCTCCAGCTGTTGATTTAACTATATATAGTTAAATAGCCGATCTAAGTATATGCTTGTAAAAGAACAGGTGCTAAACCAGTTGCTTTAAGAAGAAATAAAGTGAAGTAACTACCTAAGCAACACTCAGATTGTTAATAAATTTTTTTTAGTGATACAGAAGGCAACGTACTTACTGACATGTGTTTGATGACTCTGCTGCTTTCCAAAAATTCAATTCCAAAATTCAATTCCAAAAATTCTGAATAGATTAATGATTTAATGCCTATATTTGACCACTAAGTTGCTACTATGCTATAAAACAAGTTTTCTTTTGAAGCCCAGCAGAAGCTTGTTATCTGTGAATGTCCATTGCTTCTTTCTTTGTTTCTCTTTCTGGTGTATGGTATTCACCTGTATGCTTTGTTTAAATAATTCATTGTGAACTGTTCATGAAGTATGGTAAGAATGAGTAAAATTGATCCGTGTTGTAATTCACTTGACTACACTGGGTTTATAGAAATAACTGCAGTAAATGCAAAGCCTAACATTATAAATTTGTTGAATCAAACACAATATTGAAAGAAAAAGAGGATATAAAATTGGAAGCTAGTACTTAATTTTAATGCTTAAGTAGCATGGGCACTATCTCTCATTTGCCTTCTGTTCAGGAGGGCTGTATCAGCCTTTTACTTCCAGAAGACAACTTGTTTCACAAGGCTGACTTCATCAAGAGTTGAGTGGGAAAAAGTACTTAAAATCCTAACCAAATTTGTAATTGTACAGCCTTACAAAAAATGTCAATGCTGAAGCTTGCTGAAGAGTTCATCTTTATGAAATATTGTACTAATTATGGCTTTCAGTCTAATGATTTTTCTGCCAAGTGTATTTTGTAGGCACTACTTTAATCTGCCTCAGTGGCTTTAAGGTGTGGTACCTTTTGCAAGTCCCAGGCCTTTGTTTATTTGTTTGTTTTACCTTTATCTTCATGTGATTGAGTTTACTCAAACATAAACTACAAATACATACAAATATACAAATGAGAATACAAACTTTGTCTTGGTTACTTTGTATCTCCTAGGCCAGTAGGGAATACACACCAATCTAGTTTCCATCCAGTTCGTGTCATGTGTAGCCTACCTAATTTAGTCTACTACATGCCACCAGTGGCTTAGTTTTATTAGTTATTCTTAAGTTCTAACACAGTATCTGACAACTTAGAATTTTGACAACTTTTCATTAAGATGAGAGGTATCATCTTGTTATACATCGAAGACCGTGATAGGCAAGGTTGTGTCACCTTTTGGAGCTCAAAAATGTTATTTATTCTTTTGTCTGTCATAGCCTCTACCACTTACTGTTCAGCTGCTAAGTGTTATTAAGATATAATCATTTCATATCTTGATTTAAATCACCAAAGATCAAATTGTCTGTTCACTTCCTACAGTCTGTCTTTTGGTTGTGTCAGCAAAACATATCACATTCCGTGTTTTCATTCAGTAGGAAAGTGATACTAAAATCATATTGTAGGCTCTCATGTGCACTTTTAGAACAGCAACGGTTTTAGTTAATAGAACCTCATCTACATTTACATCTTGTTTAGTGTCCTGTGCTTTAGTGAGCTTACTGTCCTTACCTGGATGTCAGAGCTGAAGTTACCTGTTGCCTTATGTAGATACCAAAACACCCCAGAGAACTGGGTCCAACTAGGGAGTAGCTTACTAGCAGTTAGTACATATTACTAAATTGCTGAAGTCTAGTGGATTTGCGTGTAGACATGAGCATGGTGGCATGTAGAAAATCTTTGCAATGTTATAGCCTAGTGACTGAATTTTATGACTCTTTTGAAGATTATGACAACACTGAAGGTTGGTTAGTGCCTGAGGATAAATATTGATATTTTTATTTCTAATGGGCTGTGAGATAACAAGTTCATACAGTCCAATGAACAGTACTGTAACTGTATGGAAAACAGCTAATGCTTTCAGAGTGTCTAAATCTTCATATTAGCATTCATTTTCAAGAATGAATTAATATACAAACCCATCTGCTGGGTGCAGATTTTCAAAACACTTTCATGAGACGTGAGGAATGGCATGGCAAAGCAGTGAAGTTTTCTAGTTCAAAAAGTTGGTGAAGAAAATCATATGACTCATTAAAAACTAGCAGTTTAGCAAATTTAGTAGTAAAACTTCCTTTTTTCCTTATTCTTTTGTAAGGATAAAATGTAACTAAAACATTTGTGTCTCCTTTGTTAAAATGTATTTGACCAAATTTTAGCTCTGGCCTGGAATTTCTTGGCTTTGGCAAGCTGGATAATTTTAGAAAGGCTAATGGGGGAGAAAGGGAGACATTTGTCCTTGCTGGGGGCTGAAAGATCTTCTTAAATACATTCGTTAATCCATTAGTTAACATTCTGATAATTCCTCCTCTTTCCCCACCTCCCCTCCAAAAATTGTTTCAAAAGGTTGTAGGCCATTGAAGACTGACTTTGTCTCTGTCCCATTGAGGTTTTTTTCTCTCTAGCTGAAGAAAGCTTCAGGATCCAGTTTTTAATTAAAGTTGGTGTTACACATAAACCTAGTGGAACAGGAGTGCATTTCTGTCAGTGCGTAACTCTTGCCTTCCCATTATTGCCTTTGAAACTCTGGACAAAAGCAAAGGACAGACCATGCCTTTTGAGACAGCACCCGACTGGTGATCTCCCTCACTTAACGCAGAGTAAAAGAGGCTCTGTTTTACATCAGCTGCCTTGGTCTTGATGTGACAAAGACTTCCTAATGTTTCAGGCTTCAAGCATGGACGATCTGTGCTTTTTTTACGGAGCAGCACGAAACAAGCTTTCTATTGCCCTCTCATTTTTGTCACCGACAGCTTGGCCCAGTCCACTTATTTTCTCTTCACTTTGGGGAAATACAATACCAATATGGTTCAGATGCTTTTTTCACCCTCTATATCAGCAGAGGCAGTTACACAGCATTCAGTATGAGAGGGATAAAGTTAAATAGTAGATAGGAGCAATAGATAAATCATGTACGTAGAAGTAGGTTAGTTAAGAGACCAATCAGGCAATTTTTTTAGTAGTTAGTTTGAGGCATTGCTTTTCCTGAAGCAGTATGGTATACTTGTGTCTGTCATTGTAACCTGACTTGAGAGTATTTTCATACACTTAAGTTCCATTCCTTGTCCAGAAAATAACCCAGCTGTAATGAACTTAGCTGTTCCTAGGTCTGTTCCTATTTAAATTCTTGGGACATGGAAGAGCAGACCAGATCAGAACCACACTAATTCTGAGGCTTTCCAGCTCACAGTGCCATCTGGAGGGGTTCATTCAAGTTCAGTGCCCTTGGTTATTAGCACTGACAACAGTACTCTAACTTGATACAGACTGCTACGAAGAATTGCCCAATGTGCTGTTCCTCTCACTATCCTGCGTTGTCCTTCATGATACTTCAGCTACAAATGTAAATTGTGGTGATCCTGTTGGTTTTCTTCAAAGAATTGCAAAGGAATGTCTGTCTCCGAAGCTGAAGGACTCTCAAGCTTGTATTTAGGTAGAGACTATAGCATTTCTTCTTTGGAAATTTTCATAGCCTTATTGGCATCCTCTAATACTCATGAGCCACTTAAGTCTCTGTAAGGGGAGACATGCTAAGGTCTTGCTCATGTTATTCGGGAAAATCTGACTACAAGTGTAAGATACAAACGAGTAGATTAGAAATAACGTCGTTCCTGGGTGATTTCTTTCTTGTTCATTCAGCCTAATGTTTCCCATTTAGTAAATCCAGCATCCATTGAATGGAACAAATAAACTAAAGCTCTGTTTGCCTCAAGAAATAAGCAGATTGAAACTTGCAAAGAACATTAATTCTTTACTTACAGTTTGGGGTTTCGCCTATGCGACGTAACATGGTGAACATATTTGCAGGTTGCTTGCTCAGTTGTCTTCTTTCTGTAGGTTTTTATCTCAGGATTTGGAAAGAGTTGCGATACTCTCCTATTTGTTGATTAGCAGAATAGAATAATAGAATAGAATAGAATAGATAGACTTCTCTAGGAAGATGTCTATCTTCTGTATTTGACAATTTTCCAATCATCTCACTCTGTTATCCTTTTCTTAGCAGAAGCAACAGGAACCTAGAAGATGCAGGTGGCACTGTAAATTTGCCTGTACTTCAGGAGTCAGTGCTTTGGCACCATAAGCCTCAGTGCTTAGACCTTTTGAGAATATGGCAAAAAGTGACAAAGTGCCACTTTCTTCTCAAATACACTTACCAGTTAGCCTGTTCAACACCTCTTTAGGGGGCAGACTGTCAAGCTTTTACAAAACTCGGTGGCCTAACAACAAATGAGTTTTAAACAGCCTAGGCAAGGCTTTACTGCCTCAATCACAGTGTTGCTGTCTCCCAGACTCTCTTCCTTATCCCTTTTGAGGGCCTCTTATGTGCTACCGTGGAACATATTACTGTATTGGAATCATACAACCAGGTCACAGGTGAGAGAGAGATTACAGCAGGTATTTTTTCCGTTATCCAGGGGAAGGTGGAATAGATAACTTGAGACTTAAACCACAGCAGATTGCCAGCTTCTGAACGATGTCAAAATTTCAAATTCAGATTGGCCTTTTTGGTTTGTCCCTATTGTCTTGCAAGTCACCCAAGTCAAGGCTTCATGGGATGTATCTGTGCTTTATAGATGATCAAAACAATCCCACCCCAGGGCCCTGCTTTTTGTCCTTCGTGTGTCACTGAAAGCCTTTGTAGCAATAATTGCTTACCTGTGGTCAAGGGGAGTAGTGACCTATCCTTACTAGGGCAGGTGAATCTTAAATTAATCCTTCACCTTTTAAGACACGTTATCAGTCTGTCTTAGTCTAAATATTTTGGTTTCATTTTCACTCCAGTAATCATTCAGAAATTACACCTTATTATCATTCAGTGATGAGAATTAGGAGCATTATAATTGGAAAAGCCTGAGCCTTTCTATCACAGGACTGTTCATCATCTTCTGTGAGTTTCATGATGCACCTGAGTGTTGTCTTGTGTTGGTATATGGGCAGTGATCAAATGTTTCAGCTTTTGTTCAGATATTTTATATATATTTTTAAATGCTTAAAAGGAGATTAAGTTTTGCATTCTGTTGGGGCCAAATTTTATTTTAACATGCACTTCTATTCTAGAAATAGTTCAGTCAGACCATATTTGAAATTAATCAATGGACAATGTATACCAGCAATCTAGATTGCTGGCACAATTGCCAAGGGTCAGAACGTGCTGAAGATAGCTGAATAAATAAATAATGCTGCTGTTGTAATTATAGCAGTACATTAACTGTCATAATTGACGTGGTTTACACAAGTAATCCCCAACACTCTGCAAGTTAGTTCCCTTCTGTCTCAAGACTATTTAGTTCCTAATAAGAGTTGATTTTCCTCTGCTTTTCTGACCTTCTGCCAGCTGGAGGATATCAGCATTTAAAAGCTAAGATAATGTTGTACCAGGTGTCTGTAATTTTGCTGCAGTCTGTGGTGTGGGATTGGTGCTAGTATGTTGTTTTGGGATTCATAAGTAGAAAGAAGTTATAATAAGAACTAGCTAAATAAATATATACTCGAAATATCTAAGTTCTTCTATTCAATTGTTATTTTACTGTGGGCAATGATTTTGAAAAGTATACCCATTACTTATCTGCATGCTGCTCTTTTGTAGTCTTGTGACTTTCAGTAAGTGTTTTTCTGTTTATAAGAGGCAACATGTCTTCTGTATCCACAGAATTTAGTGCTAACATCCAATCGCTTCCCATTTTTCAAACTAATGGAAAGCTGAGCAGCTGTTACGAGTGGCACTTCTGGAAATCAGAAAATATACATGTAATTCTTCCTGGACAATTTTATTGTAGGTTGTTATGCATTAAAAGGAAATAAACATAGTTTCATTCTCAGAGTTTAGCATAAAACTTCAATTTATTTATTACAAGTAAGAATTTGATTGTACATTGGATATTTGACAGAAATAATTCAGACAATAAACATAAACTCCATAATATATATTTTTTTAAATTGCTAAAAAGTGGACATGTCTGTTTCCAAGAGCATTGCTTTTTTGCCTAGAAGCAGGACTTGAAAAATCTATGAGCTGGAAATTGCAAGTTGTTTGTTATTTTAGATGTAAAAGCTGGGACTCAAGGATAAGGAGCAAAATCAGCTGTTACTCACTACTGGAAAACACTGATGGAATTTTTAACAGGATTCAGTACTGCTTGGAGGGTGCAAGGTCTTACCAGCACGATGGGAAAAGCTGGAGGTGATGTGCTGGCAGATAGTGAAAGAAGACTTGCTCTAGATCAGTTTTCAGATGTGCTAAAACCTATGGTAAAGTTGCATCATGGCTGATTATGTTCCTGTCGCCTTCCCAGAGTAAGGTACTCCTCCGAGGCAGGTCAATGCAGAGAGCCTGTTCTGAGTGTCCTTCAGCTTCTGCTTTTGGATCCTTCCTCCTCCCTGAGTAACTCCTGTGTTTACATCTTTTGCTCTTGCTTGCAACTTTTGTAACTCGACAGAGACTTGACATGGAATTGTTTCAGAACTGCAGATTCCGAACTAACAGAAGCAGTGTTAAGTTCTCCACAGACTTAGTTTTGGCATTATCAAGCTGATGTGCCTGGAAGACAGGGTAAAGGAATGTATAGTTGTATCAGCTTGTGTTTGTTTCACATTTTGTTCACACTGGAAAAACTATTTGCCTACAAATACAGAATCTGGAATTATTTTTCTGTTTTCATTAAAGTTTTAATTCTACAAAATTTGTTTTCCTTAGTTCTCATGACTGCTGGTGGACTTTTTCCTGCTTGTCATTGAAATGTAGATAGATCCTCAACTCTAGTTCCTGAGTCCCATATTCTGAAGGAATTCGGTATCTGAGACTCCTCTGTCTGGACGTGAGCATCACAGAGTGTATTTGTTCAGCAGCAGCTTTTTGTTATACTGCTTCTTTCATTTCTAGTTTTTTTTTAAATTTGATTAAAAATGTGAATTTGAAGCCATGTTGCATTAGTAGCTGGACAGTTTTGCGTGTACATGAATGTGCGGCGCAGAAAGTGCTATGATTTGTGCATGCATCCATCACTAACAGTGTAGTTATTTCCAAGATACTGGAAGTTCATACAGAAATTGTCAGTTGAGAACTTGTGTCATACAAAAATATAACAGTTTAATTTGCACATGCATTTAGCCTTTCATATGTGCCCATCTTCATCAATGTTTAAACAGAAAAAAATAAGGTCTGCTTCTAACTGCCATGGTAGAGTTTAATCTGTTAATTGTGAAGAAGTGAAAGTCGACAACTTAATTTTGAAAGGAGAAAAATCTGGCATACCCAGATGCCTCAGCTAAAATATGCAAAATACTTGAGGAGAGACATGGAGTAATTCACTTGTCCTTGAGCTACATGTCTAATTTTGTAGACAAATAAAGACTGTAAAGCTGCTTTAAAGAAGCCAACTTAACTTTCCATTACAGAAGGTTTCAATCAAGTTGGGGAAGAGAGTTCTTGACCAGTGGCACTACATGTCTTTCATTATTTAAAAATAAAAAGGAAAAAAATCAAAATCTCTCAGTAGTTACACTTGAAGTCAGGTTGTCAGCTTTATGTCATTGTGGCATTTGGACAAATTCTGTTTGTCTTTTGGATAAATTGATAACTATTTTGTTGAGGTAAATTTACAGTTTTAGGAGAATGTAGTAATGTCATAAGAAGACAACTGGAACCTTCACCCTTCCCATTTTTGAGAAGCTAAATCTATGCTTTTTTTTTTTTTTTTTTTTCTCCCCTTAAACTTTAAAGTCAGGAGGAGACTATCCTTTCTTTTCCTGTTCAGGAACTCCACTCCTGTGGAGTTTATAAGCTTTAATAGATTTTTTGTGAAATAATGAAAGTAGCCTATTTAAAAAATGGAAAAAAAATCATGAAGTTGAACTAATTAGAGATATAGTAGGGAGGAAGTAAGTATTAAATACGTAGGTGAGCATATTTGGCTCAGCAAATCTTCAGGTCCTCCTCCTGTAAACAGAGCAGGAGCCATATGCCAAGCTGTCAGTCGTCCTAAGAATGGAGAGGAGGCTGAAGAAGTCCACAAGGAAATACAAATAAGGGGACATAAGCATAAACTGGCCAGAAGTCAGAACTGATCTGTCAGTGATGCATTTATTTAGATTGGGGCTTCTCAACTCTCTTGGGGCCAGATGAGAACTGGAGAACACTTCAAGTGACGGCTCGTACTGTAACCGAACGGTGACTGGCAGAGGGGGTTTGTGCGTCCTGCTTGATTTGGGTGTTGCTGAAGAGGTTGGATGGAAGCCTGGCTTTCTCGATTGGTGAATATCATGAGGAAATGTGCTGTCTTTTCTATAGCTTTTTCTTAAAATTGCAGCAGATTTATAAAAAATACATGATATTTGGGTATTAGTTGATGTAAAAGGCATTTAAAGCTTTAGGGTCTTCATTCTCATGCTTTATATTTACATTGGAGCTACATTTGTAAAACATTGTAGCACTTAATTAATGTTGGACTCTTCAGTTGGAAAATAATTATTTTTCTTTCCAGATTTTATTGGTAAGATCTGTTTAATTTTGAATTTTAATTGGTAAAACTTGCCATGCTTCTTTTTCCTATTTGAACAGAAATTCTGTTCTTGTTAAGAAAAAAATATTTTAAATGGATTTTCTTGTGTAAACCACTATAAAGTGATTAAAAGTGATAAGCTCTTCAAAAGGCAGTGCCTTACAGTATTTGAATAGCTTACATACTAATTGGTTTTTCAACTGTGTGCCTGGCTCACCTGTGACTTTTTGTTCATCAGCATGTTTTGCTACAAGGTACTGTATCTTGTAATTTGCTCACTGTTTGTTTTTAGACTATTCCCTCATTATGTGTTTTGCTATTTCTTTATGACGTTTTAAGTAACTTGATCTGCTTTTTGAGTTCTAACATAAACTTTTTATAAAACTTTATATGATACTTGGTGGAAGAATGGTTTGCTTTTACCTGTTTCTGGTATAAAAATTAAAAGTAATTTATGTAAATTGATTTTGAGGCATTTATTACTATGAAATTGAAAAATGAGATCAGAGGTTATCTCATTGCATTTGTCCTTTATAATGACATTTTACCTTAACCTTTGAATGTTTTGATTTCTAGGTATCATTCCATGAAACAGTAACTTCCTAGTATGAAGCCAAAAAGGAATTCGTTAATAGATTGTTGGTTTACATTTAAGATTTTTTTTTTAAAGCAAACTATGTAAATGGAAGAATAATCTGAATGTGTCTCAGATATGCAGCATTAACTTCCAACTTGTTTTCATTAGTGATTAGTTTGAAGCTTTATGTAGAACAGCTGGTAAGCCTTTATAGTGGATGTCATTAGTAATGAAGACGAAAACTCAGCTTTAACAAGATTTTGTCTTCTGTACAGCTTGCCCAATTTAGGCAGAGGAAGGCGCAAACTGATGGTCAGAATGGATCAAAGAAGCAGAAAAAGAAGAAGAAAACGGCAAACATCAAAGATGAAGAGTCAATACAAGATGGGATTGATACCGATCGATCTCGAGGTGATGAAACATCCACATGCAGCAGCCAAAGGGGAGCAGCTGCTACTGCTGACTTTGCTATTATCAGGACTTTGCACAGTGGAGAAATTATCAAACACAACCAGACTTACACCATTGAGGTAAGTTTGTCTCAGGCTGTAACCAGTTACTTGGTGGGGGGGAAGGGGGCAAAATAGTCCATTAGTTTTGAGAGTGGGAATAAAGGAATTATATGAGATTTCGGATATTATTTCCTTGCCTCCTCTGTCAGTCAGTCCTTAATATGTCCAGAGAAGGCGCTTTCTACTTGCCTGCTGGCATCATGTTTTCTGTGGTAGTCAGCATACTGTAGATTATGGGAAGTTTGTTGGTACTGCTGTGTTCCCTAAATGAGCAAAAATTTGTTTGTTTTATTGCTTCATTTTATGTATTTTGTTTTATTAAAAGTTTACAAATTGCAGTGGATTTCTGATCACTGAAGCTATGGCTACAAATGCAAAACTAAACATCTTTCTTGTATCCATAATGTAATTTGAGTCTTTCTGGGTAATGAGGAGGAGGAATGAATTTAGAGAATAGTACTTAGAACTGGATGGCTTAAGAGACTGACAAACAGATACTCTACTCTTACTACTTAATGAAATATAATCCTGATTGCTAGTGGCTGAAAGTACCTGCTCCAGGAAGGTTGTAAGATGCCCCGTGTGATACACACCGGCAGTCCAGTTCAGTTCTGAGTGGACCTGAATTCACATAATGTAATATGTTGCAGATATGAGGGACAAGAGATGCTGATGTTATTTACAGAATAGCTTATTCCATTTGTGAAAACAGTGCCTCTAGAAGGATGAGTGGCATTCTGACCAAGCAGCTCAACGCAAATTCCCAGCTCTGTGCACATGAATGCAGTCTTTTCTGAGAGATGTAGTACAGATGAATGCTCTGCATTTTGACTTGTCAGTCTTGTGTTAGGATAGACCGTTCATAACTATTTTGTCTCCATTATCTCATTTCCAGCAGCTGAGAAGCAGTAGCAAAATGACACTTCAAAAATTTCTTGCATTTGTGTTTAAAAAAAAAAAAAGAGGTTACCCTGGTGGAGGGGCAGACAGACTAAATCATACATGTGAATAAAATCTTGTAAAGTAATCGATCCATTTATTTCATTTATTTTACAATTTTAAGCCAACAGTATATCAGTACACTAGATATTTTGAACTTTATAGATCCATGATTAGATATAGATTTCATACTTAGAAAGCTCATGTTAGGGCTTCAGCACTGTTTGTAGTAACTCTGTTCAACTCATAGCTTTTCCTGGAGGAGGTAGTAAATTTTTTAAAGAGTATTTAATACTAGAATGACTGTTTTCACAGGTGAAGATGAGACTTTTTTTGCCTTCTAGGGAAAGAGAAAGGTGTACTTTATGAAATGCAGCAGGTTATCTACAGCTAAGGAGAGAGCACTGTAAGGGCAGAGAGCTGTTTAGAGGGAATCACTTAAACTGTTGTTTTAACAATATTATAGTCTACATAAATATGATAACTGTATGAAGAAACTTTCTTAACCAAATATATTTTGAAGTGCATCATGATTTCATGTTACAGATGGATTCTGCTGATGTACTTGGTCTCAGTCAGGATAAATATCTCTACTACAATTGGAGAAACAGGGTAAAGTACAGAATCATAGAATAATTTAGGTTGGAAAGGACCTCCGAGGTCATCTAGTCCAATCCAGTGCTCAGAGCAGGTCTAATGAGATCAGGTTGGTCCTAGTAGCCTATGTTGGCCTCTGAATGCTAACAGTATAAGACACAGATGATTTTAAAAATGGAAAAAATATCTATGCTGCAGTTGCTAAAGATTGCACACATAGATATATTCTTAAGATTGGGTATGATTTTTCTGAGGTCTGCCTTATTCCCAAAGCAACTTATCTTACGTATAAATAAATAAATATAGAGATGCATAGGGTTTTTTGGTTTGTTGGGGTTTGTTTTGGTTTGGTTTGTTTTTTTAAATGTAGCTTTAAAAGAATAAGCATGGTGATTAGTGTTTATTTGTAATTTGACTCCTGAATTACTCATGTCTTAGTGACTTCTAAAACAGTATTCACTTCTGCCAAAAATAAGCTGCTCCCAATTGGGAGAGCGTTTTCCTTTGAATAAGCAGGCCACAGACAACACATAACAAATTACTTACAATAAGTCATTGGTATTTTGGAGTTGGAAGATGATTGCTAATGTCTCTGTGGAGTATTAATAGAAGAGGAGAAATTCTGAAATAGCTTCAGTGAATCTCATAATTTACTGTTTTTAGTCTTATAAGTGCAATGATTTGGACAGAGAGCCTGTATTACAGTAATTGGATTAGAGCTTGCTTAGTTGAAATGGCAGCCAATGTAATAGGCAGTTCCAGGCTAATCTCTGCAATGGAGAATTACAGACAGCTTCTTTGAGCTGTTTGCTTTTTCACCTGACATTAAATCTTTATAGGCTGCTGTGTCAGGAAAGTAAGGCAAGATTACTGGAGGCATTATGCAGGATTATTTTCTAGCTAAATTTTGACTCTACTTACTTATTTCATCTTTTACTGGAATTCATATTTTGAGTTGTTCTTTCTTTACCACAAAATAGACTCAGAACATTTGACTATACTGCCTATCTATCTAAAAATCCTGACTGGGCTCTTTTGTGGTAGTTTTGTGGCTAGAAGTTTATCTCCCTGTGGTTTTTCTAGTACGATTTTTTAGTCCCCAGTGGAATTAGCATGTCCAAATACAAATACCAGAGAGTTCTCTTACTCAATATGAATAACAGAAAGTGAAATAGAGGTAATCCTCTGGGAGCTTATTCCCCATCTTAAGTTAGAGGAGTTCTTTTTCAGAGAGAGCAAAAGTCTGTTTAGAGAATTCAAAGTTATTTTTTGCATTTATCCCTTTCCCTTTTTTTTCCCCTCTGTCTTCCTAAGGGTGGGTTCCTCCATCCCCCTGTAATCCCTCAAGTTACAGAAACTAATTGGAAGAACTCTGGAAGAACTATCATTGTTCTGTACTGTCCTTATCCATTCCATTTTACCTTCTGTCTGAACTTATTTGTAATTTCTATAAGGTTTTCCATCCTCTGTCAGAGAAACAGTTTCTTTACAAGATTTATTAGAGAAATGCCAGTTGGTATTTCTTGGTTAAAGTGTCTAGGTTTTAACTTGTTTCATGTTAAATGCTTTTTGTCTTGGTCTCACAAAGAGAATAATATGTTGAGTTTCTAGTTGCCTTTGGTTTTTGTCTTTATTCGTTTGCACCCAGGTATCTTTTGGTCTTGACATCCATAGTGTCCTTTTCCATATAGAAGTAAAAATAATCTAGAAGACACAGCCCAGGAAATAAATTGGATCAACTAAAGTCTTGGTTTTAGGATTGCTTCTTTTTGTGACTTCCTGCAATTAAAAATGGAAGAAAGCAAAAGCCACTTCCAGGGTAAATAATTGCTGAGATCACCTTCTCTGAGAAGTCTGGAAACG
Organism: Nipponia nippon; assembly: GCF_047370975.1. Lineage (NCBI taxonomy): Eukaryota > Metazoa > Chordata > Aves > Pelecaniformes > Threskiornithidae > Nipponia > Nipponia nippon. The sequence continues at coordinate 141,849,440 of NW_028262290.1, read as the reverse complement.
ATGCATTGGAGCAGACTGCTTTGCAGGAACGTACTAATGCCAGGAAAACAAAAGAAATTAACCTGCAGCACAGTAAAATTGTCCTTGGGTCACCTGGCTAGTAAAAGCTATTATACAAAGCTTCTTAGAAAAGAAAAGTTCAAAGTTCTGTGATGAAGAATACCTGCTAATTGACTAAGGTTGGATTAGTAACTCGTCTTTTGTTTTTCACCAGACAAATCCGTTTGGTAATAGTTTTAGAATAGCTTAACTGTTTACTCAAGTAGGTGATAAAGTTTATAGCTCCATATTCATTGTTTCATATCTGTAACTTACTCCAGTTGTTATTGTCTGAGACTTGACAGGCAAGGAACAGAAACACAGTAAGAAGGAAACACTGGGCTGGATTCTTGAGAACTAAGGAATAAAAGTGACAGAAATATGGAAACATAAGCAGTATGGAGAAACAGAGAGGACACCTCAGTGTGAAAAGGCGTAGGTGGTGAATGTGGGTAAGGCATTCCTATGATAGAAGCATGGAAGCAAAGAGCAACCAAAGGCATTGACTAGAGAAGAGATATTCTGGGATGTACAATAAGACGGAGGATTTGAAAAAAAGGATGGATAAATAAAATGTAGTAAAAAATTTGCCCAGTCACTTCAGATGATCTAGCATCCCTTGAAAAATGTTTTGAAATTGGAGAATGAAGATAACCAAATGTTTGGAAATGGTCTGTTCAATAGTAAAGTCAGTGCCACCCGAGAAGGTAGTAGATTCTCAGCAGCATATGGTTCTGACTGAAGCCAGTCATCTTTCCATTCACCGTCTGGCCAAAAGATTGCCAGGATATCTTGCCAATGTTCTTTGATCCATAAGACAACCTCTGGTATGATGCCTTCCTGTCTCTCTGTAAATACTGGTATGGAATAGATTTACTGACATAGAAATTACCTGTACTGAAGAAGGGTCTTTGTAGATTTACAGAGTATTTCATTTTAGATTAAATATTTATAAAGCCATATTACCAATGAATAGAAACCAAATTAAGTGCTTAGGTTATCTCTCTGTTGATGATGTTTTCTGATACAGGAAATTTATACACTGAGGAGTGGGGTACCTCACTGCAGATTATATTCAGATTTGGCAGCGGTTTGTCTCCACTAAGATGTACTCTTCTTAAATCTGATTGTAATCAATTGGTTTGTGTTATAAATTACCAGGGAATACATTCCTTTGAACTGAATGAGGCAATATATAAGGATAGCACTTCATATTCAGAATGTTCTGCAAATACTAAAGACCCATAAAGTTCGGGATTACCTAAAGAGAGGGTTTAATGACTGGGATCTTCAGTTTACATTCTCTTTGCCTCCTTTCCTAGTCGTGGTCCTCTTCATTAGTCCTACTCAGGTTGTGATCATCTATGCATCACTAATGATCCATGTGAAACTGGCCAAGCTAACATAAACTTGTTTTTGCTTCTACCACTGGCTACTACACATTCAAGAATGAAACTAGAATTTTGTAGTTACATTTTTGTAACAGTTTACACTGAGGTCATAAAAAAGTCAATAATTTACTTCAGGTAGAATTCTGTTCCATGAATACTCAGTCTTGGTTCTCACCCTTTAATACTTTCATGCATTGCAACTGGAGTATTTTAATACTGGCTGACTTCTTATAAAACATTTTATTGACACCTATGAAAGTTTTCTAAAGAAACATAAAAATCACTTTTCAGTTCTCATGGCCAATTTTGTGTGTGAGTTCTTTTGTGAATCCTGTGATAATGTTGGGTGTCCAGTGCTAAAAAATGTGACTTCTGAGGAGTGCTTAACTGCATACAGAAACATATTACTCTGAAATGGACCTCCTGTGTTCCATAGGCTGATTGCTCCCTTTTTTATATCATCTTGCAGTATTTCCTCTGAAGAATGTATACAGATGAAAATAGTTTTAATTTTCTGAATACTTAAGTGTTATCGTTCAAGGTACTACCTGCAGAACCGATGGAGATAGTTGCCTATAAAAGAGTCTTTGAGATGTCTGTTCAGTGTATTTTAACTATCAACCACATTGTCAATGAAGAAAATATTAAATAAAGAAAATATTTAAATAATATTAAATAATATTAATTAAATATTAAATTTAATATTAAATATTAAATAAACAACTTGCCAGAAGAGGATAGCTGTTTGTAGCAAGAAAATGCTGTGGCGCATAGGTGATAGAATACATGCAAACTAACAGCCTGAAGTCAGAGTTTAACAGGAACCTATTTCAAATTCCATAAGGTATTGAGAGAATTGATTAATAGCTTTATTGGCATTATTCTGTCAAAAGATGTTGTGTTGCTAACAGTGGGTGTATATATGATTTTTTTTAAGTATTTCCTTTTAAACTGGACCCCTGTTGTTCAGACAGATAAGCTATGTAAAACCTAATTACTTCTGTTGACCAAAGAAGAACTGAAGCATACAGAATGGATGGCTTAGTAGTGGAAGCAACTGGATTTTGAAATAAGGTTGATCAGGTCTTAGGAACAGAACATAGCTGCTTGGAGGGCAAGATGAGTGCCCATAAAATGTTGACTACTTGTAATGTTATTGATTCTGACAGCAAAAGAATAGCATTAAGTCTTAGAGTGTTGGAGTCTAATGTGTGAGCTCATAGGATTTAGGTCTCTTTAACTGATTTTTAGCAGGGTTTGGATGAACTCCTTAGCACAGAAGACAGATCCATTTAACTTGAGTTCATTTGGCCATCTTTCTGTACTTATCTTCAATAAATCCCTTGGCAAAAATACTTGATCTTAACAGCCAAAAAACTATCTAGATGCAGGATTGAAGGAGATATTTTAGAAAGATTATTTATGCTGCTGACGGATATACTGCACACCTAAACTGGTGCAGTGATATATGGTTTTTGATAATTTTTTTTTTTTTTTACTTTAGATTGGTATTCAGAAAGGACAAGCAATATATTAATTTGTTTTAAATCTCCTATCTGGCCAAATTACCAAAAAAAATTAGAAAATTATGTTCGGTAATCACCTTCCTTCGAGAATTTATATTTTCTCACTCTAGCCTAAGCTTCAATCTACAAGTTCTTTGCCTTTTACTATGATTATCTACTAGGTTTGAGCTTATCCCAGGATCTAAGCATTCATTTATCATCTTTCTTATAAACAAAAGGCTTTTTATATAATTCAAAAGCATTACAAGGAAAAACTATATAAGAAGTCGGACTATTGTCCTTATTTTTTGCATGTTGGAGAAGTGCCTGTATTTCATGCACTATATAAAGAACTTAAAGAGTCGTTAAATCTAATTAAATATGTAAATTTACAGGAATACTTCTGAGCTTCTGTAGGAATACTTCTAATCTCTCTTTGTGAAGTCTTCTGAATTGGAACAAACCATGAAAAACTGTAGGATGATATGGCTATACATTTTTTATCTGTATTATGAAAATAAATAACAGTGTGGTTTTCCCTGATTTTATTCCTTCCAGAGGACTTTGTCCTAGACCAAGGACATAGACTGCAAACAATATGTAAAATTTGTGTGTGTATGTATATATATACAAATATACATATAAGTATATAATATGAATAAAAATGTATATTTATATAAAATATTAAATATTTTTAAGTACTAATTGTGTGTTCCACACCAGAAACACTTCTGTCACCCTATAGTTTTAAAACATAATTTTGTTTCAGTTTGCAGCTTATTTTTAAGGTGGACCTTTTTAATTTTTAAAATCATATGCACTGTATGAATTTTAGCTTCCACATAACATTTTAAGTTAGTTTCGTGCACTCTGTACATAAAATAATACCCCTTTTTTAGGTTAATTACATTGTGGAGCTACATATCGGATTCAAAATATGTAGAATCCATAATGTTGGGCTTGTAAAAACTGCAGAGCTCCAGTAGGTCTGAGTGGCAGATTTCTTTAAAAAAAAAAATACAAAATGAAACACAGTTTTACTTATGTCTACTGATGCGAAACTGACTATGTTCCTTTGAAAATAAGCCTGACAGAATTCAGTGTAAAATGGAGACTGATTTAATGTGAGGCTGGCTAACATGTTAAGTGAATTTTGAAAAAGCCCTATTATGTACATTTCATTTTTGCTAAAGTAGTTTTAACTCAAAATTACACTTTTCAAGTTCAAAAGGGTACTTACTTACTCCCCAATAGTGCAATTTATATAGATAATTTTGCTTATTTTCCTACTAACATCTTGATTCCCAAACCTGATACATTTTATGTAGTTCATCAAGATACTCTGTATTTAATTCAAGCATCTTCCATGGCCTGCTTATGCTCAGTTTGTTAGGGCTTTGTTCCTCTAATTGCTCTAATTCATTAGATCACAAAATCTGAATCTTTGTTCTTGTTCTTCCTGATCACTTTTACCTTTCCTTGGTTTCCATGGAAGCTGAAGGAGAATATGAGTGTTTGTTTTAAATTTCTAGTAAACATCAGAAGTCTTGCATGTATGAAAATGACATTCAGTATATGACTATGTTCTTAAGCCAGCAAAATTCCTAATTGGATAAAAGTGAACTACCAGAGAAAAGTCCTTGTCTTGGTACTCTTTATTTCTTTAAAAAAAAAAAAAAAAAAAAAAAAGATTTATGAGTTACATTTCCAAAATATTATTTTGTACCAGTAGGTTGTATTTTCATTAGAAGACTTTATCATGTAATTATAATGTTTCCATGATCATAGTTGAACAGCAAAGTAACTTTTTTACGGCTGGGATTTCAAGGAAGTGAAGTGGCCTTCGCTCTATATATATTCTAATCAAATTCATGTAGACCTTAATATTTTTGAATACTATCTACATTCTCAGAAACAGATGGAAAGTGTCTTGTTTAATATTTTGAGTGCCATCATTATAAATATTTTAATATTTTATTTTAGCCGGAAAGTGAAATTTCCACCACAGTAGAAGATTACAGTTCTGAGGTAAGACTGAAGTCATACTTCTCCTAACTTTCTTTCAACTTTTTCTTTTCCTTGTTTACTGCAATGGTGTGCATTGTTTTTCAAAAAGAGAAGAAAAGAAAGACTAGACGTGATGTTATAGACAAAGCTGTTGCATGTCATTACTGGTATGATTAATGTACCATTAAAGCAAGCATTATGTCAACTATATAATGGGATGGTTACTATAATCAATAATGCAGTAGATATATGAACTGTTGTAACAATGTCATCATTATGGTTGTATTAATTCTTCGTGTTGCCATTGGAGTTGTGGCTGTGCATAATTTCTACTAATTTTCTGTGGGAAACTATTTAACAAGTTGATTACGTTTTAATGAGTTCCAAAGCAGCCGTTGCTCAGCGACTGGCTAGGTGTCAGTCGGCTGGTGGGAGGTGGTGAGTGATTGCCTCTGCATCGCTTGTTGTTTGGGGGTTTTGTTTTCTTTCACTTATTAAGCTGTCTTTATCTCAACCCATGAATTTTTCTTTCTTTTGCCCTTCCGATTCTCTCTTCCATCCCGCTGGTGGGGGAGTGAGTGAGTGACTGTGGGGGGGCTTAGCTGCTGGCCGGGGTCAACCCACCACACATTGGCATCTACTACTTATCTCTGTCACATCGAAGGGTAGTAGCGTATATGGATCTTTGGTCTTGCCAAATAAAACAGTTATGTTTGTAAGGAGTAAATTACCTCATGCATAAATGTGGGTCAAGAACATGCTTGCAAGAAATAGCCAAGGAATATCTGAGTACAGTAAATATTGTTTCTAGTTTAAAAAATGAATTTCTCATTGTCTCAAACAATCACTTCCTGTAGTGACAATCTGGGTTTTGTTTTGGAGATCTCTGTGCTAAACACTTCTGCAAAACACACCCCAGAAGCTTAAGCTTGGCTACAAGTAAGAGGAGATGAAGTAATCAAACGAGTCTCCATTGCTGAAGTAAATTTGGTGTAGAATACTTTGTTCCTCTCTTGATTTAGCCTTTTGTAAGAGAAGGTGACTATGTCTTAGAATAACTATTTGTTCCATACTAGTATTATAGCTGCTTATTGTGAAGCCTAAGGGAATATACACACCAGACAACGTGTCCCTGACCTATCGCACTGCATGGTGCAAAAGTAAAATCATTACCGCAGTGGGCAGTCTAGACACGCCCTGAAAACTGGAATGACTTTTCTTTCCCAACTTAATGCTCTGTCTTCACTTGCACCTTCTCCCAGCATATTCTCTTGACCAACTCTGTGTCTCTTTTCTGTCCCCTAGTTTTTTGTAAGTTCTTCCCTTCTCTGTAATAGCTCCTGTCAATCTTTTCACCTTCCCTTGCCCCCCTCCTTTTTCCCCTTGCTTGGTTTCTTAGCTCAGCCTTATAGGCTTTTCAGCCTGTTTCTATTCTTCCTTTTTCTTCCTCAGTCATTCCAAAGCCCAGTTTCTTTCCCAGCCTTTCCAACTTTATCCAAGCATTTTTCTTCCCTTCTTTCTTCTTTTAATATTTTTTTCTTCATCTCCCTTGAAAACCTCATGTCCTTTATTCCCTCTTCTTATGTTGGGGTCTTCCTAATGTTCAGCTCAGCTTGTTCTAGATGAAAGCAATAGTTTTTCTTTCCAGCCTCCCTCATCAAATCCCACTTACAGTTTCCTCCATAGATTTTTGTCTCAGCCTTTTTAGTTGAATTCTTTTCCTGTCCCTCTCTTCCCCAGTTTGACTCTTTCTCTCCCACTTTTTCCTCCTGTCCTTGTTTATAAGCACCCTCACTTTCTTCTGGTGTGTTGGGAGAAGGCACTTGGGAGTACAGGGAAAAAGTTCCCTCACATTCATTATTGGCTACTTTCAAATACAGAGTACTGAACCATATGGACCCTTGGTCTGGTCAGTCGTGATCATTCTTATGGCATGTTTTTTGTGATGGGAAATTCAAAAAAAATAAAATATCTGAGACTGACACTTTTGGAACTGAAGATTGCAGCCCAGCTGCTGGGCAGTGCCGTAAATGAAAGAAAGAAAAAGATTTTTATGGAGGGATAGGTGCAAGGGGTTGAAGCAAACTCTACCTGGGGAAAAGAAAAAAAAAAAAACAACAGTTTAAAGATTTAGTATTTTTCATAGATAAAATGTGGTTTATTTTGTCCAAGGAATTAAAGTAGCAAAGAAGAAAAAGAATCTGAGTTTGCTTTATGTATGGTAAGGTGATTGGGCAGTATGTGCACACAGTTTGGCCATTGAGAATGTAGCAAATACACTTTTGAACAACTGCTATGACCTTACTGCACCTTTTTAGAATATGCGTCACCATGGTATGTGATTACTATTAAATGGAATATGCAGTATGTGGAGAATGAACTCTTGAAAACAGTTGACAATGGCATTGATGTTCACATATTTTTACAAGTGAGAGGTATTACATATGTAATGAAATACAACTAAGAAATTTTGATCACTTCTGAGGTTGTAGGAAGCAGTGTCGGAGACTCATTGCAAAAGCTCAAGAAAACTCACCTTTGCACAAGGAGACAGAATGCAGAAAAGATCTGGCATAATGCCTCGTGATAATTGTGGATACATTCTGGGTTTTAGTGTTTTGTTGTTAGTATCAGTTTAATTCAAATCTCTCATTTTAAAATGAATTTTCACATCTAAACACTTAACTTTACCCTGCTTCATTCTTCAAAGATTTCTGTAGGTGCCTACGGAGTATATTAGGGAGCAATTTTTCAGATACTAAAGGCAATAGAAATACAGCCAGACTGCCTTCTGAATGTGCCTTTTAAAAAGTTGCAGATTTCCTCAAAATTGCAGTTTTCCTCAAAAATGCAATGACAGATGCATTTCTAGGCACTTCTTATTCTCATTCCTGCAAAAAGACTTTTTACCTCCATGAGAGTTGATTTCTAAAACGTAAGTAGGCAACACAAAACTTGTGAGTAGTAACATGATACTGGATCTGGTGAAGAACAAACTCAAGTGGTGAGAGTTGCTATCTTAATAAGCTCTTTTTAATTCCAGTTCATTACAATTGGTTGGTATCTGCAATGAGGACACAAGATGCTTAGGAATGCATATGTTTTAGAAACTGAATTTTCAATGTGTTTCATGTCAGCTGTAATGTTACTTTTCTTATTAAAAGCTTTACTTACATTCATGGCCACCCTCTAAATAAAGCAATCTGAAGCCTTTTCGGTTGAAGAAGACGAGAATAAGTTAAATTTTGTCTGTAACAGCATAATTACGAAGTTGTATGAAATCTTGAGCTTACCTTTTTTTCAGGTACATGACCTCTGTTTTTGGAATGCTAAGAAACCACACATTTGTAGAAACATAGGCTTGTTGAACATCTGTATTCTTTTTAGTGGTTTTTGTCAGAAATAATGTTGAAATCGAGGCTGTCATGCTTCAAAGTGAAACACATCATAAATAATTTGTTTTGTTGTAGTTAGTAAAATAAGTCAGATGTTTTTAATTCTTCAGCCCCTTCTCTTGAGGAATTGGATCAAATTCAGTGATAAGTATTTCCCTCTTTAGGAGACTTATCAGACGCACAATTATAAGCCAATACAGTGGTCTAAGCAAAGTTGAAGGAACCACTGAATGTTTGTATAAGACTTCTTGTCTTGAAGGAATTTCATCGTAAATACAGTTTCTTGTTTAGTTTTGTTCTGCCACCTCTCTAAATGCCTACGCTATCAAAGGTAGTAGCCAAACCGAAGACTCATAAATCCTTCCTGTGACCAGCTTGCCTTTTGTAACAAATTATTCTGTTTGAGCAAGAATGAAACCTACCTGCATAGTCTTAAATTAAATTGTAATGGTGATTAGCTGTTTAAGGTTGTGGTCTAAACTCGGAACTAAGGGGAGTTAGGCTTTTTCCAACAGTTAGAATTTTTTGGTTTTTTTATAACTGTGTAAGGTAAAGTTGCCCCCATATATTTTCCATATGCCTCAATTTTACAGTACATCTGAAAGACTGTTCCACCTCATTTTTTTTTCCCCCTTTTATTGACTCTCTTCCCAAATTGCAAAGCGTACCTCTGAAAAGATGGTTAATATGAAGTCTACGAAGTTCTTTTTTTTAAATGTTAATGAAATTCTATACCTCAACCTTAACCACAACATAAAAAATCTTCTGTTGTGTGCTATTAATATGTAGAAAAATATATTTAGCCATGATATTTTGAAAAGCCATCAGAAAAGTTATTAACCTTAGTTATATTAAATGATTGTAATTACTTTCATCACAAACTGAAAATGTTTTTTTGTTTATGGAATATAAAAAAAAAAACAAACCTGAAATTCATTTTCCCAAGTTACCCTAATTGCTAATTTTAGCTAAGTTTCATATAGTCAGTTGTGACATAACTAGAAAATTGAGGAGAGGCTAAGAACATTGACAAGCAGTGTTGGAAGTGTATTATTTTTTCTGAAGGAATCAGATGTCTGAAATGTGAAAGAAAAGGGGGAGGGGGGTGGAATGAAAACATGAGATAAAATTGTTAATCCATTTCAGATACTTCTGTATGTTTCTACTACCAAATGAAAGCACTTTTTAAATCAGAAGTCTGCTTGCCGGTCTGTAATAGTTTATACTATTTTCATGCATTAAGGTATTTTCTACATTTGTCAGTGATTGAACGGTATGTATTGATCTATGCTGAGCATGCATTTGGTATTTATAAAGGGAAATCTCTGTAGTACTGGCATTAATGTTATAAGTAGTTACACATTATTTATTATTATTGCTATTTCTGAGGTACAGTTTCAGGTCTTCCAAGGTCTAAGGAACATTAAAAGGGGTACAGTGATTTCATAAATTTAATCCTGACCTCTGGTGGCAATTGTCATGAATCGCTGCTTTAATTCAGTGGTGGAAGTTGGTTTTCCTTGTGTTTCTCTGGAAGAAGATTTCTTTCGTTTGTCTTAAGCATATAAAGTGATGATGATGAAATGTAAATTATACCTTTATTTTTAGCCAATAGACTACAAATTATATTTTACTTAATATTAGTAAATACTATTTCTGTGAATTATTTTGAAAATATAAGCAAGAAAGAAAAATCAGACAGAACGTCCTTTGAGGGACTTCCATAACCTTCACTTTTTTCATGTCTTTTGTTCACCAAAACAGTTGCTCCTGAGTAGCTAATGTGTTGTAAAATTTAATTTTTTCTTACTTTGTGGTTATTTCTTTATGCTATTATATCCAGAACTCTTGTTACTCCTTGCTTCCATTATCTTAAAATGCTGTGCGGTTTGATTGTTTCTTTAAATGTTTAATTGTTTGCTGGGATGTGTAACTAAGCACATCATAAGGCGTTAAAGCATAAGGACATTTCAGCGTTAAAGGTGAACTGCAAAGCTTTAAAAGAAGAAATTATAAGAGTCTACGTCAGTAGTATTTATGGGCTTGTGGAAGATCTCTGTACGGGTAAACCGCTGGGGCCATGAGACAAAAAGTCCAATAGGCCTTGTGTAGACATCTCTAAACACCAAAGTTGGTATCTGGACTACAGTCTTCATATATTGCAGATGAATGAAAAATTAATTTTAAATTAAGATATTTTGAAGCTAATAACTCAGCCCCAACTGTCTGTCTGCTCTGACACAGCAGAATTTCTGTCATGCCTGAAGTTGCCAGGCTGCTCACGAGGCTCCCATCAGCACAGCACCCTGCTGCGGTGGTCTGGCGGCTTTTCCCACAGATTACAGTGCAGTTTGTTGTCTTGGCATGTTTCAACTTGCACTTTACCAGAAAGGCCTTTGA